>NC_048238.1:91886901-92069815 GCF_002007445.2 Ailuropoda melanoleuca | reverse complement strand
ACACACACACACACACACACACGCAAAGAATGATGGCAACTGTTTCCCTTATATGTATACCTTGTGGATTCCCATCTCCATTCCTTCATTGATATCACTCCCACAACAATTCTCCCTAACTTTGCAAGTTGCAAAGTTACCTAGATCTCCAGGTCCAGTTCAAACATGGCCTCCCTCTATGCACTGCTCCCTTTTCGACATTCCTCCAGCATTATTGGTGTCATTATCATCTGACCTGATCCTGTTGATTGGCTATGTTTTGGGATGCAAACAGCATAGTGGCTAAATGCACAGACTGTAGAATCAGACTGTTTGAGTTCAAGTCTCAGTTCTGCCACTTACAAGCTGTATGACCTTGAGTAATTTCCCTACCTTCTTTTTTTTTAAANTTTTTTTTAATGATTTTTTATTATATTATGTTAGTCACCATACAGTACATCCCCGGATTCCGATGTAAAGTTCTATGCTCCATTAGTTGCGTATAACACCCAGTGTACCATGCAATACGTGCCCTCCTTACCACCCATCACCAGTCTCCCATTCCCCCACCCCCCTCCCCTCTGAAGTCCTCAGTTTGTTTCTCATAGTCCATAGTCTCTCATGTTTCATTCCTTCTATCAATCTTGGTTCCTTTGATAAGAAGTAGTATTACATGAGGGAGAAAAGAGCTCTCATTGGGAGTTCAGAATTGATTCTAGATGTAGATTTTTCACAAATGTGTGACCATGTGGGTCTCAGTTCTCTCACCTGTAAAATAAGGGGGTTGGGTGAATAAGTGTTTCTCCACCCAGGCTTACATTAGAATTATCTGGAAAGCTCTAAAATACATATAAAATATATCAATGTCCGATGCCCACCTCCTTTCCCCCACCCCATCCCCAAATTCTGATTTGATTTGTGAAGGGTGAGTGTCAGGTATGGTAGTCCTTAGAAGCTCTTTGCAATTCTATGATTTTATGCAAAAGTGCTGCTGTGGATTCTTTGTTGTTATTGAGGGCCCTTCTATCTCCTGTGGCCTAGGGCTTGATCACATAGTAGGGACAATGTGTGGCCTAGGGCTTGATCACATGGTAGGGGCACACAATGCCACTATGTTAACTAAAATAATGATCAGCTAAGATTTTCCTCTTTTTTTACCCTGGCTAGAAAGAGACATCTCTGATGATCTCAGCATCTTGACAGAATGATTATTGCCTGCTGAATCCCCTACTAGCCATAGGAAATTAGCTGTAGCAGTGTATGCTTTTAATAGGAATCTAGCCTGTCAATGGGCTATTTCTGTCATTGTGGTTTAGTTTGATATTCCAATATGCCCCTGCTGCTTTCCTTGATACTTAGCAAAAAAGAAGAGGCAGCGGTTGTCCCTTGGTTCACATTTGACCAATTGCTATGCTTCAGGCAATCACAAAACACCACAGGTGTTGAAAATGATTAGGGACAATTAAGATAGTGCAGCCTCCAAGGAAGAAGCGACTATCAAGTCTTCAATCTCCCAAATGCACAGGTTGTATGTTCCTGCAGCAGCAATTACCTAAAAATATCTAATACTTAATTACTTTCAAAGTGTCAGTCTTCATAACCGGGTATTAGAGTGTTCTAATTGATAGCGCAGCTGCAGCTTTTCCTTGCCTGACACTGGCATATGGCTTGCAATATTCTTCTACCTTGATCAGTTTTCTTTCTTCATGAAGCTCACTTAACAGATTGCAGAATGCAGGCATTATCTACCTAGGATTGAAATTACTGGACCCTTTTTTGTAATTTACCATTTCCAGCTTTGAGTGAAAGGGGAAAACACACACACACACACACACACACACACACACACACACAAATAAAGGAGAAGAAAAAGAAAAATAGTTCAGCTTGGAGGACTATGGCAACCAAATTGTGTTGGAAAACTTCCTAGTTCCTGTTGCTTTTGCATTTCATTTTAAGAAAATCCTATACACATGCAATATAGATGTTAGCTAGAGTCACCCTCATCATCCTTATAATCTAAATAAGATTGGCTGGAACCTCTATCCTAGTGATTGTGAAAAGTCCAAAGCCCTCCAGGAGCTGTGAATGCCATTGCAGTTACTTGCAGTTCTGAGCACTTTCCATGTCAGGGTCTTCTCACTCTACTGTATGTGCAGTTTCTGTTCTGTAGTGTGTTGTCTCAAACTCAGAGCATAGCCCCTTCCCTTAATTTTCCAAAAGCTCACTCACACAAGGAAAGTGGATGTGGCCAATTTTAATGAAGTTTGGGGGATACGGAGGGATTTTTTCCCACAGGCATGCAAACAACTTTAAATGGAGTAGTAGCTGTTCTTGTCCTTCAAAGTCCCTTAGCCCAAGCTCCAACCTCCCACCATGTTGCTTAGCCTCCTTGATCTTTCCTCATGGCCTCTTCCCTTTTCTTTACTTTTTGCTCCTGTCCTCTCAAGAGGAATCTAGAGGTATTATAAATTTCCTTTTGCAGAGCAATTAGGCCCTCTAGTGCCAACTCCGAAATTTAATTCTGGGCCTCCCTTTGCATATTCATAGCCATACATTTCCTGCTTAAAAGGGCCCATCTGTTGGGGTTTGTTTTCTAGTATATACATAAGTGACTGTGTGTGTGTGTATGTATATATGCATACATATATACACATATATATATCAAAGTTTATAAAACTTATAGGATATATCAATTAAAACTTAATCTTTTATTTGGCAACAGGATTTCCTATAAAATAGTCTTTAACTCATGTGTAGGGCTCTGGGTTCTTCAAGTCCTAATTGATTCTCTATACAGCTGTCAAATGAATCGTCCAGAAACTATTTTCATCATGTTATTTCTCTGCATACCACCCTTCATTAATATGATCTAGTGAATATTTAGATGTTAGTAGTTGATAATGGATTAATATATTATTTCCAGAAGCTTATGCATTTTATAAGGATGTTTTAATGTCTTGAACTAGAGGAATGAGTAATAATCTACGTGTTGTGCTTAGAATGGATTCTAGAATATAATAAGAGCTTAGTAAAGGTTAGTGACTAATCTTGTTGTTGTTGTTGGAATTTTGGGTGTGGTGGTAGTGGCTGGGTCAGCAGGAGGAGGGTATGGACAAAGCATGGGGACTTTTTGGTGCTTCTCAAATTCCTGTAGTTAAACAGCTTATTTTTACCTGTGAGTAATGTCAGAGCTAGGATTCACAAGTAGCTCCTTCTTTGTTGTATTCACTATTGCCCACGAACTTCCCCTGCCAAGTCAGGAGTTATCATTAAGTGAATGTCTAAACTCTTCAGTGTTCTATGCAACATCTGGCATGAGCAGACTCCTCTTTATTTTTCCAAACTTTGATTCCCCTGCATCCATATACAATTTTATGTTCTAGTTATGCTTGTCTTTTGCTTTTTTTTTTGCTTGTCTTATACCTTTGACCTAACAAATTATGCTTGCTAAAATAACCTTAATTGGGAATTCTCTTTTGGAAGTAAGGGAATTATACTGGGATCTACCTAAGGGGTGGTGGTAGTTGGGGATCAGAAATTAAGAATTAAGTTAAGCATTGTTAAAGTCCACCATCATTACACATTTCCTATTTTCTAAACATGGCCATATGGTGATCATCTGCATTCCTCTTTACCTTTCTTTAAACATAGTGTTTCCCAAAGTTAAGATTAAAAGTGTTTTCTCCAGTATTACACTGTATGTTAACTAACTAGAATTTAAATAGAAATTCGAAGGAAAAAAAAGTAGAAGTGTTTTCTGAACCCCACTGATATATTGCTGTCTCATTGAGCAGGATTGTTTTCCTCTGCTCTGATTTAACCTGCTTCTTAGTGAGAATAGACAAAGCCAGTGTGGGTGATCTTACCTAGAGTAAGGCAGGCTTCTTCAGAGGCCAGAGGCAGGCACCAACTCTGTTAGCAGAACCAACAGAGGCAAGGCTCTCTGTGAAGAGCTCCAAGCACTGACAGGTGGGAGGTAGAGGATGTGGGCATGTTTCAACAGGCTTAGTCTCTACCTGAACCTTTTTCCAAGGATAGTTACATTCTGCAGAAGTCTGGCTCATTGGTTGGTCCATACTTTAATGAATGCTATCAATCAAAAAACATGCTGCTTGCCTATAACTAGGTTTATTGTTGTCTTCCTGAAATAATTTCTTTGGCCATCCAGTACCCCAACAAAATTCCATATTGGAGACCATATTGAAAACACTGCTTTTTTGTAAGATGGTAAAATTGGCCCATCTGTTTCTCTCTCTGCTTACTTGTGGACAGGGGAATGGTGAGACACACTCCTCACCATGGTCTGGACTCAGTTCAATGCATTACACCAGCCAGAGAATCTCACCTTGTTTACTTCTGGAGACTGTTTCCTTCTCCTGGAGGAGAACAAACTGCTTTGGGAAAAGGTCACAGTCTAGTCATGGATTTCTCTGACCAGATCCAGCTAAGTGGAGGAGTATAGGATAGGGAAGTCTGGTTTTGGAATAAAAAAAGAGATGGCTGGGGCTGGTGCACAACACCAGTGTCAGTGTCTGAATGTCTTAAAGGGATTGGAGGGGGAAAGTATAGAACCTGAAGAGATGAGATCCTACTGCTTACATCTGTCCATGTACTAAAGGGTCAGTCAGTAACAGTGTTTTTCTCAGTTGTTGCCTCTCCCTTATCCTGACCCAATGTATAAAACAGTTTCTTCACTTGTATTAATACCTTGCCCTGGAAATCCCACAGGGTTTTTGTGAGAATCAAAAGTGGTAATGATTGTGAAGGTCTTTGCCATTGGAAAATTGTTGTACAAATGTAGGGACTTGCCTAGAAAACCATAGCATCTTAAGATTTGATGAGACTTAAAAGGTAATCTCATCCAATTTCCTGTCCTATGCTTGAAGAAACTATAGTTACTATATTTACTTAAATATTTACAAGTGTAAATATTACTTGGAGAGGGATTGAATCATTCAATGAATATTTTTTGAGTAACTATTATTTTTCAGATGCTGTTGTAGGTGCTGTAAGACAAAACAGTGAATAAAAGAGATGAGACCTCTACCCCCAAAGAGCTTAAACTTGGGGTACCTGGGTGGCTCAGTTGCAGCTCAGATCATGATCCTGGTATCCTAGGATTGAGCCCTGTGTCGGGCTCTCTGTTCAGCCAGGAGTCTGCTTCTCCCTCTGCCCCTCTTCTTGCTCCTACGTTCTCTCTCTCAAATAAATAAATATAATCTTAAAAAAAGAGCTTACACATGAGTAGGAAGGGCTTATATAACATGTAAATAAAATAATATAATTTCCGATGGTGATACATGGCATGCAGGTAATTAAAATAGGAGTATGTGATAGAGTGACTTGGGGGAGCAACCTTAGATTATGTTGTCAGGGAAGGGTTCTCTGAGGAGGTAATACTTAAACTTAGTTTTTAATGAAAGAAGGAGCCAGACTACAAAGACCAAGTGAAAGAACATTCCAGGTTGAGGATATAGCCAATGAAAAGGCCCTGAGTGGCGGAAGGTATATTTGAGGATCAATGTAGCTAGAACAGATGTTGTGAAGAGGAGAGTACTAAGAGAGGAGATCATAGAGGTATGCAAGGACCAGATCATGAAGGGAATTTTAAACAAACAAACAAGTAAACAAACAAATCATTTATATTTGAATCTAAATGTAATGGGAAGCCATTGGGAAGTTTTCAGCAAGGGAGTTACGTTATCAGTTTTGAGTTTTAATAAGAATCTTCTCGCTGCTGTGTTAAGAAAAAAAACAAAGGCAGCAAGGGTGGAAACTGGGGTAGCCATTAGGAGACTGTGGTAATTGTATATTTGTTTTAAAGTATTTGTTCCTTTCTTGCCACGATTTCCTGTAGGCTGAATATATTTTCCCTCCCCCTTAACTTTGAGCTTGGCCATGTGACTTGACTTGGCCAATTAAATTTGAGAAGATGTAACCTATATCCTATCAGAGCTGAGCTGCAAATGCGCTTACAGTTCGGCTCTGCTGCCCATGAGCTTCTGATCTTCACTATGAGAATAGCATGGCCTTCAGGGTCCTTTGTAGACACATGGAACTAAGTTCATTCCAGTGGAACCCAGCAGAATTCAGTTGAGTTGCACCCCTCATGTAAGCAAGAAATAAATATTTCCAGAAGCCCCAGAGATTCTGAGATTGTTTGAAGCTACCAAAAGCAATAACAAAAACAAAACCACAAACCCAAACCCCAAAACGAACAAAACCAACCCCCTCCAAAAAAACTGGTAACAGTGGAAATGGTAAGAAGTGGTTAGATTTTACATATATTTTGAAGGTGTAACTAAAAAGACTTGCTGATGTTTGCAAAATGTGGGATGAAGGAGAAGAGTCAAGGATCACTTTTGAGCATCTGGAAAAATGGGGCATCCTTTACTGCAATGGGGAAGAGTTAGGGAAGAGGTGATATGAGGGGAACCAGGGGTTCATTTTTGGCCATCTAATGTTTGAAGTGATTATAAAAAGATCCATATATTGATCTACTTTTGCCTCCCAACAAATTCTTACTTTATTTATTTGCTTGTTTATTTTATTTGCTTGTTTTATTTTGCTTTATCTACAAAAAGAATATTTGGTAGCTTACATTAAAGTACTGGTAAAATCCATTAATGCTAAGGGATTCAGAGGGAAAATTATATTGAAAAAGTCTGGCAGAGGAAAACTACTGCAATTCAACACAATTAGTTTTGAGCTTCTTAGTAACCAAAATGAAGAGGCAAAGGCAGTGAGTTATAAAACTCTCATTTTCTGGGGCAGTGGTTCTCAAACTTGGATGTGGAGTATAATCCTGGAGCTTAGCCAAGCACATTGTAAATGGTGACCCCTGATGCTGCACAACTCAACAGCCCTGTCCAGCACCCACTTGTAGAAATCTAAATTTAACTGGTCTAGGATGGAGCGGGCATGTGAATGAATATGTTTACTATTAGGTGATTCTAATGTGCAGCCAGAATTGAGAACTACTACTTTTATAGAAGAAAGAATACCCATTGATATGGGAAGATAAACTTGTTTCTGAGCTCTGATTAATTTTGTCTCAGGCATCTTTATGTAAGGGGTATTGAACTATGTAATGAATGATGCTATAGATTAGCAATTTCACACGATATATGGAAGCTTTTCTCCTTTACTGCTTATTATATGTACTCTCAGTGAAAGCTGAAGTTGTGAGGTTAAAATGATAGTTGTGTAAAAGCAGAAGCCAGAGTGATAGGGTCTAGTTATGTAGCTTCTGGTAATTTGGTTTAGCAGAGTAATAAAGCTTGGAAAATCATGGGGAGGAAAGAGTTAATGGAATCCTCATGAACACCGGTAGTTTCAAGAAGACTGCTCAGTTTGACCATCCAAGCACTCGAGTATTCCTCAAGTGTGTGAGCCTTTCAGCCAGTTCTTTCCCCCTTAACTGAGGTCTGCCTGCAGTCGGAAAGGGAGTGGTTTGTGTTCTCCTTCCCTTTTAGTTTTGTCACTGTTATGCTTTCCCATGCCAAGCAGGTTTTTCCTTTGGAGGAAGACACTTAGGCAGAGAATGAAATTAAGAAGTAACGTAATGATGATGGTGGCAATTCTTTGTGCAGCCTAAGAGCAGTTGGCTGCTAATTGTGAAGCAGTAATAACGGGGGCCCTGGGCCATAAGGTTTGCATTTGGAACACCTGTAGTTTTCGTTTAACACCATGGATCATTAAACAGCTGCTCAAAATGGCCTTATTAAAACAAACACAGTTGCACTGTTTTATGTGTGTGTTATATTGCAGTGAGAAGATCAGATGCAAACAGAGGGAACTTGTAAAAAAAGAAGACACTCTAAGCATATTTAAAGGTACTTTCTCATGAAGGCAAATCTAGCCGGGTATTTTTCTGCCTTTGTGAAGTTGAAACTGAAGTCATTGGATTTTGCTTTAAGCTTTTTCACTGGGGCTGAGTGGCATGGAAAACTTGATGATGAGAGTCCTCTAAAGAGCAGGACTTCATTGAAGTCACTGGCATGCTCTACAACTGGCCTTTCAGGTGTGTTTTTTCACTGAAGGAAGCAAAATGCATTATCTTCTGTAATATGAAGATGACCTTCTGGGAAGAAGAGGAGCTTTGTGGAGTTTTTCCATCATCAGGGATGTGTTTGTTTTGTTACCCATACTTTCACATTGATATCCCCTTACCTGTTTCATTACACATTTGTAAGATGGGTAATTAAAATTAGATATTGAGTTTGTGCCCAGAGTCAGGGTGCAGACTAAAGCTGGAATCTAGAGATTTTTTTAAAAGATTTTATTTATTTATTTGACAGAGATAGAGACAGCCAGCGAGAGAGGGAACACAAGCAGGGGGAGTGGGAGAGGAAGAAGCAGGCTCACAGCGGAGGAGCCTGATGTGGGGCTCGATCCCATAACGCAGGGATCACGCCCTGAGCCGAAGGCAGACGCTCAACCGCTGTGCCACCCAGGTGCCCCTGGAATCTAGAGATTTTTTAAATTTAAAAATAATTGGCCTTTGGTGGAAATATTTTCTAATTATTTGTCAAAGGACATTTTAGACGCTTCAGGATTCAAGATTCTCAAAGATGTAGTTGGTATATTGGTGTTTTTAGGTATATATTTATGAGAATGGCAATGGAGAATGTATGAGGTGTGTGTGTGTGTGTGTAAATGAGAGAGAGGGATCAAGAGATTGGGAATTTGATCCATCAACATCATGCTCCAAATGTGGATTTATCTCTTCTATAATTGCACAGATTTATGACAAGTGACACTTTATGTCTTACCCTAATTTTGTGCAGGAAGCCTTTCATAGACAGTGTTTGTGGCCTTGGTTTCATTAAAGGGTGACTTCCTGTTTTATAATCACACAGTCAAGCAGTCTTCAGACTAGAAACAGGATCTTGGTGAGTCTGGGAACCTGTCCAGAAGTATAGGGGAGTGGGACAGGGAGGAAAGACTTAGATCTCTCAGTGGTCTGAATTACAGTTAACATAAAGAAAAGTAGGAACAACTGTGTGAATACTGAGCAGATGCATCTGGCTTACAGTTTCTTCCACATTATTTTTTTGTCTCCTCTGCTCCTTTGCTGAGGTGCCCCACTTCTCCAGTCCATTTCCTGGCTCCGGTATCTATTTCAAAATCAATCTTTGGCAAAATTGTTAAAGCTAGCATTTTGTTCTTGGTGTTGTTTTGCCCTTAGCTGCTGCCTTAATTCTTTCTGTTTTCTCTTGATGGGCCTCCATTTCCTCCATTTCCTATACTCCTACCCTCCCTGACAGGTTCCCAGACCCCTTCAACTTTCTTCTATCCCACCTTGTCAAAACCTGCTCTTGGAAAGGATGGAGAACTTCTGCAACATAATGAGGACATGGCTGATGCAGCACAAAGGGCCACCAAAGCAAGGAACCCAACCTTTAGCTGATGAGATGAAGTACTACCATTGGATGTTCAGACATCTTCTAGTTGAAAATGAATTTGGGGGCAGGGGTAGGGTGGAAAATTTTCATTCCTTCCTGTTATAGTCTGAGATGAAATCACAAGTGAGTGGTAATTTTCTGTGTTCTTCTCTCACTATACTCAGTTTTGTATCTCCCAGTGAGAGCCTGGACAATGGTAGCCCCTCAATAAATGTTTTTGAATGACTGAGTGAGTGGTCAGGAGGGCCTTTCCCAGACCTCCTTACTTCACAGTAGTAGCTTTGCCTACTTACAAGCTAGAGCCTCAACATAAAGAGCAGTACCTCCAAGCAGAAGAGTATTATGTTGCCAAGAACATGGAGTATTATGTTGTACTATGTTGAACATTGTCTAGGGCTCCAGTCTGTCGTCAGGTTTCAATGTAAGGCACTTCTTTGCTGAGCATCATGGCCCACAAGATGCATCTGATTCCTCTTCCACGACAGTTGAAGAAGAATGGGCAGAAACAAGCTCTCCTTTCCTCTAAGGGGAAGATGCTTCTCCTTAAGCCTACTTGCAGATATCCTTAAATCTAGCCTTGTCAGTAAAGAATTTAATTGACTTAACCCATTCCATTTTCAACAGACTACTAGAATTCCAGAGATAACAGAAAGAAGAAATCATGTCTCTTTTAGTTCTGATTTTTATTTGCATGAAAACTGATTACTTTCATTTTTTGCCTGTTTCTCTCAGGCCCGGAGTCTTTGGCTTCAAGCCAATTTGTATAGTTTAAAACATTTAAAGTATGCACATGTGTGCATGCACACACCATTGGTATTCCCTTCCCTATGTGTTCCTCATCACTTTTGCTTTAAACTTCTAGGCCATTTGGGAAATCCTAGGCTGACCACTGAGAAAATTCTTGATTCCAGGATTACTAATTAACATCTAGAGAGACATGTAAATAAGATGTGTGTGTCCCTGAAGAGTTTTTTTGATCCTTAAAGTATTATAAACAGGATTGTTTTTAGACGATGCTCTAAAAAGAAAATTAGTTATTAGCTTATTCATTTTTTTACTCATTTCACCCCTGCCAGGACCTGAGTTGGGCACCTAGGTTGCAATGGAGAACCAAGCAGACAGGTTTTATACCCTCAGGCCCTCAGGAGTAACTGTTCTTTCTCTTCTGCCTTGGCAGAAGAGTTTGAAAAGCAAGGTCACTCAATACATAAATTCCCTCTAAAACAAGTATGCTGGGCTGAAGTTATTCATTTAAAAAAAATGAATGGTTGGGGAAGAAAAATCATCCTCATTTGGAATAAAGTGAAATTTTCTATTGATAAAAAGCTTGATTTATAGTATAATGTTTAGAGAACTATGTTTTGTTTAAGTGTATGTAATGAATTAACTATTAAAAGAATATGAGTAGAGAGAAATCTTGCAATATCTGTGATGAATAGGTGTTTTATTAAGATATTTTTATAATTGTAAAAAGAATATATGTACCATAGAAAATATTGAAAATACATAAAAGTTTAAAAAACAAAGCGTACAATTCCAGTAGAGACAACTGCTTTTATTTATTTTTTTAAAGATTTATTTATTTATTTAGAGAAGTGTGAGCAGGGGGAGGGGCAGGAGGAGAGGGTGAGAGAGAGTCTCAAGTAGTGCTCAACATGGGGCTCAATCCCAGGACACTGAGATCATGACCTGGGCTGAAACCAAGAATTGGCTGCTTAACAGACTGAGCCACCCAAGGCACCTTGACAATTGCTTTTAGTACAGGTCCACATCCCTTATCTGATTCTTAAGGACCAACTGTAATTTGAAATTCAGAATTTTTCAGATTTTAGTAAGGTAATCCAATGTGTGTACCAAACATTTTATGATGTCCTTAGTGGAGTATGGGGCAGTGCTTTATAATCAAATACAGTAGTATTTCTGCAGCAAAATGTATAAATATTCACTCTAAGAAGGATAAATGTAGACTATAAATAACCTCATAATTGTTTATGTCAGATTTTGATGCCAAATGAATTATAAACATCTTTCCATTTCAGAGAGCTTTGTATTTTGGAATTGCATATAAAGGATCATGGACTTGTATTTTATAGCACACTATTTAGATAATTTCTAAATATTTACTGCATGCTAGGTATTGTAGGAGTTTGATGTGAAGAGATTTGTGTTCTTCATACTGATAGGCGTGTATTTAAGAGATTGGAGCCCTACGACTTCAAAAGGTACCTGAAAACAAGGAAATGCTATACATAGGATTTGTCTGTATCCACCCTAGTTGTCCGGTCTTTTATAGCTTTGGTCTCAGTTTTGCCCATGGATGTAAACTCTCACCTTCATCTACTTGGATCTGTCATTCCCTGCTGGGATGACCCTATATTTGATCCTAAATCTGCTCCCAATTCTCTTTGGCTCAAAGGCCAGTTTGGGGCAGCTTGCCCCTGTTCTCCAGGCAAACAAATCCCAGGCTATCCCTGGTTTTGCCTTTGCAAATCTATTTTGGCACTGACATTTCACAGTGACCCTCTCCTGCTCTACTTGGTGAAGTTAAGACACGCATGACCTGAAAAGTGGTAGAGAAAAAATGAAGGTGAAGGTTAAATGCATGCATCATTCATTCAAATTGAAGAGATGGCTCGAAAGGCAAGTGTCAGAAATTAAGCAAGTAATAACAGAACACTGTGAATCATTGGTGTAACTTGAGGGCTGCCTGTCTGTGCCTCTTACTATGTGCTCTAGATTTCAAAATTCTACCAGATAATGAGTATTTTGCAGAAGCAAATGTCAAAGTTCTTTCTTTCATGCAAATGAAGACAGGAAATTTGGTGAAATGATAGCTAATAAATTAAAAAATATTGAAAGCCTGCAATTACCTGTGATAAACAATGTTATGCTTTCTTTTTTTCTGTTCTGAATCTGCCACTGTATTTTTTTTCTTATCTAATGCAGCATTTCAAGCCAGTATCGCTTTTCAATTATGTGTCTCAAGCTACAGTTCCTGCTGACAGTGAGAATGAAAGCACATTCTGGTTATTATGTTTTTTCTTCCCTTCCTCATGACTCCAAGTTCCTATATGCTAATATAAGCACCAATGACAGGAAGTCCAAATGGAAATCTTATTAGAAAGCTGTGGATATGTAGTTAATGAAATATGTATGATTACAATATTGGAGGACATGTGTAATATTGAGGGGAACTCAACTGATCTCAATATTTAATAAAGGTTTAATTTAAAATATGGATATTTGGGGGAGTGGGTAGTTTTATACCTTTTGCAAATGTGGCATATGTTAATTTCTTGCTGAAAATTTGTCTGGTGGATTCGATTTCCTTCTGTAGTTTCTCATTTTGAATTTCCATTTTTTGAAAGCATACTTCTGTATGTTGGTTTGGACTCTGGTATTCCAGAATGCCTGAGGGTTAGAGAAAGACTAATAATATGTTTGGAGGTGTTCTGGAGCAGCTAATGATTTCCCATGGTCTATTTTAATTAAAAATTGAACGCACTCTCTGGCAATTTGGGCCAATAACTTAGCTTTAGACATTGTTCTTAAACAACCTGAGCATTTAGTTTAGGTATTGGTTAAAATGATGGATACTAGGAACTGAATTTATGAGGACTGAAATTTTTTGTGAATTTACTAGAGACTGTGCTTGCAGATTGGTTGAGCTCTGGCCATTTTTGAATGCCAAGAAAATGACAGTCTATACAGATCATTAATACTGAGCAGTGGAGGTTCGTAGATAGACAACTGGAAAGTATATTTCATCAAAATCCTGTCTCCTTGGATTTATAAGGTTATTTTATTGTTGCTTTTGATTTCAACTATTTGTCTTTCTGAGAATTTATGCAATTTAAAGCAAAATGATAATATATTATTTTGTATCTTTTTTGCCAAATGTTTTCACACATACACTCACTTTTTCCTCACTAAATCCCTTGTGAGGAGAGATCTATGTACCCATTTTAGAGTTGAGAAAATTAAATCAAAGGAAGGTTAAGTAGCTTGCCCTAGATTAAACATGGATCTAGGAAGTGGCAGAGCTGGGATTGTAAATTAGGTTTATCTGTACAAAAAAAGAAAATGAAAAATGGTTAGGTCATCAGGCATGTGATATAAAATGATACAAAGCAGGGGAAATAGAAGAAACAATTTTGAAAAATAGGTTAAAATTTATATGCAAAATTCATTTACCCTTATGGCCTATTTCCTTGTGAAACTGAACCTTGGACCAGAGTAGAGAAAATGGATAACTTGATAAGAAAATGGATAACATCTCTCTCAATGCTGGAGAACCAACTTAAAATGAATGTCCTACTAATAGCTAGTCATGGGGATCATATCCAGATGTGGAATAGAACAGTTTTGTCTTACGAGGCAAACTAAGTTGCTTAAACTGGTGCTGGGAGAGTTATTTTGCTACCAACTCGTTTGCTTAGAGTGAAAGAGCATAGGTTTCCAATCAAACGGCATGCTTACTTGCCCGTGGAGAGAGTGGGCTGAACAGACAAGTTCATGAGCAGGCATATTTTTGTTTAGCCTATTTTCCATATTGTATGAGGATTGCTCAGAAAGGTAGGCTGTGATGGAGGTGAGATACAAGCATTAGGTGTGCACAGAAAACACTCGAAGTAAGAGCTTTGTTTCTGATACCAGCCTGTTAGAATACTCTCTGCCACTCACTGTGTAAACTTCCTGAGCCTTATTTTGCTCAACTGAAAAATAGAGATAATAAGTGCTTGACTAATAGGAATTTTAGGAGGATGGGGTATGTTTTTACACGTAAATACTTAGAGTTGTATCTGGCTCATAGTGAGACCAACAAGTGTTGGCTATTGTTCCTATTATTTCTTTTTTAAAAAGATTTTATTCATTTATTTGAGAGAGAGAGAGAGAGAGAGAGAGAGAGAGAGAATGAGCAGTGGGAAACAGCAGAGGGAGAGAGAGAGAAACAGACTCCCCACTGAGCAGGAGCCTGATGTGGGACTTGATCCCAGGACCCTGAGATCATGACCTGAGCCAAAGGCAGACACTTAACCAACTGAGCCACCCAGGCACTGCATTCATATTATTGCAAGAGCTGGCCCAAAGTGGAATATATGATTCTGTAGAAAATTATTCTGGGAAGTGTTTGCCTATCTCCAAGAACCTAACCAATGAAATGACATTTCTTGTGACATTCCAATTGAGTTATATTTATCTCATTTAAAACAAATTTTTTAAAGACAAACATTCCAATTCTTTCTTTTTTTAATGTAGTGATTCAACAATTCCATACATCACGTGGTGTTCATCACATGTGCACTTCTTAATCCCCATCACCTATTTAACCCATCCCCTTACCCCCTCCCCTCTGGTAATCATCAGTTTGTTCTGGTAATTAAGACTCTGTTTCTTGATTAGTCTCTTCCCGCCCCATTTGCTTGCTTGTTTTGTTTCTTAAATTCCACATATGTGTGAAATCATATGGTATTTGTCTTTCTCTGACTGGCTTATTTCACTTAGCATTATACTCTCTAGCTCCATCCATGCCATTGCGAATGGCAAGATTTCATTCTTTTTATGGCTGAATAATATTCCATTGTATATATATACCACATCTTTATATCCTTTATCAGTGGACACTTGGCTGCTTCCATATCATGGCTACTGTAAATAATACTGCCATAAACACACAGGTGCATGCATTCCTTTGAATTAGTGTTTTTGTATTTTTTGGGTAACTACCCAGTAGTGCGATTGCTAGATCATAGGGTAGTTCTATTTTTAACTTTCTGAGGAATCTCCACACTGTTTTTCAGAGTGGCTGTATTCCTGCCAACAGTGCATGAGGGTTTATTTTTCTCCACATCCTCACCAACACTTGTTGTTTCTTGTGCTTTTCATTTTAGTCATAATGATAAGTGTGAAGTGATGCCTCATTGTAGTTTCGATTTTCATTTCCGTGATGATGAGTGATATTGATCATCTTTTCATGTGTCTGTTGTCCATCTATATGTCTTCTTTGGAGAAATGTCTCTTCATGTCTTCTGCCCATTTTTTAATTGGATTATTTGTTTTTTTTGGGTGTTGAGTTGTATCAGTTCTTTATAGATTTTGGATATGAACTTTTTATTGAATATGTCATTTGTAAATATCTTCTCCCATTCCATAGGTTGCCTTTTAGTTTTGTTGATTGTTTTCTTTAGTTTTGTGTGAAACTTTTTACTTTGATGTAGTCCCAATAGTTTATTTTTGTTTTTATTTCCCTTGCCTCAGGAGACATATCTAGAAAAGAGCTGCTATGGCTGATGTCAAAGAAGTTACTGCCTATGTTCTGTTCTAGGATTTTAATGGTTTCAGATCTCACATTTAGGTTTTTAATCCACTTTGAATTTATTTTTATATATGGTGTAAGAAAGTGGTCCAGTTTCTTTCTTTTGCATGTGGCTGTCCAGTTTTCCCAGAACCATTTGTTGAGGGAACTGCCTTTCTCCCATTGGATATTCTTTTCTGCTTTGTTGAAGATTAATTGACCATATAGTTGTAGGTTTATTTCTGGGTTTTTTATTCTGTTCCACTGATGTATGAGTCTATTTTTGTGCCAGTACCATGCTGTTAAGATTACTCCAGTTCTGTAATATAACTTAATGTCTGGAATTGTGATGCCTCCAGCTTTTTTCCCCCAAGATTGCTTTAGTTATTCGGGGTCTTTTGTGGCTCCATACAAATTTTAGAATTGTCTATTCTAGTTTTGTGAAAAATGCTGTTGGTATTTTGATAGGGATTGCATTAACTGTGTAGATTGCTTTGGGTAGTATAGACATCTTAACAATATTTATTTTATTTATTTATTTTTTATTTTTCCAATTCATGAGCATGGAATGTTTTTCCATTTATTTATGCCATCCTCAATTTATTTCGTAAGTGTTCTGTAGTTTTTGGAGTACAGATCCTTTAACAATTTGGTTAGGTTTATTCCTGAATTAATTTATCAGTTGTAGCAGTTTTTTGGTGGATTCTTTCAGGTTTTCTATATGTAGTATCATACCATCTGCAAATAGTTTTAAATCTTCCTTACCTATTTAGATGCCTTTTATTTCTTTTTCTTCTCTGCTGTGGCTGGGAATTCTATTTATTCCACTTTAAATGTTCCTTTCTCTGGGTTTGTATGTGGTTCTAGGACTCCTATTTTAAAATGTGTCATTTCTGTCCTGGAACTGATGGTGAACACGTTCACTAAATATGCCCAAGTATAGGCAGGTTTTCTAGAAGTACAATAACATTCATTGAGAAAGAAATTGATTAACCAAAGCAGACTTTAATTGACTTGTCCATGTGAGTTTGTCATTTTAATTATTAGGTTTTTAATACCATCGAATCAGTTAATGGCACTAAGAAAACAACTGCTCTTGTCAGAGAGTAAATAATGTACAGTCATTCTAGTGTGAAGGTTATTTTTGTATCACGTTTCATTGTGCTAGCCTGTCTGATTTATGGTTGTAACCAACCAACCCTTTCTCTGGCCCCTATCTGCTCACAAAGTAGTTTAAAGTCAGAAGGGGCAAAGCTTTCTCCTTTCTGCATTACGTTCCCTTAGGGGAATCTCATACCACGGTTATTTGTGTCCTGATGTGTTACAAAGTTTAGTCAGCTCATTTGCCTTTTACTCACTGTCTTAATACCCCAGAGCACATATTTGCCCAGTCAGAGTTATTGGGTTGAGATGGATTTAGGTAACAACAACTTTCCTATAAATGTAAACTCTGCCTGTCCCTCATTCTCAGCCCCTCTTGCTAAATCTGACTCACCATTCTGACTTCTTTTTGCTCATTGGTGGATTCTTTCCCAGGGGCCCTACAATCTGTTCAGAAACGTATCTTCAGCTGGGTTCTCCATACATTCATCAGAAATCCAAGAGGAGATATGGCTGATGTCCTTAATCAGAAGATTTTGTACCAGTACAAATCAATCAAAGTAATTGGTTTGTGGGTGGAGAGTGGTAAAGAAAGCATAACTTAACTTCACCTGTCAAATGTAATTGAATCCTAGATATGGCCCAATTGGGACCATGCTGTTAAACTATGTTTACATCTCTAAGCTGCATGCCTGTGAAATTGTCATGGCCTGGAATATCTTGTCCCTCCATTTCTGCAAATCCCTATATGACCATTTTCAAACTCTTTAACAAAGTTTACCTTTTTAAAGAAGACTTCCCCAGTTAATCACAACTGATTCAAAAATACTTTCTGTGCTCCACATTCCATGATTCAATTTTATGTTGATGTAATATATATTTTCAATATATTTTAAATGTTCCTTGTTCCCTCACTCAGTAGATATTTATGAACACTTACTACATGCTGAGGATATTGCAATGAACAAAACAGACATGATTCTCTGCCTTCATGAACCTGACATCCTGGCGGGAGAGATAACAAAGAAACAGTCAAGCAAGATAATTTCAGATAGTTATAAAGGATATGAAGAAAAGCAAGACAAGGGGATAGAGAGTGAAGGAGAGACAGGCTAACTACATAGGATGGCCTGAGAAGGCTTCTCTGAGGAGGTGACATTTTAACTCAGCCCTAAAGGATGAGGAATCAGTCATGCAAATAGTGTTCCAGGTGGAGAGAACAACAGCAAGTACAGAGTCCCTGAGGCAGAAATAATTTTAGTGTGCTTGGAAAACTGAAAGATGTTTTTAGGGTGGTTAGAGCACCATAAGTATGAGGTTCACCTATCATTTTCTCTGGTTCTGGGTTATACTTCTCAATTAGACTGTGAATATGGAGGACTAGGATGCAGGGGCCAGGCTGTCTATTCTTTCCCTAGTATCTGTTGTTCTGTTTTTTAACTGGTATGTTTAGATGATTTATATTTAATGTAATTGTTGATATGTTTGGATTTAGGTCTGCCATGTTTGTTTTGTTTCTTCTATGTTTTATTCCTTTATTTCCTTCATCCTGCCTTATTTTGGGGTAAACATTTTTACTCTCCTATTTTAATCTACTATTGTGTACAATATTTTTAGTGATTTCTCTATGTGTTAAAAAATTCATCTTTAAATTTTAACATTTCTGATAATAAACATTTTAAAGAACAGTTTTAGATTTATAGAAAAATCAAACAGATAGTATAGAGTGTTCTTGTATTACCATCCTCTACTCCCACACAGTTACCCCTGCTATTAACATCTTCTTTTAGTGTGGTACATTTGTTACAATTAACAAACCAATATTGATATATTTTTATTAACTAAAGTCTCTAGTTTACATTAAGGTTTATTCTTTGTGTTGCCTAGTCCTGTGGGTTTTGACAAATGCATAATGTCATATATTCACCATTACAGTATCATACAGAATAGTTTCACCACCCTAAAAATTTCTTATGGTCCATCCAGTCATCCCTCCATACTCCCAAACCCCTGGCAACCACTGATCTTTTTACTACCTCTATAGTTTTGCCTTTTCCATGATATCATGTAGTTGGAATCTTACAACATATGGCCTTTCAGACTGGATTATTTCACGTAACAATATGTATTTAAAGTTTTTCCATGTCTTTTTGTGGCTTGAAAGCTCATTTGTTTTCATTGCTAGAATAACATTCTACTGTATGGATGTACCAAAGTTGTTTGTTAATCCATTCATCTATTGAAGGACGTGTTGGTTCCTTCCACCTTTTGGTGATCAAGAATAAAGCTGCTATACATTGTCCACAATAGCTAAATCATGGAAGGAACCCTTCAACAGATAACTGGATTAAGAAGATGTGGTCCATATATACAATGGAATATTACTCAGCCATCAGAAAGAACGATTACACAACATTTGCAGCAACATGGACAGGACTGGAGGAGATTATGCTAAGTGAAATAAGTCAAGCAGAGAAAGACAATTATCATATGGTTTCACTCATTTATGGTACATAAGAGATAGGAAGATCAGTAGGAAGGAAGGGAAGAATGAAGGGGGGGTAAACAGAAGGGAGAATGAACCATGGGAGACTGTGGACTCTGGGAAACAAACTGAGGGCTTCAGGGGGGGGTGGGGGATTGGGATAGGCCGGTGATGGGTATTAAGGAGGGCACATATTGCATGGTGCACTGGGTGTTATATGCAAGTAATGAATCATGGAACATTGCATCAAAAACTGGGGATGTACTGTATGGTGACTAATATAACAAAATACATAATGTTAAAAAAAAGAATAAAGCTGCTATAGACATTTGTATGCTTTTTTTTTTTTTCCGGACATAGCACAGTTGCTGGATCATATGGTAAAAGTATGTTTAGCTGTGTGAGAAACTTAAACTGTCCTCCAAAGTGGAAGTACCATTTTCCATTGCCATTAGCAATGAGTGAGAGTTTCTCATGTTTTGCATCCTTGCCAGCATGTAATATTATTGGGTTGTTGGATATTAGATATTCTAATAAGTGTGTAGTGGTATCTCATTGTTGTTGTAATTTGTAATTCCCTTATGACACATGTTGAGCATCTTCTCATATGCTTATTTGCCACCTGTATATCTTTTTTGATGAGGTATCTCTTTAGATCTTTTGCCCATTTTAAAAACTAGTTTGTTTTCTTACTGTTGAGTTTTAAAAGTATTTTTTTAATATTTTGGTTATGAATATCTCTACCAGATATGTGTTTTGTGAGTATTTTATCCCAGTCTGTGGCCTGTCTTTTCATTATCTTAACAGTGCGTTTGCAGAGAACACATTTTTAATTTTAATAAAGCTCAACTTATCAATTTTTTCCATATATTGTGCTTTTGGTGCTGTATCTATAAAGTCACAACCAAACTCAAGGTCACGTAGATTTTTCTCTATGTTATCTTTTAGAATTGTTATAATTTTTCATTTTACAATTAGATCCATTTTGAGTTAATTTTTGTGAAAAATGTAAGGTCTGTAAGGAAAAAAATCACTTTTTTTGCATTTGAATGTCCAATTGTTACATCACCATTTGTTGAAAAAACTGTCTTTTCTCCTTTGAAATTCATTTGCTCTTTAGTCAAAGATCAGTTGACTATAGTTGTGTGGATCTGTTTCTAGGTTCTTCCTTTGGTTCTATTGATCTATTTCTCTGGTTTTTTTTTTTCGCCAATACCACATTGTCTTGATTACTGTAGCTTTATAGTAAGTCATAAAATTGGACACTGTCAGTCATACAACTTTGTTCTCCTTCTTCAGTATTGTGTTGGCTATTCTGGATCTTCTGTTTTCCATATATACTCTAGAATCAATTTGTTGATATACACAAAATAACTTGCTGGGATTTTGATTGGGATTGTGTTGAACATATAGATCCAGTTGGGAAGAATGGCCATCTTAAAAATATTGTCTTCCTATCCATAACATGGAATATCTCTTCATTTATTTAAATAACTGAATTCTTTCATCAGAATTTTGTAGTTTTCCTCATATAGACCCATTACATATTCTGTTAGAACTATAACTGAAGATTTAATTTTTTTGGATGGTAATGTGAGTAGCATTGTGTTTTTTATTTCAGATTCCAAACTGTCAGTGCTGGTATATAGGAAAGCACTTGACTTTTGTATATTTATCCCATAGCCAGCAACCTTGCTATAATCACGTTAGTTCCAGGAGGTGTTTTGTCTATTCTCTGGGATTTTCTATATTGGAAATCATGTCATCTGTGAATGAAGATAGTTTTATTTCTTCCTTCCCAAAATGTATACCTTTTGTTTCCTTTCTTTTCCTTTCATTAGTTAGGACTTCCAGTATGTTTCAGTACAATGTTGAATCGGAGTGGTAAAAGGAGACAATCTTGTCTTGGTCTCAGCCTTAGTGGGAAAGCACCTAGTTTCTCATCATTAAGTATGATGTTAGCTATAGATTTTTTTGAGAGGTGGGAGGGAAGGACAAAGGGAGAGGGAATCTTAAGCAGGCTCCATGCTCAGGGCAGAGCCTGTTGGAGCGCTTGATCTCACAACCCTGAGCTCATGACCTGAGCTGAAATCAAAATGCTTAACTGACAGAGCCACCCAGATGCCCTATAGATTTTTTTTGATAGATTTCTTTAATAAGAGAAGAAATTTTCCTGTATTCCTAGTTTGCTGAGGGTTTTTTTTTAAATCATGAGTGAAATTTGGATTGTCAATTTCTTTTTGAATCTATTGATTATGATTGCATGAATTTTCTCCTTTAGCCTGTTGATATGATTGTTCACAATAATTGATTTTTGAATTAGAACACAACTGGAATAAATTCCAGTAGTTGATGGTGCATAATTTATTTTATACATGGTTGGGTTCAATTCGCTAATATTTTGTTATTTTTGCGTGTAAGTTCATGAGATATATTGGTCTACAGTTTTCCTTTCATGTAATATCTTTTTCTGATTTTGGTATTGGGGTAATGCTGGTTTCATGGAAAGAATTAAGAAGTGTACTCTGCTCCTATTTTTCTGGCAGGAAATTGGTGGGAGGGGGTGGGGGGTTGGGATAGGCTGGTGATGGGTATTAAGGAGGGCACGTATTGCCTGGAGCACTGGGTGTTATACACAAACAATGAATCATGGAACACTACATCAAAAACTAAGGATGTATTGTATGCTGACTAACATAACATAATAAAAAATTAAAAAAAATTCCTTCTTTAAATGTTTGATAGAATTCACCAGTGAAAACATCTGCATCTTGTGCTTTCTTTTTTGGAAGACTATTAATTTTGACTTAATACTTTTAATAGATATAGACCTATTCAGATGGTCTATTTTTTCTTATGTGATTTTTGGTAGTTGTGTCTTTCAAGGAATGAGACTGTTTCATCTAAGTTATCAAATTGCAAGCATAGAGTTGTTCATAATACTCTTTATTTTCCTTTTAATGACCCCAGGGAAAGTAGTGGTGTCCTCTTTTTCATTTCCGATGAGTACTTTGTGTCTTCTCTTTTAGATCTTTCTTGGTTAGCCTTACAGATGATTATCAATTTTACTATTCTTTTCAAAGAATCAGCTTTTGATTCATTGATATTTTTTATTGGTTATCTGTTTTTAAGTTCATTGATATCCTCTATTTTTAATTATTTTCTTCCTCTTATATTGCTTTTCTTTCTGTAGTTTCCTAATATGTAAGCTTAGATTTCTGATTTTACATCTTTCTTCTTTTCTAACATAGGCATTTGATGGTATACATTTTCCTCTAAGCATTGCTCTTGCTGCACTCCACAAAATTTTCTAAGATGTATATTCACATTAATTTAGTTCACAATATTTTTAAATTTCTCTTGAGACTTCTTTGATCTATATATTGTTTAGAAGTCTGTTATTTTTAAAGGTGTTATTTATTTATTTGAGAGAGAGAATGAGAGAGAGAACACGAGCAGGGTGAGGGGCAGAGGGAGAAGCAGACTCCCTGCTGAGCAGGGAGCCTGATGTGGGGATCAGTCCTGGGATTCTGGGATCATGACCTGGGCCAAAGACAGATGCTTAACTGACTGAACGACCCAGGTGCCCCATAGAAGTCTGTTGTTTAATCTCCAAATATTTTGGCATTTTTCCAACTATCTTTCTGTTACTGATTTCTAGATCAATTCCATTGTGGTCTGAGAGCATACCCTGATGATTTTTAGTCTTTTAAATGTGTTGGTATTTTATGGGATATGATGTGGTCTATGTTAGTGAATGTTTATGTCAGCTTGAGAAGTATGTGTATTCTGCTGTTGTTGGGTGAATTATTCTATAATGTCAATTAGACATGACTGATGATGCCTTTCAGGTCAACTATATCCTTACTGATTTACTGTTTGCTGGATCTGTCAATTACTGATAGAGGAGAGGATTTGTCCATTTCAGTTTAATCAGTTTTTGCCTTATGTATTTTGATGTTCTCTCATTAGGTGCATACATGTCAAGAATCATATTTTCTCGGAGAATTGATCCCTTTATCATTATGTATCATCTATCTCACCTCTGATAATTTCTATTTTTTTCTGAAGTCTGCTTTGTCTGGAATTAACACAGCTACTTCAACTTTCTTTTGATTAGTGTTAGCATGGTATATCTTTCTCCATCCTTTAATACATCTGTTTCTTTATATTTAAAGTGCCTTTCTTATGGACAATATATAGTTGGGCCTTATTGTTTTATTTACTCTGACAGTCTCTGTGTTTTAATTGGTGTATTTTAGATTGTTCACCTTTAAAGTGATTATTGATATCATATACTAGATTAATATCTACCATATTTACAACTGCTTTCTATTCATTGCATTTGTTCTTTTTTTCTTTTTTATCTTTTCCTATTTTTCTGCCTTCTCTGGTTTTCACTGAGCAATTTATATAACTCAATTTTCTCCTCTCTCTTAGCATATCAATTATACTTTTGAGAATTCTTCTAGAGTCTCCAATATGCATTTACAAAGAATCTAATTCCACTTGCATTAATAACTCTATGCCATTGCATGGATAGTGCAGGTACCTTATAACAAACTTACAACAGAGTATTCCCAAATCCTCTCTCCTATCCTTTATAATATTGCTGTCATTTATTTCACTTATCCATATGCTACAGTCTCCTAGTACATTGTTGCTATCATTACTTTGAAGAGTTATCTGTTAGATCAGTTAAGACTAATAAAAAATAAAAGATTTTGTTTTATTTTAATTTACTCCTTCTCTGATGCTCTTCCTCTTTTTTCGTATTTTTTCTTCTTTATTTTTTTATAATTTTTATTTTGTTATATTAGTCACCATACAGTACATCCCCGGTTTTTGATGCAATGTTCCATGATTCATCATTTGCATATAACACCCAGCGCACCATGCAATATGTGCCCTCCTTAGGCCGGCGATGGGTATTAAGGAGGGCTCTTCCTCTTTTTATGTAGATCTGAGTTTCTGACCTATATTATTAACCCCCTCTCTCAAGAACTTCTTTAACATTTCTTTCAAGGCAGGTCTACTGGAAACACATACCTTCAGTTTTTGTCTGAGAGTCTTTTCAAAGATAATTTTGTTGAATATAGAACTCTGGGTGATGTTTTTCTTTCTTTCAACACTAAATATTTCAGTCCATTCTCTTCTTGTTTGCATGGTTTCCAAGAAGTCCATTGTAATTCTTATCCTTGTTCTTCTAGGTACGGTGGGTTTCCCCTCTGATTTCCTTCAAAATTTTCCTCTAGTCTTAGGTTTTCTTCCGTTTAAATATGATATACGGAGTTGTAGATTTTATGGTATGTTTTATACTTGGTATTTTCTGAGCTTCTTGTATCTGTGGTTTAGGGCCAATCATTCATTTTGGGAAAATGTCAGCCATTACTTCAAATATTTCTCCTGTTCCTTTCTATTACACTTATTGAGATATTTACATTTTTTCCTCTTCCTTTATTCCTGAAGTTTCAAGTTTTCTCCTGGTATTATTTCCCTTTTATCTGAAGAAATTCCTTTTGCACTTAAGAACAGGTAAACTGTTTATGATTTTGGTTTTCTTTGTTTGAGAATGTTTTTATTTTACCTTCATTCCTGAAGGATGTTTTCACTGGACACAGAATTCTGGGGTGACAATTCTTTTCTTTCAGCACTTTAAAAGTATCATGTAACTTCCTTGTCCTCCATGATTTCTAATGAGAAATCCACAGTCCTTTGTAACATCCCCTCTGCCCCATTTCTCTCTGGTTGTTTTCAGGATTTTTTTCTTTGTCTTTATTTTTCAGAAGTTCAACCATGATGTATTATCTTGATGTGTATTTCATTGGGTTTATCCAGTTTGAGGTTCCTTCAACTTCTTGAATTGTAGGGTTTTTTCCTTTTGCTAAGCTTGAGGGTTTTCAGCTATTATTTCTTCAAATATTTTTTTCAGGACTCCATTATTTTTCTTCTCCTTCTAAGACTCTGAAGACACTATTGTTAAACCTTTTGTTATTGCTCCAAAGTTCTCTGAGGCTCTGTTCATTATTTTAAAACCATTTTTGTTTGTTTCTACATTTCAGAGTAGGTAACATCTTTTGATTCTATTTCAAATTCACGTTTTCTTCTGTCCTGTCCAGTCTGCTAATGAGTCTATTTAATGCATTTTTAATTTCAGTTATATTTTTTAATTCTAACATTTTCATTTGATTCTTTTATATATATTTTTCTTTACAGATAATTTTGTATTTTACTATTTGCTTCAGGAGTGTTCATTATTGTTTATTTGAGCATATTTATAATAGCTGTGTTAAAATCTTTATCAGATAATCTCAACATATGTGTCTTTTCACGACTGACCTCTTGATTATCTTTTCCTATGTCAGCCAAGATTTTTGTGGTCATTCATATGTCTAGTAATTTTGGATTGCATCATGGACATTTTGAATATTACATTTTCTTATTTTATAGAGAGAGAGCATGCACATGTGCAAGTGGGGGGAGGGGTAAAGGAGGAGGAAGAGGGGGAGAGAGAGAGAGAATCTCAAGAAGACTCCCCACTGAGTGTGGATCCCAATGCAGGGCTCAATCTCATGACCCTGAGATCATGACCTGAGCTGAAACCAAGAGTTGGACACCTAACCAACTGAGCCACCCCGGTGCCCCTGAATATTACGTTTTGAGACCCTAGGACTTGTTTAAATCCTGTTGAGCATGTTGATATTTTTTTTAAATCAGGTAATCCACCTGGTTTAGTTCAGACCACAAGTTCCAACACTTCTGTGGGCTGAAGTTCCTATGTCAGTTTAGTTTTTAAAACTTTTGCAGTGCTATTTGAATCTGTTATGCCTGTGTACTACCCAGTGGCCAGACTGGGATCTGGGTAGTGGTCTGTTTTTTAGTTCAGTTCTTGGAACTGAACTTGGTATGCTGATTCAGACCAGATCCGCACATGCATGCCTGGAAAATGAAGGTAGGAGTTCATAAGCAACTTTGCATTCATGAGTTCCTCCCTCTCTTCAATCTCCCAAATATTTTCTGCTTTCCTGAGAGCTTTCTTTTTTGATCTTCTAACCAGAAACCACCTACTTTCATGATTGTCCTATTGCCAGGGCCAAGCATCAAGAGGACTGAGAGAGAATAAAAAAGTAATGGGCTTAGCCCTCTTGGAGCTATACCTCAACCAGAGGGAGAGAAAAGTTCTCTTCTTCAGGGTTTTGGCTTCTGCAGTTTTCCAGTGTCTGCTGCTGCCTTTGCTATAGCTGTAGGATCACCTAGAGGCTGAGGTACTATGAAAATGAGAAAGAAAGAAAAGAAACCAGGGTTTTCTTCTACTTTATGAGCATTAGTAGTTGTTCCTCCAGCCAGCAGTAGAGGGATTTTTGGGGGGCTTTATCTGTACCATAGTGCTCACTTTTGGGTTTCTGATGCTTTGATTACTGGCCAGGTGATTTGGGGGTGGGGGGAATACAGTAAACTCACTGCTAGGTTGGTGATGCCTCAAATTCTGGTGTTCTTTCTATCCCTGATATTTACCTTTCAAACAGATACTCCATGTATTCTGCCTGGGTTTTGTGATAAATTTCAGTGAGAGAAAAGTCACTTATTCTAACAAACTTGGGGCCAAATCTCAATTCCACTCTTTAGAGTAATTTTGGTTTGTTGCAGGAAATGATTCATTTTCTTTTTGAAATCAAAACAAAGTAAAAAAAAAACAGTTAAGACTTAATTAACTAAAACTCTTTTTAAAATATATTTTTTTAAAATTTTATTTTTAAGTAATCTCTACACCCAACGTGGGGCTCAAACTTACAACCCTGAGATCAATAGTTGCATGCTCCACTGACTGAGCCAGCCAGGTGTCCCTTACTTAATTGGAACTCTTGAGTATATAGACATGTTGTTTCTTCTTGGTTAGAGCAATTTTAAGATTTTATTGGGGTGATGCCTTAAGTGCAACAAACATTCTGCTCATTTTCATTACCTCCTCTTCCTCTATGCCCCCGATTGGCACATAAAAGATGGCGATCAGGTGTGAAAAGCTACTATACTAAGTGGCAAAGTGGAATTTCAACTCAAGTATGCCTAATATCGTAGCCTAAGCTTTTCACCACTATACTATGCTGCCTTTTTAAGTTAAATAAATGCTGCCCCACATCTAGAATTTTCACGGATTGTGTTACATTTATTGTTCACTCCCTTGACCTTCCTCCTCAATCCCTGTAGGAGGAGTATATTTCCCTACCCTTTTAATATTGAGTTTGGTCATGTGATTTGCTTTGGTCTAATGGTGGTTGGAGTATGGTCCCCCACCCCTTGACTTTGGGCTTAGCCATCTGACTGAAGAGACATAACAAGAGCAGAGGCATGGAATGTGTTTTTTGGTTAGGCTTATCTTTTGCCCTTCTGCCACTACCATGAAAGGAAACTTTCCCAGGGATCCTGCTGTTCCAGGGAAAATGAGAAACATGTGGAGCATACCTGGACCCATCCCACAGCTTAGTGCCAAGCCCACATAGGTCTAACCTAGGTGAGTGACGTGTGAGTAAAAATAAATGATTGTTGTTTCAGGTTTCTGAGTTTGAGGGTGGTTTGTTACACAGCATTATTGTGGCAAATAACAGAATAATTATGACCATATAAATATTTGGTTGAGGACATCTTATGTTTCCACATGAAATTTAAATGAACATATGATTTTTACTTAAATTCTAAAGCCTAGGGATATTGTAATCTCTGCTTTCTTCACTGCTTACTATTTCCAGGCCTGTTTTCCCCCTAGAAGAGTTCTTACCAAGGAATGGGATTTTCTTCTTTTTATCACCAGCTCTGCTAGTTCTGCCAAATTCTGCTAGTATTATTTGGGGCTTCAGAGTATGGTGGAGACTTGTAGTGTAAGGCATCAAAGTTCCTACTTCCTTAAACTGGATTTGTTATTCTTGGTCCCCTTTGTAAGTGCAGCATCAGCATCCCTGTAGGTCTCACTGCATGGCTCCCGCTGACATAAAGCCACAGATCATAGGCTTGTATGCTGGTGCATTCCTCATGACTGTTTCTTCCCATGTGGTGAACTCTAGAATGGGATCTAAACAGACTTGGGCTTGAATAATACTTCTATCCTTTAATGTCTACAGGACTGTGGGTAAACTATATACTGTCTCTGAGCTTCAGATTCCTTATATGTGAAGTGGGGTTATAATCTCTGCCCAGCCTGCCTCACGGTGTTGTTCTGAGCTTCAGAACTCAGTAAAGGTTAAAGCAATCTTATGATTCTTGTTATTTACCCTGAATATGTTCAGCAAGCTAGTAAACACCAGTGTTCTTTTCTTTATATGCCTTAGGAGAGGGAGTTTTCAGGAAGCTGTAATATGGCAAGTCCATTTCACTACTACTGGCTCCTGACACAGCTTGGGCTCAGCAATATCATTTTCCCCTCTGTACCTTTTTTTCCACCACATGGGTACGAGCATCCTAACCACACTCACCATCTGCCTAGGACTCAGAATATCCTATTTCCTTGACAACAGAAATTTAGGTATCCAAGTGAGTTAGCTTTGAGGAGCTGAAGCAGTGGCAGGCTGCTCTTGATATTACATTGCTCTAGGCTTCTTAGAGTTGTCCCCTGTAGTTTATCAAATGCAGAGTATGTGGCTTAGAGATTAAAGAAAAGATGTCTAGCCTAGCTGGTTTCTAACAGATACATGGGTCTTAAAGTTGTTTTGCAAAAATAAGGCAGCTTTTCTATCTCATTCTTAGTGGTCTTTTAGAACCGTACAACCTGTGGAGCCTAGAAAAGGGTGATACTTATGATTGCATCTGCCCTTTGGTTCATAAGCATAACTGGTAGGACTTGACATTGGGAGAGAACTCTATTATTATTTACAATGTGTCAAGTGCTTTACATTTTTTATTTTTATTTATTTATTTTTTTAAAAAATTTTTTAAAAGATTTTATTTATTTATTTGACAGAGATAGAAACAGCCAGCGAGAGAGGGAACACAAGCAGGGGGAGAGGGAGAGGAAGAAGCAGGCTCATAGCAGGAGCCTGATGTGGGGCTCAATCCCATAACGCTGGGATCACGCCCTGAGCAGAAGGCAGAAGCTTAACCGCTGTGCCACCCAGGCGCCCCTACATTTTTTATATCATTCATTAAGATTTAGTTCTGACATCAGCCCTCTTATTCTCATTTTACAGATCAGGAAACCTAGACTTAGAGTAAGTAAATTAACAGAGTCAGAAGTTACACCCACATCTGTCTGAATCCAAAGCTTTTGCAGCCATTGTTTGCATTTTGCTCGTGCTTGGTCATTTTGAGGGTATGGTAATATGTGTTCTACCATCATTTTGATCAACAGTGGTTAGGGCCAGGATATGGAATCAGACAACACTGGGTTTGAATGCTATCATTTATCAAATGTGTGATCTTAGAAAATTCTTTTAATCTCTCTGAGTCTCAGTTTCCTTATGGGACTAATATAGTATTTCTCTCATAGGTTATTGGGGAGGTTAATGAGATGATACATGTGAAGGACCTTGTGTAGTGTCTAGCATCATCCTGGTATAGAGTCAGCATTCAATAAATATTGATGGAAAAAATAATCTGTCTCAAAGTAGAAGTATCATTGGAGCCCAGATCTCCTCTGTTTGTTTTAATAAGATATCAGCAAATTCTTGAGAATTTAGTTATAGGATGATAAAGCTAGATGAGATATTGGCTTGGTTCATCCAAATCATTTTATATATGGTAAAACTAAGGTTCAGAGAAGAGGAGAGACTTGAATTTGTGCTATCCTCTACTGTTTCAATTACACCTCCGGATAAAGTCAGTTACCTTGGTCAAATTCATGTTTCTTGGTCTTGCTTTATCTGTTTGAAACTGGCAAGGATCTCTACCCTTCTATTTACCAGGCCTAAGATTTATAAGTAGAAAATGAGATTTTATTTGTGATTAGAAAAGTGTGTATTTCCTCTAGTATGCCCCTCTTTCCCATGCCCGCATACTCTTATGGTTCCCAGTCCAGGCTTGCAATTCAAGGAGTGTCCTCTATCTCTGGTTATCTCTTTACCTTCTTCATAATCATTACCGTAAGAAATTCCTTGTCTGTGTCCCAGTCTTTTGGGGACATGTTGTATGTCAAATTTACTTGATAAAGTAAACTAAGTTAGTGTGTTAATGCTCTAATGTATTACTTTTCCCATATGTCATCTGCACATTAGTGGGATGCTTCCCTCAAAGAAATGGTATACAGTGGAATTTCATACATGAAGGCATTAGGTTATGGAAGAGAGAAGTTTGAGTAGGTAGCTTTCTCATACCACCTGGATGACCACTTGGAAAATATCTATCCTTTGGAGCCTTCTTAGAGAAAGATAGGGAATCTTCTTAGGGTTACAATGAGGTATGGCCTTTGATTGTTAGTCTTTTGCAGCAATGAGGGGTTGCTGAAGTAGAAGTTGACATAGCTCATAGTGATGGGGCTTAGACCGCTTGGGTTCTGGGGTTGGAGGTTGGCATTTGAAAACTTTTTATAGAGTATTTAATGGGATAAAGATTGAGATGGGTTTGAATCTGGATAAAACCAGCAAGAAGAATTCTGTTAGAATCAAGGCCAGGGACGTCTCCTGCCACTCTTTGAAGGCAGTAGGACTCCAGACATCACCAAATAGCTGGTACTCCTCTTCATCATCCTTTCCATCCTCATCAGGAGAGACACAAGCATACTGTACTGGCTGAACATAAAGGCTGGACCAGCCCTGGTAATTGGCATGAGAGCTAATCCTTCCCCATCAGTATTCACAGTGAGGCACTGAAACAGGGACTCTTCCTGTATTGCCATAGTGCTGTGTCCCCTTTTACTATTAGTCTTTGTATAAAGAGGAAGGGTTTATAGGCATTGTCTAATTTATTACTGGTGGGGGTGACTTGCTTCAGGCTACAGAGCAAATTCATGGCTTAGTGAGGGCTTTAACTCAGAACTCTTGATGTGCTACTTTCTGCTTTTCCTTGTATACCACAGTGTTTCTGTTGTATAAGCTAAGACAGCACACGTAGGTGGCATGGTGTCTAGAAGATCCCTGGTTTCTATGTATGTGGTTACATATGTACACACATGATGTGTATGTGTGTGTGTGTGTGTGTGTGTGTGTATGTCAGGTACCCTCATGCTTTTGACTATCATTATTATATATAATAACTATTATATATTAACTATAATTATTATAATTGATAATATTTTATATACACGTAGTTCGTATGAGGGCCTTGAGACTCTAGCCCACTCTTCTTAGTTCACTGATCAAAGTTTATAGAATTCTTTCATGTCCCTCAAGTCCTCATAAAAATCTCATAGGGATCAATATTTTTGTTATTGTTATTGTTATTATCCCAACCCACAGATAAAATAATAGGTTTAGAAAAGTTGAATGGGTGGACCAAGATACATGTAAATTAGTGATGGAGCTGAGCTGACCAAGGCCAGTGCTCATACTTCTACACCAGAGCCTCCTTCTCAAGGACTGCAGAAAAGATGTCAAAGGAGGCATAAATCCTAGCTCAGCACTAGACCTGCAAGACCAGATTCAGGGAAAAAGGGGAGCTGTTTTATGCAAGCAGCACACGCCTGGTAGTATGAGCTGAAGACCGTGGCATCTAAGATTTTGCTTGTTGATCAGTTCTCTTAGGACCAGCCATGCTCATGAGAGTGCCTCTTTTAATCTCAGCTGCCTTTCCATGTGTGGTCAAGAAATTCCATCTAATTGGAATAAAACTGACAAAAATAATGAATTCAGATCAACTTGAAAGGCCCAACTTTGCTATGAGGACATAATATAGCAATGTATTTGAGAAATGGAAGGTGGAGGAAAGGAAAGAGGGAACATGAGAGAGGGAGAGAGAGTGACATGAAAGCATTTGACAGGTAAGATCTAAACATATAAAATATAGAGGTAAAAATCAAGCAGCTGTGTGAGAACAAAGGAATGCTCTGCTGCTCCTTATTCTGCTTGCTGCCCAGACTCTTCGATTGCAGCTTCTACTAAATAATAATGTGGGCTCTCTCTTTGCTCCCAGCTCAAAGAGAATGATAAAGCAGCAAAACACTGAAAGGTATAGTACAGCCACAGATAAAAGTTGATAACACAGAAATCAGCCCCACCCCACAACACACACACGTTGGCAACCCCTAATGGAGAAGCACAATGATAGTGAGTATACTGAACAAAGAAGGAAAAGACTTTTGAGCTAAGATGGGGAAGGGAGTCTTTCTTTGGTTTCCTAATGGGGTGTTTTGATGATTGCTGATGTCTATAGTGCTCGATTTTGCAGCAGAAAGTTGGAGTGGAAGGAGAGGTTACTTACTTCAGTGTCTCAGTTCTCAATAGGACACAGCAGTCTTAGAGGTGAAAGTAACACATCATGTATAAACATAGACATCAATTTCTAGGTTCTTCTGCAGGTAATAAAAATTGAAGAAAAGTTGGCCTCTGGGTTCTACCCATTTTCAGGAAGGCATGAAGTGGCCAGATGAATTTCTAGTTTTTAGAAAGAAAGTAATGATGGGTTGATTGTATAAAACACAGATTGGCAAACTTGATGTCACTCTTAGACATGATTCTAGAAATGCTATTAGAAGATAGTTTATAATCCTAAGAAGAGTTGGCTCTGATCATTAGGAGTCAACATAGGTTTGCTGAGAAGTCGTGTAATACAAATTTCATTTGCTTAATAAATTAGTTGAGTGATGGCTCTGGGGAATGTAACATACAATATATATATGTGGCTGTCATCCAGGCCTTTAGCAAGATTTCCCATGATATATTTGTGGAAAGTATGAAAATCTGGGGCCTCAATCATACAGTTATGTCAATTAGTAGTTTGTTGAGGTGATATAGCAAAAATATATGGGAACAGATTTGGACACTGTTAATATGATGATTTCTACTAACAAGCTATAGGCTTCTGTCCTCAACCTTGTTCTGTTAAACATTTTTATTCATGACTTGGTTGAAGTTATAAAAAACAGGATTTTTTTAGATTTATAAAGGGGTAGTATATACAATGGAAGCCAGAATTATGATTCTGCAAATTTTGACAGATTTGGTAGATGGGCTGAATCTGCAAGATGAAATTTAACAAATGGAGCATAAAAGACTGTATGGAAAGTCCAAGAAACTGATTACCCACATATGTGATGTGGCTTAGCAGAGCTCATATAAAGAAGGTTTAGGGGCTTTAATGTTCAATGAGCTCAAATGTAAGTTAGCTATGAGATATGTCTATGTGTTTGTTTGTTTTAAATGTCTTATTCTTTTTTAAATTAAAGTATAGTTGACATAGAGTGTTATATTAATTTCAGATGTACAACATAGTGATTCAACAATTCTGTATGTAGAATATTATACTAATATTAATATATTAATGTTTGCATTCTATAACTAATATATCTAGAATTAGAATTCTATAAATTACTCAGTGTTCACCACAATAAGCATAGTTATCATCTGTCACCATACAAAGTTATTAAAATATTTTTTACTATATTTCGTATGTTGTACTTTTCATCCCTGTGACTTATTTTAGAACTAGAAGTTTGTACCTTTTTTTTTAATTTAATTTAATTTTATTATATTATGTTAATCACCATACAGTACATCCCCAGATTCCGATGTAAAGTTTGATGCATCATTAGTTTGCGTATAACACCCAGTGCACCATGCAATACATGCCCTCCTTACTACCCATCACCAGTCTATCCCATTCCCCCACCCCCTCCCCTCTGAAGTCTTCAGTTTGTTTCTCATAGTCCATAGTCTCTCATGTTTCATTCCCCCTTCTGATTACCCCCCTTTTCTTTATCCCTTTCTTCCCCTACCGATCATCCTAGTTCTTATGTTCCATAGATGAGAGAAATCATATGATAATTGTCTTTCTCTGCTTGACTTATTTCACTTAGCATTATCTCCTCCAGTGCCGTCCATGTTGCAGCAAATGTTGAGAATTCGTTCTTTCTGATAGCTGAGTAATATTCCATTGTATATATGGACCACAGCTTCTTAATCCAGTCATCTGTTGAAGGGCATCTCGGCTCCTTCCATGATTTGGCTATTGTGGACAATGCAGCTATGAACATTGGGGTGCATATGGCCCTTCTCTTTACTACGTCTGTATCTTTGGGGTAAACACCCAGTAGTGCAATGGCTGGGTCATAGGGTAGTTCAATTTTTAACTTTTTAAGGGACCTCCACACTGTTTTCCAGAGTGGCTGTACCAACTTGCATTCCCACCAACAATGTAGGAGGGATCCCCTTTCTCCACATCCTCTCCAACAATTGTTGTTTCTTGCCTTGTCTATCTTTGCCATTCTAACTGGCGTAAGGTGGTATCTCAGTGTGGTTTTGATTTGAATTTCCCTGATGGCTAATGATTTTGAACATTTTTTCATGTGTCTGTTAGCCATTTGTATGTCTTCATTGGAAAAGTGTCTGTTCATATCTTCTGCCCATTTTATGATTTGTTTATTTGTTTCTCGTGTATTGAGTTTGAGAAGTTCTTTGTAGATCTTGGATACCAGTCCTTTATCTGTGGTGTCCTTTGCAAATATATTCTCCCATTCCGTGGGCTGTCTCTTAGTTTTTTTGACTGTTTCCTTGGCTGTGCAGAAGCTCTTTATCCTGATAAAGTCCCATAAGTTCATTTTATCTTTTATTTCTCTTGCCTTTGGAGATGTGTCGTGAAAAAGGTTGCTCTGGCCGATGTCATAGAAGTTGTTGCCTATGTTCTCCTCTAGAATTTTGATGGATTCCTGTCTCACATTGAGGTCTTTCATCCATTTGGAGTTTATTTTTGTGTATGGTGTGAGAGAGTGGTCAAGTTTCATTCTTTTGCATGTAGCTGTCCAATTTTCCCAGCACCATTTATTGAAGAGACTGTCTTTTTTCCACCGGATGTTTTTTCCTGCTTTATCAAAGATTAGTTGCCCAAAGAGCCGAGGGTCCATTTCTGGGTTCTCTATTCTGTTCCATTGGTCGATGTGTCTGTTTTTGTGCCAGTACCATGCTGTCTTTGTGATCACAGCTTTGTAGTACAGCTCGAAATCCGGCATTGTGATGCCCCCAGCTTTGTTTTTCCTTTTCAACAGTTCCTTGGAGATTCGGGGCCTTTTCTGGTTCCATACAAATTTAAGGACTATTTGTTCCAGTTCTTTGAAAAATGTCCTCGGTATTTTGATCGGGATAGCATTGAAAGTGTAGATTGCTCTGGGTAGTATGGACATTTTAACTATGTTAATTCTTCCAATCCATGAGCATGGAATATTTTTCCATCTTTTTATGTCTTCCTCAATATCTTTCAAAAGTGATCTATAGTTTCTAGCATATAGGTCCTTTACGTCTCTGGTTAAGTTAATTCCAAGGTAACGCATGGTTTTTGGTGTTATTGTAAATGGGATGGATTCCCTAATTTCTCTTTCTTCAGTCTCGTTATTCGTGTATAGAAATGCAACTGATTTCTGGGCATTGATTTTGTATCCTGCCACCTTACTGAATTGTTCTATAACTTCTAATAGTTTGGGAGTGGATTCCTTTGGGTTTTCCATATAGAGTATCATGTCATCTGCAAAGAGAGACAGTTTGACTTCTTCTTTGCCGATTTGGATACCTTTGATCCCTTTTTGTCTTCTGATTGCTGTTGCAAGGACTTCTAGTACTATGTTGAATAATAGTGGCGAGAGTGGGCATCCTTGTCGTGTTCCTGATCTTAAGGGAAAGGCTTCCAGCTTTTCCCCATTGAGAATAATGCTTGCAGTAGGCTTTTCATAGATGGCTTTTATGAGATTGAGAAATGTACCCTCTATTCCTACACTCTGAAGGGTTTTAATCAGGAAAGGATGCTGTATTTTGTCAAATGCTTTTTCTGCATCAATTGAGAGGATCATATGGTTCTTGAGTCTTTTCTTGTTGATATGATGTATCACATTGATTGATTTGCGAGTGTTGAACCATGCTTGCATCCCAGGTATGAATCCCACTTGGTCATGATGGATAATCCTTTTAATGTACTGTTGGATTCTATTAGCAAGGATCTTGTTGAGGATTTTGGCATCCATATTCATTAGAGAAATCGGTCTGTAATTCTCCTTTTTGAGGGGGTCTTTGCCTGGTTTGGGGATCAAGGTAATATTAGCCTCATAGAATGAGTTTGGTAGCTTTCCTTCTGTTTCTATTTTTTGAAATAGCTTTAGGAGAATAGGTATTATTTCTTCTTTGAATGTTTGGTAGAATTCCCCAGGAAAACCGTCTGGGCCTGGAGTTTTATTATTTGGAAGGTTGTTTATCACTGACTCAATTTCTTCATAGTTAATTGGCCTATTTAAGAAATCTATTTCTTCCTGTTTCAGTCTTGGTAGTTTATAGGTTTCCAGGAAGGCCTCCATCTCTTCCAGATTGTTTAGTTTTTTGGCATATAGCTGTTGATAAAAGTTTCTAATAATCCTTGCAATTTCAATGGTGCTGGTCGTGACCTCTCCCTTTTCAGTCATAATTTTAATAATCTCAGTCCTTTCTCTTTGTTTTTGGACAAGTTTTGCCAGTGGTCTATCAATTTTATGGATTCTCTCAAAGAACCAGCTTCTAGTCCTGTTGATCTGCTCTACTGTGGTTCTGGTCTCTAATTCATTGATTTCTGCTCTAATCTTGGTCAACTCCTTCCTTGTCAGTGGGTTAGGCCTGTCCCTCTGTTGCTGTTCCAGTTTCTTGAGGTGAGAATATAGAAACTGCATTTTAGATTTTTCTATTCTTTTGAGTGAGGCTTGGATGGCTATGTATTTCCCCCTTAGGACTGCCTTTGCAGTATCCCATAGGTTTTGGACCGTTGTGTATTCATTCTCGTTGGTCTCCATAAATTGTTTAATTTGTTTTTTGATTTCCTGGTTTATCGAGTCATTCTTGAGCAGGATGGTTCTTAGCCTCCAAGTGTTTGAGTTTCTTCCAGGTTTTTCCTTGTGGTTGAGTTCCAATTTCAGAGCGTTGTGGTCTGAGAATATGCAGGGGATAATTTCAATCTTTTGGTATTGGCTGAGACCTGTTTTGTGTCCCAGAGCATGATCTATTCTTGAGAATGTTCCATGGGCATTTGAATAGAATGAGTATTCTTTGGTTCTGGGGTGTAGTGTTCTATATATATCTATGAGGTCCAACTCGTCGAGTATGGCATTCAAAGCCTTTGATTCTTTGCTTAGTTTTTGCCAGGGTGTTCTGTCTATTTCTGATAGTGGGGTGTTGAGGTCCCCTACTATTACTGTGTTCTTATCTATATGTCTCTTTATTTTGGTTAAGAGTTGGCTTGTGTATCTTGCTGCTCCCCTGTTGGGGGCATATATATTAATAATTGTCATATCCACTTGTTGAATACTTCCTTTAAGAATAATATAGTGCCCTTCTGTATCTCTCTCTATGGCCTCTAGTTTAAAATCCAGTCTATCTGATATGAGAATTGCTACTCCAGCTTTCTTTTGAGGTCCATTTGCGTGGAAGATGGTACTCCATCCCCTTACTCTAAGTCTGAATGCATCTTTGGGTTCAAAATGAGTCTCTTGTAGACAGCAAATGGATGGGTCATGTCTTTTTATCCAATCTGCAACCCTGTGGCGTTTTATGGGAGAGTTTAAGCCATTTAGATTGATAGAGATTATTGACAGATATGATTTTAATGATGCCATTTCTCTTTAAAGTCTTTGTATCGGTTGTGACTTGCTGCTCTGTATCACTCTTGGGGCCTTTTTACCTTTATAGAGCCCCCCTTAATATCTCCTGTAGGGCTGGTTTCGTGGTTACGAAATTGGTTAATGATTGGCGATTTTGGAACGTCTTTATTTCTCCATCAATTCTGAATGACAGCTTTGCTGGATAAAGGATCCTTGGCTGCATGTTTTTCTCTGAAAGAGCTTTAAAAATGCCCCCCCAAGCCTTTCTCTCATTCCAGGTCTCTGTAGACAGGTCTGACGTAATCCTGATACCTTTGCCTTGGTACGTGAGAAATTTCTTTGCCCTGGCCGCTTTCAATACTGTATCCTTGGATCTAATATTTGCGAATTGCACTATGACATGCCGTGGCGTAGGTTTGTCCTGGTTGAGCTTGGATGGGGTCCTCTCTGCCTCTTGGACACGAATGCTTGTTTCCCTTGCTAGATTAGGGAAGTTTTCAGCTACAATTTGTTCAAATATCTCTTCTAGACCTCTGTTTTTCTCCACCCCTTCAGGGATGCCGATGATTCTGACATTGGATCGTTTCATAGAGTCAGTAATCTCCCGTAATCTACATTCGTGGGCGTGGATTTTTTTAAGACCAGCTTCTATTTTCGTTTTTTCTTCTACTAACCCATCCTCCAATTCGCTAACGCGTTCCTCTGCCTCGGTGACCCTGGCCGTCAGAGCCTCTAGTTTTGACTGTATTTGGCCCACTGAGTTTTTAATTTCTGTCAGATTCGCTCTCATTTCTGCCCTTAGGGATTCTATATTCTCAGCAACGCTTTCTCTGATGCTTTTTTCAAGTTTACTCATCATCTTGACCATTGTTGCTCTGAATTCCATTTCTGATAATTGGGATACATCCATATGTATTAATTCTGTGGCCGAGGCCAATTCTGTGGCAGAGGCCACAGACTCATTATCTTTTCTTTGCTGGGGGGGACTTCTCCTTCTCGTCATTCTGATGAAGAGAGATTGCAGGGTTGTCCAGAGCCCAAGTGTTGACTGGGACCCAGGCCGTGCGCCCTTGTTTTATAGAGATCTTAGGGATGTGGGCTTCTTCCTTAAAGAGTTTATTTATTTATTTGAGAGAGAGAGAGACAGTCAGCAAGAAAGGGAACCCAAGCAGAGGAGTGGGAGAGGAAGAAGCAGGTTCCCGGTGGAGAAGCCCGATGAAGGACTCCTTACGGAGCGTTGTGATCACACCCTAATCCGAAGACAGGTGCTTGGTGACTGCGCCACTCAGGCGCTCCGGGTTGTGGGCTTCTTGATTTTTCAGCCTGCCTTCTGGGGGAGGGGCCTGCCTGCCGGTACTCAGAAAACCCTGTTTGGGTAGAGTCTCTGTGTCCCTTGCGAGGGGGGATGGGGATGGGCACCCTGTGAGCCGGTATTTCCGGGCTTTTGTTCTCTGGCGGCTTTCCCTGGCGGTTTGCTATGCCTCTTCTGAGAGAGCAGCAGCGGCTGAAATTCAGCCTCTGTCTCAGAACAGAGGGATCGCGGATCGTTCTCCACTGATGTTCTGGCCACTTTAACTCTGTTTCTGTTGGTGCTGCTCAACCCTGCAGCATCCCGGGCTGTGCGCCCCACACCCAGCGTCCCAGCTCACTTCCAGGGCCGGCGCGTCTCTGTCCTTTGTGTTTCCAACCCCGCCAGCCGCCAGTCGCCAGCCGCCCCGCGCGCGCTCCTGGAGCTCGCGTTCTAAGTCTGCTGTCTTGCGGGTGCTGTCCGCGAGTCCGCCTGCTCCCCCGTGCAGGTGGCCCGCCAACTGCCAGCCGTCCCGCGTGCGCTCCCGGAACTCCCTTCTCAGTCTGCTGTCTCAAGCGTGCGGGTCCGCGGTCTGTCCGCACCCCCGTGTAGGTGGCTACCGCTTCCCGGCGCCCTGACATGGCGGCTCCCTCCCCCTTCTGTTTAGCTTCCGATATCTGTGCGCGGTTTCACGGCTCCCCACTTCGTACCTCGATACTCAGCGCTGGAGATGTTTATTTGTAGAGATCCAGATGTATCTTCCTGCGTCTCAGGCTGATTCTGTGGATGTTCCTGCTGGTCTGGTACCTCAGAAGTTTGTACCTTTTAACCCCTTTCACACGTTTTTGCCTATGTCTGTGCATTTTTTGGAGACACATTAATATAGTGGTTCACACACTTGGATTCCCAGGCAGCAACCCAGATCAACACATAGGAATCTGTTGGGGTAGGGCCTAGAAATAAGTATGTTTAAAGCTCTCCAAGTTATTCCAATGGGAAACCAAAGTTGAGAACCACTGTGATAATAGAATGTGAGAGAATTGATAACCTGATTGTAATGTGTATTGTTCTTTTTTTTTAAAGATTTTATTTATTTATTTGACAGAGAGAGAGACAGCCAGTGAAAGAAGGAACACAAGCCGGGGGAGTGGGAGAGGAAGAAGCAGGCTCCCAGAGGAGGAGTCTGATGTGGGGCTAGATCCCATAATGCCGGGGTCACGCCCTGAGCCCAAGGCAGACGCTTAATGACTGAGCCACCCAGGCGCCCCTGTAATGTGTATTGTTCTAACTAGAATGTTTCACCTAGTCTTGGACAATACCTTTTGCACACTGGCACCCATTGGGAACAGTGTGACCAAGATGGTAAGGGGGCCTACAGTCATACAAACTATGCCATGAGGAACTGTTGAAGGAACTGAGTGTGAGCAATCTCAGGGAAGACAGAAGAGTTGTCCTCAAATGAGAGTGCCAGAGGGATTACCCTTATTCTATTTGGCTCCAAAGATGAGGACTAGAACAAAGAAGATGATGTAAAATGGAGGCAATTTTTAATTTGATGAAAGGAATAATATTCTAGGAGGGCTGTCTAAAGATGTAATAGGCTGCCTCAGGAAGAAATGATTGCCCTATAATTTGGGGACTCCAAACCCTTTGACTGCTTAACCAGTTGGTGAGGAGAATGTGAAGAAGGCTAGTGTTATCCAAGACTCTTTTTGTGGTACATGACAGAAGCCCAATTCAAAAAGCTTAAAAATAGAGTCAATTACATAATATAACAGGGAAGTGACTTCAGGGAGGGCTGATTCAAGGGATCAGTTGATATCAGTCTATCTCGCTGTCTATTTTGGGCCCTGTTTGTCTTTGCTTCCCTTTATTCTGCATTCAGGCTCCCTCCATGTGGTGTCCTGGCAACCCCAGTTAAGAGAGAAAATATTTTCTGGGGCGCCTGGGTGGCACAGCGGTTAAGCATCTGCCTTCGGCTCAGGGCGTGATCCAGGCGTTGCGGGATCGAGCCCCACGTCAGGCTCCTCTGCTGGGAGCCTGCTTCTTCCTCTCCCACTCCCCCTGCTTGTGTTCCCTCTCTCACTGGCTGTCTCTATCTCTGTCAAATAAATAAATAAAATCTTTAAAAAAAAAAGAGAGAAAATATTTTCTGATACTTCTCAAAAGAGAAACACTGATTCTAAATGGACAAATGTAGTCAGAAAGGGGGTGGTGTGTGTGTGTGTATGTGTGTGTGTGTGTGTGTGTGTGTGTGTGTAGGAGTATTGGGAGGAGGGCAGGGGAACTAGATGCACAAAACTGTAAGAGTCTTGGCGCTGGATAGGTGAATAAATAAAGATCCCTCTCAGTCCTGAGATTTTAATATTATTTGACACCAAGGCCAGAATGCAGCAGTAAGTATAGACTACTCATCAAATATAATCCTTTCTCTATAGACCACTCATCAAATATAATCTTTTCTCTAGTCAGTCCCATCTGTTTTTCATGTCCTTCCCCATATTCACATCTTTGCTCATGTTGCTTGATCTTTCTAAAAAGACCTCCACTTACTACACTGTAACCCATAGTTCAAGACTCAACTCAAGTCCTGCCTCTTCCTCTGTTGTAACTGTGCCAGCCCACACTGATCTGCACCTCCTTTGAACTACTACAGTACTCTTCACAATTACATATTTCCTGATATCATGTCTTGAATTTTTCTGTTTTTCAAGGAGTTAGTCTTATAAATTATAACTGTATTATAACTATAAATTCCTTGAAAAGTAGGGACAATGCTTGTTCCCTTTTTATTCTTCCTATGCTTGCATAGAGTTGAGAATATTATATGGGCTTGTTCTTCGAAATTTATTGATTGATGGTCATTTTTTATATATCCATCCCTTTATTACTATGTGTGAAATCTCTATCCTGCAAGTAATAATGGATTAGATGGCAAAGATGGGAGCATTGCCATCAGAGGGCCTCTGTGGAAATAACTGACACTACTGAAGAGGGCACTGCAACTCTTTCCCACTGGTACAAGCTCTGCTCCATGCTCATATTGCCAAACTGCTTTCCTTGCTTTTGGACTCTAGGAATGGGTAGGTTTCCTGGTTAGGACCTTCAATCACTCACTCATTATGGAATAATTTAATAGTCACCAATGTTATTCTAAGCTCTGTTTTAGTTATAGGGGATACACAAAATCTCAGTTGTAAGAAGATTTCAGGGAGAAACAGAAAAACAAAATTAGGTAATTATGACATAGCACCACAGGATTCTAGTTCTGGGTTAGAAGAAATAAGCGTACTCTACCCTGTCTCCACTTTTGTATATAGCTTTAAAATCTGAACAGAATGAATGGAACATTGAGCAGTCTGAAAAGTACATAGTAACAGACTGGGGGGGAACCCCCCCAGAAATCGCAGTATCACTGAACTGATGGTGAGTATGCCACTTAAAAATTTTGCTATACCCTGGCCTTGACTCAGCACACCAGAATCCTGTTAAGTGGTCATCAGTGAGCAGACAGAGCTCTAGGAGAAGCAATCTAATTCTGGCTCAAGAATGGGAAAGGGAACTACTAACAGTGTGGAAATATTCCACTTTTTCCACTCTTTTCTGTTTTGTTATGCTCTGGCTCCCAAGAAATTCTGTGGCAATTGTGGCAGCAGTGGATAATTGAAGACTGAAGGGGCTAAAACTTTGAGGACAGAGAATTCTTTCTTTTTGGTGGATCTGTGGTTTAAAGAGGTTTGGGCCAACTTCCATTGTTTTTTTCCCTCTCTCCATCCCTTATAGTTTGGACCTAAACAAGGGCACATCACAAAAGTGCATAGCAGAGTAGGGTAACTAAAGCCTCAGCTTTCAGGTCAGAGGACTAAACAAAAAGAGCCTCAGAGAACCAGAAAGTGCTGAGGAGATCACAGAAAAGGAGAAGATTGGGGAAGTGACCTTATAAAGTTGTTTATGAACTCTGGAGCTCAACCCTGAGTGAACATGAGTGGATTGGACCCTATTTAGCAGACAAATGTCTTTAAAAACTAAACAGATAGACCACTACTCAGATCCCAGACTATTTACTGAGTGGTGGACACATGAAACATACCTGGATAGTGCTGCAAAGCTTTGGAAATGGAATGGACTTTGCTTTTTTTTAAAATAATTTTTATTTTGTTATATTAGTCACCATACAGTACATCCCCAGTTTTTGCTGCAATGTTCCATAATTCATTACTTGCGTATAACACCCAGTGCACCATGCAATATGTGCCCTCCTTAATACCCATCACCGGCCTATCCCAATCCCCCCACCCCCTTCCCCTCTGAAGCCCTCAGTTTGTTTCCCAGAGTCCACAGTCTCTCATGGTTCATTCCCCCTTCTGTTTACCCCCCTTCATTCTTCCCTTCCTTCTCCTACCGATCTTCCTATTTCTTATGTTCCATAGATGAGTGAAACCATATGATAATTGTCTTTCTCTATTGACTTATTTCACTTAGCATAACCTCCACCAGTCCCGTCCATGTTGCTGCAAATGTTGGGTAATCGTTCTTTCTGATGGCTGAGTAATATTCCATTGTATATATGGACCACATCTTCTTAATCCAGTCATCTGTTGAAGGGCATCTCGGCTCCTTCCACAATTTAGCTATTGTGGACAATGCTGCTATGAACATTGGGGTACATATGGCCCTTCTCTTCATGATGTCTGTATCTTTGGGGTAAATACCCAGGAGTGCAATGGCTGGATCATAGGGTAGCTCAATTGTTAACTTTTGAAGGGACCTCCACACTGTTTTCCAAAGTGGCTGTACCAACTTGCATTCCCACTAACAGTGTAAGAGGGATCCCCTTTCTCCACATCCTCTCCAACATTTGTTGTTTCCTGCCTTGTCAATTTTTGCCATTCTAACTGGTGTAAGGTGGTATCTCAAGGTGGTTTTGATTTGAATTTCCCTGATGGTTAATGATGTTGAACATTTTTTCATGTGTCTGTTAGCCATTTGTATGTCTTCATGGGAAAACTGTCTGTTCATATCTTCTGCCCATTTATTGATTTGATTATTTGTTTCACGTGTATTGAGTTTGAGAAGTTCTTTGTAGATCTTGGATACCAGTCTTTTATCTGTAGTGTCATTTGCAAATGTCTTCTCCCATTCCGTGGGCTGCCTCTTAGTTTTTTTTGACTGTTTCCTTGGCTGTGCAGAAGCTTTTTATCTTGATGAAGTCCCACAAGTTCATTTTTTCTTTTGTTTCTCTTGCGTTTGGAGATGTGTCATGAATAAATTTGCTGTGGCCGATGTCAAAGAGGTTGCTGCCTATGTTCTCCTCTAGGGTTTTGATGGATTCCTGTCTCACAATGAGGTCTTTCAACCATTTGGAGTTTATCTTTGTGTATGGTGTGAGAGAGTGGTCAAGTTTCATTCTTTTGCATGTAGCTGTCCAATTTTCCCAGCACCGTTTATTGAAGAGATTGTCTTTTTTCCAGTGGATGTTTTTTCCTACTTTTTCAAAGATTAGTTGACCATAGAGTCGAGGGTCCATTTCTGGGTTCTCTATTCTGTTCCATTGGTCCATGTGTCTGTTTTTGTGCCAGTACCATGCTGTCTTGGTGATCACAGATTTGTAGTATAGCTTGAAATCTGGCAACGTGATGCCCCCAGCTCTGTTTTTCCTTTTCAACAATTCCTTGGTTATTGGGGCCTTTTCTGGTTCCACACAAATTTAAGGGCTGTTTGTTCCAGTTCTTTGAAAAATGTCATTAGTATTTTGATTGGGATGGCATTGAAAGTGTAGATTTCTCTGGGTAGCATAGACATTTTAACTATGTTATTCTTCCAAAAATGGAATGGAGTTTGTAACCACAACCCACAGAAGCTGGATCAGAACTTCACTTGAACAACCTAACCAGGTTGACTGCCTGCTAAAATGAAACCATCAGAATCAACATTCTTCATAGGATTTAAACAATTTCCAAGATCTGATAGGACAGCATCTAAATTATCCAGGATACATCTAAATTATCCAGGATAAAATTCAAAATTATTAGGCATAAAAATAATTAGAGAAGTCTTAACTCACACGTGAAAAGACAATCAACAGATGCCACCCTAGATGAGAGATGTTGGAATTATAAGAAAAAATTTTAAAGCAGCTATGATAAAAGTACACCAACAAGTAAGGGCAAAGTCTTTGAAAGAAATGGAAAAATGGAAAGCCTCAGCAAACAAACAAACAAACAAAAAACAATAATCACCAAACGAAAGTTTAATGCCTGAAAATATATAACTAAGACAAGAAAAAGATTACTTAGTGGGCTATGTAGTAGAATGTGGTCAGGAAGATTTCATGAACTAGGTTACACTTCAGTTACTGCTTGAAGAACAAGTGGAAATACACCAAGGGGGAAGAGTTGTATTAGTTATCTATTGCTAGTAGATAGATAACTATCATTAACTAGTTACCCCAAACATAGCAGTTCAAAACAACAAATATTATTATCTCACACACTATTTCAGACTCAAGAATCTGGGAGTGGCTTAAATGAGTGGGTCTGGCTCAGTCTGTCAAGAGGCTGCAATTAAACTGTCAGCAGGCGTGTGGTCATCTCAAGTCCCAGCTGGGATTGGAGAATCTGCTTCCAAGTTTACTCACATGATTGTTGTCAGGCCTCAGTTTCTTGTGGGCTGTTGCACTGAAGGCCTTTTTTCCTCGCCACATGGCCCTCTCTCTAGGCAGCTGTCTTCCGTCATGGCAAATGATCCCAATGCGAGAGACAGAAAACCAAGATGGAAGCCACAGTCTTTTTTATAACCTAATCTCAGAAGTGATATGCCATCACTTCTATTCTATTTTAGAAGTGAGTCATTAAGTCCAGGCCATACTTAAGGGGAGAGAGATTGAACTTCACATCTTGAAATGGGGAAGTATCAAAAAACTTGTAGGCTTATTTTTAAAACCACCACAAGGGGAAAGATTATTCTAGGAGGAGGGAATCAGATATGTAAAGGCAAAAAAATTGAGGGAAAGAATTAAAAATGAACATTGAGGGCTGTTTCTGTCTCTATTTAGTTCAGTTGGACTTATTGGTTGATGTGAAGGTTCTCTGAATGTCAGATAATCCTCCAAAGACTACTTATCTGTCCTGTCTGTTTGGGGAAGGTACCAGGTCCAGGTCAGTGCTTTCACACTAAGAGATAAATAGGACCCACAGCCCCCAAAGTATTTTGTATTAGGATCTTGGAATAAAAGAGAAAATATAAAAAGATACTTTCTTTTAGTTGTAGGTGTATACCTTTACAGTAGCATGGAAGGTAGCCTGGAATTTTAATTGGAGGCTTATTGTCCTTAATAATACTCCATTCTGCCACTGTCTTCCATCTTCTTACTAGCTAAATCATTGTAAGTCAGTTCTGCTCTAATGTCTGTTTTGAAAACTTGAGTTTGTTCCAATGTGATTGATATATTAGGGAACCATTTGAGCATGACATGAATTTTGTGTTTGCTTGAGCATGATTCCATCAGCAAGAAACATTAGGTGAATGCAGAAAAGTGCACCCAGTTGAACTGAGCAGTGTGGTAATACACAAAACACACACCTCAAACATTTGCTAGCCACAGCCATTCATATTTAGTGTTACAACTTCCCATCTGATTTCAGATAACATTCCTTCCACCACTTCACAATAACTCATAACCTGCTATGCCTACATCAACAAACAAACTTTAGGTCTTTTCAAGATAAAGTACCATATTTATTGTAGTATTTATGTATTTCTTAACCATTATCATTTAAGACTGTGCTGCCTTTCCTATCTGGTTTTTAACATGCTGCTGCTATTTTTTAGTATTGTTCTTCTAACCCCATTTCCCCCATAAGCCCTGTGGTCTTCATTGTGCAATTTTGCATAGTGCAGTAATTTTTAAAGAACACATATGTCATGTTATAGCAGAAATGACTATATATTTTTTAACTTACCTAGGAGAGTGTATTTGGGTGGACTTAGCAAACAAAGAAAATCAAGTCAGTGAAGATTCTGTGTTGCAGAGGCAAAAAGAAAAAGAAGAGAAACATTTAAGTATGGTGGAGATGCTTATCTTTGTTGGTGGACCATTCAGAGCCTCTATCTGAAGACTCAGTGGATTTCCTCACTAACAGTTACTTGGTATTATGGCTTCTGGGTCTCCTGTTTTTCTGACCTTGAGCATTCTTTTCCACAATAAACAGTTCTGTTTCTTTGGAGTATAGTGTAGTGAATAGGGTAGTGAAACATTGTGAAAGAATTTGGACTTTGTGCTCTCGCTTCTCTGACCTTGAGCAAGGCTAGTATTTCCTGCCAATTTCATATCCCCTCTGAGGACACATCTTTAAGACCTGCCAGGAACTCTTGACTTTGGATCTGTGACACCTAATGCTGAGGTGGTCATAATGAAGTTCCAAAGTGGTCTGGGGCATTTGTAATACAGAACCTCCTTCTCAGGGCACTTGGGTGGTTCAGTTGGTTAAGCATCTGCCTTCGGCCTCCTCACGAGCCCAGGGTCCTGGAATCAAGCCCCGCATTGGGCTCCTTGCTCAGCAGGGAGCCTGCTTCTTGTTCTCCCTCTGCCTGCCTCTCCCCCTGCTTGTTCTTGTGCTCTCTCTCTGTGTGTGTCAAATAAATAAATAAAATCTTAAAGAAAAAAGAACCTCCTTCTCTTGCTACTTGCATCACATTCAAATCCATGGGAGGAGACAAGGGTAAGTTTAATTCTTTACTCTTCTTTCTCTTCCTTTTGCTCATTATTCTTTCTCTTCTTCATCTTTATTGAAGCAGTGCCATGTAGTAGTTGAAGATTTGGGCACCATGTAGTGGTTGTATGAACTAAGGTCACTTAATCTCTCTGCACTTCCATTCTCTCGTCTTTAAAATTGAGATTATAACAGCACCTAAGTTATAGGCTTGTTGTGATGAATGAGATAATCCATGACAAGCACTTAGAACTGGGCTAGTTGATTTACACATATGTTCTTAATCAATACCTAAAGTCTAAGGAGACTATATCCATTTAGGATCAAGTGGAGATAAAAAAAGTGATTCTGAACTATTAAATTCTGTCAGTGAGAAAATGTGGTTGCATTTATCCACAATCCTTCAGGACTCAGCTATTGCATAAAAAAGGTATAGTTGTGATTACAGTTTCCATTTATGAAGCTTATAAGCATTGACCCATTTCTTTGATTAACTACTGCTCTTACCCTTAGGGCTAAGGCTGCCAATGTGAAGATGCTTCTATATAACTTTGGGTAAAGATTGAATATTGAGGTTACATAACTGTAACAACAGAAACATATTTTAGGCTGGCCCAAAATTAAATGAAATGTTAAGTGAGACTGTAATCTAACAAAGGACAAAAATTTTGTCTTTTTGTCTTATATCTCATCAACATCTAATATAGTGGTTCTCATTCGTGGGTGATTTTGTCCCCCCAGGGGACATTTGGTAATATCTGGAGTCATTTTTGGTTGTCATCACTGGGGAGGAGGCAGTTGCTACTGAAATCTAGTGAGTAGAGACCAGGAATGCTGCCAAACAGTCCCCCACAACAAACATTTATCTTGCCTGAAATGTCAATAGTTCTGGGGTTGAGAAACCCTGCTCTAATGTAATGCCTAAATACAAGGAACATTGTAGCCTTCTGATAAATGTGTATTGAATGGATGAATGCAGTTCGGGGAACAAAAATGTGATCTGGTAGCAAGCACATGTTTGGCAATCTTATAAAGGAGTTGCGAGAAAGCCTGGCACTCAGCTGATTGGTGTCAGCATGACACAAAGACTAGTGTTTGCCCTATTCAGGCATCCAGTTAAGATTGGTCTGTGCCTGCTTCATATGGTTGCTAAATATTTTGAATAACGTTCCTGGAAGGTGGTATATTTTTTAGAAGTTATAGGTAATTGCTTCTGGAAATGTCTTAGAAACCACAGGAATGGGGAGTAGACTGACTTTGACTTTGGGGAGTAAACAGGAGATGGAACAGGGAGTAGCTGTGAATAAATCATACTATTATGGTAGGGATAGAAAAAGTTTACCATTCTTGTGAAAAAGGGAAAATCAGAGCAATCTATTCCATAGTCCCTCAGTGTAAGTCAAGGCAACGGTCCCCCAAAGAGAGAATAAGTGGGGGAAAAGTGAAAAGTAGAATAAAACAAAGTGGTTACAGGACAAAGGAAAATATGTTATTTTCTATAATGGAATATTGTCTTAGTCCGTCCAGGCTGCTATAAAAGAATACCATAGACTGGGTGGCTTATAAACAACAGATATTTGTTTCTCACAGTTCTGGAGGCTGGGAAGTCCAAGGTCAAGCACTGGCATATTCAGTGTCTAGTGAGGGCCTACTGCCTGGTTCATAGATAGCTATCTTCTCACAGTGTCTTCATGTGGTGGTAGGGGCAAGGGAGCTCTCTGGGTGTCTCTTTTACAAGGGCATTAATCCCATTCACGTGGGCTCCACCCTCATGACCTAATCACCTTGCAAAGGTACCACCTGCTAATACCATCACAAGGGGGTTAGGATTTCAACATATAAGTTGTGGGGGGAAATGTACATTTGGTGTATTGCAGGCATCTCTAAGAAATTTTAAGAGTAGCCCAAGTAAAGAAAACATGGGAGCCCTCTCAAAGGTAACTAAATAAACAAAGGTACAGCCTTATTATGCAATATTATATAACAGTTAAAAAGAATAAGATAACTGTATCTTCTAACATGGAAAATCTCTAAGGCATATTGTCAAGGAGAAAAAGCAAACAGAAGATACACTATAACAGTTTGACACTATTTCTTTAAAAGTAAAATCCCTCAAAACAACTTTATAAACTCAAATATATACAAGAACTAAGATGAATAGGAAAAGGCTTTGAGCAATATAGAGCAAATTGATCATAATGGTTCTCTCTAGGTAGGGGAATAGAATAGGAAGTCAGTGGTTAAGGGGCCCTTTTACTTAATGTGTACCAATTATGTTTTTATAAGAATGTATCCATGTAGTACTTGTATAATTAAAAATATACGCAGTGGGAAAACAGAAAATCCATAGACATAGTGCAGATATGCAGAAGAATTTTGGGGTCATTTTTGCTTCAAAGAAATATTTGCTACCAGATTGCTATAAATAGCAACCTTGACTCATAAACATTTGTTGCAGCCAGCTAGGCCCAATGCTAAATAAGGATAGAGAGATGATTAGGATATATGACCCTTAGGGTTTTTTTTAAGATTTTATTTATTTATTTATTTATTTATTTATTTATTTATTTGACAGAAAGAGACAGCCAGCAAGAGAGGGAACACAAGCAGAGGGAGTGGGAGAGGAAGAAGCAGGCTCCCTGCTCCCCTGGAAGCCTGATGTGGGGCTCGATCCCAGTACCCTGGGATCATGCCCAGAGCTGAAGGCAGACGCTTAATGACTGAGCGACCCGGGCGCCCTACCTTAGGGTTTTTTTTAAACCAGGTTTGTTAGCATTTTGTTGGCTCTCCAACCTTTTATTTTAGCCCCACAGCCCTCAGATAGAAATTCCTGCAGCCTGTATCCTGTAGTATGTACAGACCCTGGAAACCTAGGGTCTTCAGGAGGTGTTCTTACTTTGCCTTATCCCTCTGCTACTTGGCTAAGCCCTGTGCAAAGGAGCTTGAGTGAGAAGGCTGGGCTGTGTGCAGGAGGGGCCATCATGGGGCCTGGGCCAGAAGTGTTCTAGGCTCCTGTTGGACTGGCTCAGTGATTTGTGTTCTTGCTTGCCTTATAGAAAACAAAAAAGTCTTGAAACTCAGAAGTTAGTTTAGTAATGAACTAAAAAATATTGTAGATTTTCTTCCCCTCAGTATGTATTAATAAGAATCCACTATCCATGTCTCAGTAATTTAGTCGTATGTTTTAAAATAATCTCCTAGAAAGCTCCTTCAGCAGTGACCTATTAGATCATGTCACATTTACTGTGTTAGCAAAATAGGTCATTTTCTCACAATGTTGGGTTGAAGTCTTTTAATGTTTCAGCTGGGGACATGAGTACAATTAATTTTATGTGCATGGGCCTTCCCCAAGAAGGATGGGACTGGCTGATTGGGCAGATTGGTATGGCTTGGGAATGAGAGATATCATTAGGTGATTGGCCCTGAGGTCTCAGGCCTCCTTAATAAACCACCCAACTTTTGGAAACTTGACACTCATGTGAGAAACTAGGACTTCCACTTCCCTCTCACTTGTCTCCTTTGCCCCTACCTGGCCCCACATTCCTCCTGGTCAACTTTCACTTATCTTTGATTTGCCTAGAGAAATAAGACTTAGGAGACAAAGATGGGAGGGGGTAGCCATAGATTTGTTTATAAAGGGTATGGATTTTTATCTGCTTTGTTCATTTATGTATTTTAAATACCTAGAGCAGTTCCTGTTATATAGTAGTTGCTCAACAAATATTTGTTGAATGAACAAGTGAAATTACAAACTATATATATTGTAATGTCCAGTGTGTTTTAGTAACAGCAAGGAGGCCAAGGTAAATACAATTGGTTGAACAAGGAAAAGAATGAAAGAACGTGAAATCAGGGAAGTATGTAAAGGCTGGGTCACGTAGGAACTTTTAAGCTGTGTAAAGACTTAGGATTTTTATTCTAAGCATGATGGGAATCCTTTAGAGGGTTTTGAGCGGTTATATGACATAACAATAGCTGATATTTATGGTTCCAGGCACTATTCTGTGCTGGGTATATCAACGCATGTAATCTTCAAGCATATCTATAATACAGCTACTAATATTATCTTTGTTGTAAGGATGAGAGAAAGTTACACAGAGATTAAGTTTCTTGGCTAGGGTCATAAAGCTAGGAAGTGATGAATCTAGAATTTGAACTATGACAGTCTAGCTCCAGACTTGCACTCCTAGTCTGCATTATACTCCCTTTTTGTACATCATATAAAAGCTCTGATTTATATTTTAAATGGCTCCCTCTGGTTGCTTTGTTTAGAGCAGACCATAGGAAGGCAGAAGTAGAGGCAGGGACACCAGTTAGGAAGCTGTTGCAAGTAGACATGGCAAGAAATAATGGTGGCTTGGTAGAGGAGATGAAGAGGAAACAGATTCTGCATTTATTCTGAAGGCAGTTTGCTGACAGACTGGATGTAGGGTATGAGAAAAAGAGAAAAGTCAAAGATGTTACTAAGATTTGAAGGTAATATATGAATGACTTCTAAAAAGATTTATTATTGACACAGAAATCTCCTGGTGTGTCTGGAAGCAATTTCTTTCCTTTTTTCATGGTTTTATTTATTTATTTGAGAGAAAGAGAGAGCATGGGTGGGGGTGGGGCAGAGGGAGAGGGGGAGGGAGAAGCAGACGCCCCGCTGAGCCGGGAGACCTATGCGGAGCTTGATTCCAGGACCTTGGGATCATGACCTGAACCAAAGGTAGCTGCTTAACTGATTGAGCCACCCAGGGACCCCACTTACTTTCTTTAAAGTGGGCACCAGTGGAGGCAAGAACTACCTAGTTCCTGATGGCAATGGAAACCCTATAGGTGATTCAGCTTAGTGTTGTGTTTCATGCATGATCTTCCGTATGTGAATTGACTGTTTTGAAAATGGTACCTCCCCCAGTTCTCCAGTAGTCTTCTGGGCCTCAAGTATTTCTCTCTGACACTGGGGGGGGGCAGTTGGTATTTTTAAGGAATTCTCAATAGCTTCCTGTCACTGTCTCACCTTACCTGCTTCAGAATTTTTGGGAGAGTTTAGGTTAGCTTCACTAGTGGTATAGTGTTTGGAGTGCTGTGTTCTGATAGTCAATGATGGTTCAGGAGTACTGCTCCTACCACCCCAACTTTGTTACAATACATTTCAATCCTTCTTTGCTCTCTGTGTTGACTATCTTCTTTGTGTGCTCCAGTTTTTGGGTCTTTTCAGTCCAACTTTGGCGTATGGGTTTAACTGAATCCACTTTACTCCCTAAATTTAAACTTTTCTTCTCCACTAACTTGGTCTTAGAACCTTGTCTGTTGATGTACACCTTTAGTAAATCATTATGGAAGCTACTGATAACAGAGGTCCGTAATTTTAACCCCAGTGAGTGGGGCTAGGCACTAGCCAGCCCTTGAAGCTCTAGACCTTTCTCTACACGCATACATATTCTGGGTCCCATTTCCTGAGCTCTCCTCTAGGGTGGATTTGATCCTTGAATCCGTGCTGAGATACCAATGTGTTTGTATTTGGTTCATGCCAGGCAGTGTTTACATTTAGAAAACAGAATATCCATAAATTTTTTTATCCTAAAGGGCACGTTGGTACCACTTGATGAAAGGTAGGCTACTTCATACGCTTCAGAAGATTTCTTCTCATTATCAACAAAGTGATAGAGTGTCATAGAACACTGATTTTTAAACTTTTTAAAATTGTGGTAAAATTTTCTATTTGAACTAATTTAATTGTATCATTCAGTTAAATGAAGTACACTCACACTGGTGTGCAACCATCACCAACTATTCATTTCCAGAATGTTTTCATCTTCCCAGACTAAAATTCTGTACCCGTTAAACAGCACTTATCCATTTCACTGTCCCACCAGCCCCTGGAAACTAGTACTGTACTTTCTGTCTTTGTGAATTTGACAATTATAGTTATCTCATATAAGTAAAATCATACAATATTTGCCCTTTTGTATCTGACTTATTTTATTTAGTATAATGCCTTCAACTTTCATCCATGTTGTAGCTTGTGTCAGAATTTCCATCCTTTTAAAGGATGGATAATATTCCATTATATGGATATATTACATTTTGTTTATCCATTTATCATTGGCTATTATTAATAACGTTGGTATGAATATGGGTGTACAAATATCTGTTTGAGCCCCTACTTCCGATTCTTGTGTGTATATATCCAGGAGTGAAATTGCTGAATCATACAGTAATTCTAGGTTTAATTTTTTCAGGAGCAACCATATCATTTTCACAGCAGCTGTACCATTTATAGTCCCAACAGTAATACACAAGGGTTCCCATGGGTGTGATGTAGTATCTCACTGTGGTTTTGACTTGATTTCCCTAATAATTAGTGATGGTCAGCATCTTTTCATGTGCTTATTGGCCATCAATATGCCTTCTTTGGAGAAATGTCTATGCAAGTCCTTTTCCCATTTTTTAATTGGGTTATTTGTATTTTTGCTGTTGGATTTTCAAACTTTTAAAAATTTTAGGACTCTGTGTTCAAATGAAATATTTCAGGAAAGCTCAATGTATAAAACAGATTGAAACAAAGATGCCCCAAGTACAGTCAGGGAAGAGATGGAGCCTACCTCTTCATTCTTCATTTCCATGGCAGCTCCTGAGAGGGCTCCTTGACACCACTAATGCTGTTTCTTAGCTCTTTTGAAAAACTACTGCCCCTTGGCATTTAGAAAGGAATCCATGCTTCAGAATATCTGAGGAGACATAGATATGCACAAAGAAAGAGTCACCCCTATGTTTTACCAACTTCAAATATTGACCATGACAAGAGAAATGTGGTGCTTTTTACTGGAGCACGTTAGTGTTAGTTTGTCACTTAGTTCCCAAAGACACACATAGCTATTGATCTTTCCACATATCATGGGAAGCTCATAAATTATTGGGGAAATGTCAACAAAAATGAAGAAAATGACGAAACTCTTCCAGACCAAGAGAAAGATGTTATTTGCAAATTCATGTCCCCCAGTATCAGGAAAATCCCCAGAGCCAATAGGAATTTGTGAGAGCAAATAAGCCACTGATCATATTGCTATTTATCACAGTTGCTCAATTCTGCTTCAGCCTTCAGACCTTGTTGAATCAGGAGAATTTTTTAAAATGAGCGTTTTTATGGCTTAAAGAGATTTTTTGAGTTCAAAAGTAAAGTTCTGAGAATAGTTCTGTTATTCTCAGCTGACCCTCAGCCAAGTGGTTAAGACTCATTTACCTTTTGAGAGTCTTTCTCCCTGCTTTGGGTGACAACCTCCCAAGATTTTCATGTTGTCTGTGCAGGGTCCCCCACCCATTCTCCATAGGAATTCTCTATTTCATGTCGTCTTCAGAAGCAAATTGCCCTTTATAAACGGACCACATGTGTCTGAGCAAATGGGAGGCCAATCAATAGCATAACATTTTACTTACCTTGAGTTCTGAACAATTGAGAAATTCAAAGGAATCTAAACATAATCTAAAATATCACCCTTAATATAGATAAAGTCTAGGGTGAAGGACACCCTATATAGATCTATGAGTAAGTGGGCTTTCCAATACTGTGCCCCTGTGTTAGACAGACTTATCCCCTTGGTTACAGCCTGTGCAATACTCTCTTACAGAGTCAGGCCCCTCTCACGGTTTGGCAGAAATCAGAGCAGAACACAGCTCCTCTGTAGTCTGCCATATCCTAAGAAGAAGATGTATGGAGAGAACTATGCATGCACGTTTCATTGTCCCGTGTTTGACAACGAGTTAAATTATTTCTCAGTATCCTACTCCCTATAGGTATGTCACAACACATGCAAAGAAACATCTGGAATGGGAAGAAGAGTCTCCCCTAATATTCCCCAGTTTATTTTTCTCTTAACTCACTGAGTTAAACTGTTGAGCAATCTCCATAGAGCAGGGAGGTCAGCAGTTTATAAGACAGTCCTGCTCCTACCTTGATGAAGCTACTTCCCTAATAGCAATCACTGGGACTGCTGATGGACAATGTAGATGGTAGTGCAGCCAGAAGGCTCTGAAATGTGTCTGAAGGCTATATTAATTAAACTAATATTAGGATCATGCCACATCCAGTGATGAAAATTCATTCTCTATTCCTTTATTAAAAAAATTTTATTAATTTATTTGAGAGAGAGAGATAGAGACAGTGAGAGAGAGCATGAGCAGGGAGGATAGGGAGAAGCAGGCTCCCTGCTGAGCAGGGACTCTGGTGCCGGACTTGATCCCAGGACCCCATGATCATGACCTGAGCCAAAGGCAGATGCTTAACTGACTGAGCCACCCAGGTGCCCCTCATTCTCTATTCCGTTAACATTTTTGAATGATGTCCAGCTACATAGATGACTTAAGTCATCTATCAGAGGATACACATTGAGATCAAAGGATATTAAAACACTACAGTAATAATGTGCAACAGTAAGATGCCACTCATTTGAGTACAGTCTGCCCTTATCACAATTCTAGGGGGACATTAAAGTCCAAATATTAAATTCCCTTGCACTTTTCATTGAACGTCCAGAGAAAAGTCCAAATTTCTTAAAATCTGAAGGACTTAAAGTTCAAAACAAAGCTTTCTTGCCCTCATGAGTAAAAGTTCAAAGAAATTAAGGACCAAAATATATCCTCCCTATCTTCTCATTCTGCTCAATCTTAACTAGAAAGGTTCTCAAGTCCTGTGTCCAAGTGGGTTCTTTAGCAACTTTAGACTGTGCTATTACTTATTGGAATGGGTACAGTCATTTCAGGGCCCCAGAGTTTATATTAGTTCAGTGCCAAGTCTCTGATGTTACATAGAGTTCAAAGAATTAATAGAACCTACAAGATAATCATACCACTGGCCCCATAATTTTCAATTAACAAACTAAAAAGCTCTGATAGCCACCTTGTGGCTCATATTGATCCCTACTTCCTACAATTCACTCCTTTTGGAATCCTTTTCCCTTGTGTGTGGGCTGGACCTAGTGTCTTTTTTCTAACAAACAGAATATGTCATAATGATGGTGTGTCACTTTAATAATTAGGTTACAAAAGACAGACTTCATCTTAGTACTTTCTCCCTCTCTGGATCTTTTCACTTATATGAATTGATGTCAGCTGCCATGTTATGAGCTGCCCTAGGAAGGCCCATGTGGCAAGTAATGAGGCCCTCTGTCCAATAGTCTGAAGAACTGAATTCTGACAACAGCCATGTGAGTGAGCTTGGAAGTAGATCCTCCTTCAAGTTGAGCCTTGAGGTGATTGCAACCTTGGAAAATATTTGACTGTGGCTTGTAAAGGACCCTGACATAGAAGGTCCAGCTAAGCTACACCTGATTCCTGACCGACAGAAATTATGAGATAATAAGTGTTTTTTTGTTTTAAGCCACTAAGTTTTGGAGTAACTTGTTATGCAGTGACAGACAACTAATACAATGGCCAATAGCCAAAGAAGTTGTTCCGGATAAAATTATACTACGTCTAGTACTCAGAATTGCTAAAGATTGTGGTGGAAACTCAATGTTATCTGAAGAAAAAAGAATAGATAGATGATAGCTTGGTTTTAACTTTGCTAGGGATGGAGAAATTTCTTACTAAGTAGTTAATTTTGGCCTTGTGTATTTAAGATCCAACTGCATAATTAGGAAAACTAGGCTCTTGTCCTAATGTAAGCCTCTATAGACTGCCAAGTTTAAAATGTCTTGTCTATATACTGAAGGTTAAGGCCTATAACCATGTGACCTGGCTCTACCCTGGCTCCACCCAGAGATCCTCCTTATGTTATTTTAGTCTGCTAATTCTAGTCCTACTCTGTTTCTCCACATTCTTGGTCCAATGCATCAGGCGTTTGTATTGAAGGAAGTCCAATCAATTTCACGTTGAATTCTGAACCAATAGATATTTAAGAAAAAAGAGAAAGAAAGATGGGAAATGAAAAGAACCCCTTTATTTCCAATCAAGCTGCTAGTTAAAAATGTAGCTTGTATCTGTGGATAAGTGAGCTTCTTAATACTGCATCCCAGACTTATTTACCCAGAGGTAGCACTAGACCATCACATATCCCTTCCCCTCTCCGTGGATATATTTTTTAAAGATTTATTTATTTATTTGACAGACAGACAGAGAGCCAGCAAGAGAAGGATCACAGCAGGGGGAGTGGGAGAGGAAGAAGCAGGCTTCCAGCGGAGCAGGGAGCCGGACACGGGGCTTTATCCCAGGACCTTGGGATCACACCCTGAGCCGAAGGCAGACACTTAACAATTGAGCCACCCAGGTGCCCCTCTCCATGGATATTTATGTTCCTAACACACTTCCTTTATTGAAGGGCAGAGCGGAATAAACATTCTGTGTACACAGCTGCACTCCCAAGACCAAGAGTAGATAAAGGGACTAGGACAAATGCAACAGGCTTTTTCTGACCACTTGGGTACCTGAGTTCCATCTTCCTGTGAAGAAGTGAGGGGAGTCATGGGAAGCAACATCAGAAGTGAAGAAATGTGTTCTCTGCTTTTCATAGTTATCAGATAAGGCTGATCGAAACCCTACCAAGGTGATAATGCATGGTTATCATTCAGGGTTCTCCAGGGGCTAGTGTAAAGTAAGAAGATGCTTAGACATGGGGAAGGCCGAAAAGACTGATTCTTGGCAAAACTGTTTAATTGATGATGTAATTTTATGTCCTACCTCAAGTCTTTTCAGCCCCTGTTCCACTTCCCCACTCCTTAGCTCCAGAAGCCAGGACCTCTGTCAGACCTACATCCATTGGTAATATTCAAATGCTCGGGCTCTATCAAGGTCAGGCCCTTTCCTGATAAACCAATATATGCATACTCCTCTTTGGGGGCAATACCTGTTAATCAGCACTTCTGTGTTTTACTCCAAAAGAACGAATTTTAATACTGTATGACAAGTTGATGGGGAATTATAAACATAGACAGCCACTCTTAGTGAGTGGGTAATTAATTTTCTGAATTAATTGTTCTATTGCCTGATGTAGTACCTCTGATTTCAAAGGCAGACTTCAGCCAGGATCCATGGAAAATTCCATTTTCTTGGATAAAACCATTTCTCATTTAGAAGGCTTACAGTGCCATAGCCAAGAGGCTTCAGCTTTGGGTTCATTGGAAAGTTATCAAGGATGACAACCCTACCAAAAGAGATTACAAATTGAGGAATAGGGTGGCATTTGTATTGTTAATTTCACTTGGATGAATATATGACACAGCCCTTTTGTTTCATACAAAAAAGCTTTACCAGCATCTGATTAAAATGTAAAAATCCACAGCAGCCAGATACCCTAGCCAGGATATTCTGCTCCTCTGGAAAAGATCAATTTATATCTAAAAGATTTTATCACTCCTTTTGCACCATAAGGGTGTTCAAAAATAGTTATGGAAAATCAAATATTCTCAGAAAAAGAAGGTTTCTGACTGATTTTGCTCTGTGTTCAGCCTTTTTATCAATTCTGAGAAACATAGAGATATTTTTGCACATTTCTGACAACACTTGTTTTCTCCTTCTTATGCATTATTTCTTATCAAATGCATTTAACTACAGTTCAGCACAACATTTACCCTTGGCCCCACTGTGACGGAAGATTATGATCTTTTACACAGCTTACCTGGGTCCATATATATTTGTTTTATGTGTGTCCATGTTTCTGTTGGGGGGTAGAGGGCTGGGATGCAGGGAGGCAGGGAGCTAGGGGGGTTGGAATGACAAAGGCTTCTTTGGTTTTATTCTTTTTTTTTCTTCAAAATAACATTTTCAAATAGCTTGGCTTGGAAGTCAATTTCTGGAATACATGGCAAAACCCATTCTTCCTTCTTTTTCTTTTACACGTGGAGCCAAACACAACCAGTCAGGCCTGGATATATATCAGATAGAATAAGGGTCTGCCTGCAGAAGGTAGGTGCAGCCGAACTAAAACTAGCCCCCAAATCTCTTTCTTTGGTGTACAACAGTTTTGGTTTGGTTATTTTTGGGGACAAGTATTTTATAAGCATCTTGTTAAAATTCATATATATTATCTAGTGGAAGTAACACATTAAATTATCAGCAGGTTAGGAAGTGATTCAATAGGCTAGGCAAGCACATAAGTCTTTGAGGAGAACTTGGATAAATGTTTTTATGGGAAGTGGCACAGGAATGATCTGGAAACCATAATTATAATTAGTACTACCATTGCAATCACTACTATCCCCCATCACACCATCATCATTTATTGGGTGATTAGTATGTACCTGGTATTTTACAGACATAACTTCATTTCCTACAACAGTCCTGTGAAGTGGATACCACTATTATCTCGATTTTATAGTTGAGGAAACTAAGGCTCAGAAGAAAAAAGCAATTTGCCGAGTATTTCTCAGAAGATGTGAACTCAGGGTTCTAACTCAAGTCAAACAGAAGGCAAATACTACCATGGGAAACAATCTTGTCAGTGGGTATAGAAGGAACATTGCCTTCTGAAACATTTTCCTCAGGTATAGCCCAGCTTCTAGTCAGTGTGGAAAAAACTTGAATAAGTTAATGAACTCAAATGCTATAAGTCTCAACAAGATGAGGGGGTGCTCAGGATTCACAGATTCCATTTTGGGTTGGGCACCTACACTAAGAAACCTTGTTGATTGTGGGAAAACACAAGTATGATGACGCAAATTTAGAATTTCACTGTAAAGATCTTAAATCCAAGCTGTAGCAGCTCTCTATCTTATAATAAATGAATTAAATTGCTTGCTAGCTGTGTAGATGGGGCAAGTTATTTTATGTCTTAACTCTTAGCTTTTTCATCTGTAAAATAGAGTTAATAACCTATGGACTTATTGAAAGTATCAATGTGTGTGAGTGTTTTGCAAACTGTGTATGATGATTTGTAGATATATAGATTATAACAAATGGGTCATAATAGAAATCTCATTTCTTGATCAAAAATATATTTTCTTTCTTGAATTCATTGACTGACACTGAGGACAAGGGAGGAAAAGGAGAATAGTGGCTCTCACAGCTCTCCTTGTTCTGTTTGGTTTATGCAAGCCTCTTTATCTTGTCAAATGCAGGCACTCATGTAGACTGGCTTGAGTTTAGCTTCCACTGGATGCTTTGTTCCTTCGGAAGGTGCAGGCATTATGACTGGTTAATGAAACTGTAGCAACATATGGTTTGAATGAAGATCATTTATACTACTTTCTGACACTGGTAGATGGAGGATGTCAGCATCTTATATACCAGAGATAGGGAGAAACTATGGCTGATACTTACAAGCCGGGGTCTAAGAGAACTATTTCTAATAGTCCAACAACTCCATACAGCATGCTTATTTAGTTCATGCACTGTGGTGAGAGAACATACTCTTGTCAGTGCTATCTCTGGAAGAATTTGGGAAGTCATTGAATTTGTCTTTGGCAACTCTAGGCTTTCAATAATAACTGCCATTTATAAGTAGTTACCATGTATCAAGAATTGTGTTATGTGCTTTACTAAGTATATATAATCCTATTTAATCCTTGTAACAAGTCTCGGGCTGCTTTGCACTAAATTGATGAGGTAGGTGATTTATTATTTCTATTTCATAGAGAAGGAAACTAGGACCTAGTAGAATGAAATGATTTGCTTAAAATCACACATGTAGAAAATACTAGAATTGAAAATTGAAATACGGCTTTCAAAGAAGGACTTTGAGTCTTATTCACACTAAGATGTAGTGTTGGATTTAGGAAGATGAAGAGAAGAGAGAAATACCTGGCCCTGGTGGAATATTTTTTTATCTGATCATTCATTCAATTCCTTTCTTCAAGTTATTCAGATCATAATGTTTGGAGTCATGCTTGGCTTTCACACCCACATTCATTCTATCAGCAAATCCTTTAAAATAAAGTATATCCATAAGCCAACCTGTCCTCCCCACGTCCACTGCCACCACCTTAGTCCAGGCCACAATCATCTTCTATTTGGATAACTGAAACATCTTCCTTCTTTTGACCTTTTCCTCTATGGTAGATGCTGCTAGCTGTCCATCAAAACCCATTTAACTCTCTTTATATATCCGTGGGAATACAACTGGATGCACAGTTATCCGGCTGGACTACAAATCCCAACATTGCTGGCAGTTAGGTATAGCCATGTGACTAAGTTCTCATCAACAGAATGTTAGAAGGAGTGACATGTGCCATTTCTGAGTCAAGGGTTTCTGACATTTGGGCTTGCTTCCTCTATGACCTAATCTTTTTTCTGTCTGCTGGAACTTAGATACCTTGACAATCTGGTTTTGACCTTGCAGATCATGACAAGCTCCTGGGTCATGACAGAGCAACAACTTGGAAAGGTCCATGAATTACCATGAGCAATAGACCAGCTCTATGGACCTGAACTGTTCACATTAGGGCTAAGTAAGAGAAAAACAAATTCCTTTGGTTTTTAAGCTACCATAAGGTTGAGTCTCTTTGTTACAGCAGCCTAGCTTTACCCTAAGTAATTCACCTCCTATAGTCTGTTCTCTACACAGCAGTCAGAGTTAATTTTATTAAAACATAAATCATATCATTTTGCTTCTCTGCTTAAAACTCTCCAATGACTCCCTATTTCTCAGGGTGTAAAAGCCAGCATCCTTAGAATGGCCTACAAAGTCCAACAGGACTTGTCCATACTCCCACCATTACCTCTCTGAATCTTCTCTGATAATTTTCCCACTGGCTTCTTCTTTTTTGAACATGTCAGGCACACTCCTACCACAGGGTCTTTACCCATATTGTTCCGTCTACTCAGAAAACTCTTTCTCAGATATCTGCATGGCTCATTTGCTCACTTCATTAAGATCATGGCTGAAGTATTGCCTTTACAAAGAGAACTTTCTGGACCACCCTATATGAAATAGCATCCCAGTCACTAACTGGCCCTAGCTTTAGTTTTCTTCATAACATTTACCACTAGTTGACATATGTGTTTATTATCTGCCTCATCCATTTAGAGTGTGCACTCCATGAGACCAAGGGATTTTTTTTTAAAAAAAAGATTTGTTTATTTGAGAGAGAGAGAGAGAAAGAGAAAGAAAGTACAAGTGAGGGGAGGGGCAGAGAGAGAGGGAAAGGGAGAGAAGCAGACTCCTACTGAGTGGGGAGCCCAACCCAGGGCTTGGTCTCATGACTCTGAGATCATGGAGCTGAAATCAAGAGTTGGAAGCTCAACTGACTGAGCCAGCCAGGCACCCAGAGAACAGGGGATTTCATTCACTGCTGTATCTCTAGTGCCTAAAACAGTGTCTTGCACATAGTAGGGACACAATAAATTATTGAATGAATGAGCTTATTCATTAATTCTCCATAATCTTCTAAGTCAATTGTTCTCAGACTTCAGTGTGCATAAGAGTCACCTGAAGTGCCTGCTAAATGCTGACTCCTGGGGCCATGTCCATTCAGATTGTGATTCAGCTGATCTGGGGTGGGTTCTAGGAATTCGCTTATTTTAAACATATGCCTACTTCTATAACTTTGATATGGATAGTAAAATGACACCTCTTTAAGAAAAATTGTACTAGACTCTAAGCTCCATAAGGACTTTCTCAATAATGTATCTACAATGCCTTACATGGTGCCTCACATAGATAGAGCTCAACAAATACTTTTTTGATGAATCAATGAACAAATATTTATTGTAATTTCTTAGGCTTGAGGCATTCTGCTAGATGCTGAGACTACCCCAGTGGAAGCACCTCAGTCCTTAAACCCATTTGCCTAACAGTCCAAATCCCTTAGGCCTGAGAGTCCACTCTGCTATTACAATAAAGGCTAAGCTGTTCTTTAAGACAATGCTTCTCAAACTTTAATGGTCATGAATCACCTGGGTATCTTGTTAAAATGCAAATTCTGATTTAGTGGGTTTGGGATGGGCCAGGAATTCTGTATTTCTTATAAACTCCCAGGTGATGCTGGTACTCCTAGTCCATCAACCACACTTTGAATACCAAGACTTTAAGCTAAAAAAGGGTAATGGGTATAGCTAGCCAGGTGATTGCTGTTTACTTGGGGCTACTTCTGCTGCTGCAGAGAAATTTCCTTGCCTGAGGCCCCAATGGTAGCTGCTTAATTTTCAAGCTCTACCAACAACCATACATGTTTTAATTAAAAAAGACCCCAAATCAATTAAGATAGACATCTCTGCAACTATGAAATTCATGGATGTAAATTGTGGTGTTGTTTTTCTGAGGGGATGGAGTAATGTTGCTGTCTTTGCTTAATTAAAAAATGAAACGGGAGATTTTGGAGGTGACAGACAGGTGCTTGAAAATGCTACAAAGAACTTAGATGAAAGACTTTATATTAGACTAATATATTAGTCTCCTAGTCTACCACAGACTGGGTGGCTTAATCAACCGACATTTATTTCTCACAGTTCCGGATTCTGGGAAGTCCAAGATCAAGGTGTCAGCAAGGTAGGTTTCATTCTGAGCCCTCTTCTCTTGCCTTTTTGCTTTGTGCTCACAGGACCTCTTCCTTGTGTGTGTTTGGGAGGGGGCAGGAAGAGAGAGTGCCCAAAACTTCTGGTATTTCTTTTTATAAGGACAATAATCCTCTGATCAGGGCCCCATTTTTAAGACCTCATTTAGCTTTAATTACTTTCTTAAAGGCCCATATCTAAATGTAGTCATACTGGGGATTAAGGGCTTCAACATATGAACTTAGAGGGAACACAAACAATCAGTTCATAACAGTGAATAAAACCTAGGCACAGTACATCTCTGAATTTAGGCCACCCGCATGGAACAATTTGGTCAGGAGAATAGTGCTTTTCTCACCTTTTGTGACCTTTTAAGAATCCTAAAATTCCCATTGTCGTTAATTCTTTTGCTTTGATGCATTTAGATTCCAGAAATTCGGGGCGCCTGGGTGGCACAGTGGTTAAGCGTCTGCCTTCGGCTCAGGGCGTGATCCCGTCGTTATGGGATCGAGCCCCACGTCAGGCTCCTCTGCTATGAGCCTGCTTCTTCCTCTCCCACTCCCCCTGCTTGTGTTCCCTCTCTCGCTGGCTGTCTCTATCTCTGTCGTATAAATAAATAAAATCTTTAAAAAAAAAAAAAAGATTCCAGAAATTCCCCATGACAATTGAAAAGCTCCAGAATTAGGAAAACAGTACTTAATGATACTGAACAAAGCAAGGGCTTTTAATTCTAGGGCTTCTTATTTAGGCTTCCGAGGATCTCTGAACTTCCCCAAATTTAACCAAATATTTATGTGTATATATATATATATACACAATATATATATCATATATATATAAACACACAATAGATTATATAATATATGTTATATATAATATGTATATATCATGTATATATAATATATATTGTATATATTATATGTATATGTGTATATGTATATAATATATACAATGTATATAATATGTAATTATATAATATATATTGTATATATTATATGTATATATGTATATATTATATATGTATTGTATATATTATATGTATGTATGTATATATTATATGTTGTTTGTGAATTTTTTTCTAGAGAGAGAGTCCATAGCTTATATAGAATTCTCAGATGGATCCCACAATTACCCAAGGGGTAAGAATCTCCTTAGATATGAGGATGACAGAACTTAGGACAGTGGATTTTGAATGGTAAGGGAGAAATGTGCAACACTTCATTGCAGCTTGTTTTGTTTTGTTTTAGATGTCTCTTTCCCTTCATTAGACTGTGTCTTCCTTGAGGGAAAGCCATACTCATCCATGCATACCTGATGCCCAGCATGGCGCTTAGCACAGAAAAAGTATTTAATACATGGTTTTGAGATAAGGAATGAACCCAGGCCACTAGGGTGCCAGGGAAATAGGGTAAGGTGGGAATGCAAGAAGGAGGGGACATTGAATCACAGAGATCTGGGTATTTAGGTCTCCCCTTAGGTGGGCATGGATAGAGAAGTCAGCTATACAAGGGTATCCTGAGGAAACTTCAGTTAATTTTTAGAGGGCTCAACTCCATATACACATATTCTTTTAGGGGGTCATTCTCAATGGGAGGCAAAATTCAAGTTTAACATCTCAGCTCTTTTCTTCTTGTTTCCTAGTTAAGAAGTGCTGTTCAATCAATAAAAATGAATAATTTAAATTCAATATCCCTCTGTCACTATCAATAATACTTTTGTGAGTGATGTAGTACTATGGTAATTCAATTTGTTAGTCGCTGCCACACTTTCACATAACAGTCTGCTGAAGTTGTAAACTTAATTTACTCTAGGCATTTGACACAAGTAACATTGATGGGTTTTATCTTTAAAAGTATTGATTTTTCCCCCCAAAAAATATCTCCTCCGTATTTGTGTTCATTGAATAAATAGGTACCTGTCTGGTTAAAGAAAACTTTTTTAAGCTAAGGAAACTTCCCACTTGGTTTTAAGCAGACTTTTTTGAACAGCTTAGACTCAGAAACTTAGGGTTGGGAGAGATCCTGGGATGTTGTGTTGTCCTGTCTGTTTGCCCACTTCTGGGGACGGCTTTATATCATCTAAGGCACAGAGTCCACTGCTAGATAGCTCTCACAGTTAGAAAGTTCTCTGCAACAGGGGCGCCTGGGTGGCACAGCGGTTAAGCGTCTGCCTTCGGCTCAGGGCGTGATCCCGGCGTTATGGGATCGAGCCCCACATCAGGCTCCTTCGCTATGAGCCTGCTTCTTCCTCTCCCACTCCCCCTGCTTGTGTTCCCTCTCTCGCTGGCTGTCTCTATCTCTGTCAAATAAATAAATAAAATCTTTAAAAAAAAAAAAGAAAGTTCTCTGCAACAGAGACAAAACCCACTGTTCTGCAGCTTTAACCCATTTTGGCTTTCTTGAGTGACACATTGCATATCTATCCACCAACTGCTTGCCAGTCCTTTCATATATTTGAATGCTGTTTGAAAGTACATCCAAGATTTTTCTTGTCCCTGTTAAATTTTCCTAGTACCTTCAATTCTGTTTCATTTGATGGAATTTCTAGATCACCTTAAAACTGTGGTCATTCTCCTCTAGCTGTACCACAGTTGTTGACCAAACACAGATCTCTAGATGACCTCTAAAGAGATTGAACTTCACTTAAAACTCTTTTTAAAATGATGCTTTCAAACTGTTGTTCAATTCCCAAAAGGTAAAATTAATAAGCTATATATTTTACTTATTTCTCTTTGTTGTTTGTCTCCCTTTATTGAGAAAGTTGATTCATTTTTTCCATAATGAATAAATTGATATAAGTAAAATTACAAACTAAAATGGAACAGATGAAAAATATGGACCCACTAACAATCATATTATGAAAAACTAAGTGCAGAACCCCCTTGACATGAGCTCTCATTAAACTCTCTTTTCCAAAGAAATGCTTATTACAACTGTAATTAATTACGTCTTTAAGTATCTGGGCATTCTGAGGTTTATAGATTAATTGGGGAGATCAGGCAATTTTAATAAGCTTTATTTTTCTTGTACCATTAAAAAATGTCTTTCATTATGAAAAACTTCAAACATTTACCAAAATAGAAAACAAATGAATGCCCATGAACTCTTCACCCAGGTTCAACATATACCAGTTCATGGTCAATCTTGTTTCATCTGTATAATTCCATTCTCCTACCCAGGATTATTTAAACAAGTCCAAGACATCATCTTGTTCCATCTTAAACGTTTCAGTGTATATTTCTAAAAGATATAAGCTCTTTATAAAAATCATATTCTCAGTACCATTATCATATCTAAAAATTTAACAGTTGTCATCAAATAATATAGCCAGCATATCAATTTTCTTATAAAATTTTCTTTCAGCAGTTTGTTTGAATAAAGATCCAAATAAGACCCATATGTCGCAGTTATTTGATATGTTTCTTAAATCTCATTTAATCTTTAGGTCTCTTTCTCTCTCTCTCTTTCTCTCTCATTTATAATTCCTTTATTTAATAAACGAGATCACTTGTTCTGTAGTTTCCTAGTCTGAATTTTGCTCCTTGCATCCTAGTGTCTCTTAAAATATTTCTCTGTCCTCTATTTTCTATAAATTGGTAGTTAAAGTTAAATATTTGATCAAATTCAGGTTTGATCGTTTCATAAGAATATCCTTTAGGTGGGGTTATATACTTCCATCAGGAAGCATATAATGCTTGTTTGTCTCTATTTGTGATGTCAGTAGCCACTGACACTCATTGCCTATATCTGTAGAGGTTATGAAATAGTGATATCCTATTATTATTAATATTCCTTCTTCATTTATTAATTTGAATACCTCCATAAAGACAAACTTCCCCTCACCAACTATTCAGTTTCAATGAGGTATACATCTATAAGAAGGGCAAATTCTTCATTCTTTCTTTTTATTTACCAGTTTTCAAAATAATGAGTTGGTTCACTAGCATTCACCAGCAATAAGTTGTTTTATTATCATTATGAATTCATATTTTTAATAAACTTTGTGTTGCAATCCATTGTAGTGATCTTTTTTTGCAGTTATCATTTTTATTGATTATGAAATTGCTCAAACTCTTCACATTGACTCCTGAGTCCTTTGACATGACCTATTTATTTTCTGTAGTTGCCTTGCTATTTGGTATGACAAGATGATCCAGTCTTAAATTGAACATTTCCTGTCTGAGACCTGGAATCTGTAATTTCTCCAAGGAACCTTGGTTCCTTTTTTTTTCTTTCTTCTATAACATGGTTGGTAATTAATTAATTAATTGAAGTATAATTGACATACATATTATATTAGTTTCAGGTGTACAATATAGTGACTTGATGACTAAATACATTATGAAGTCCTCACTATAATAAGTATAGTTATCATCTGTCACTATACAAAGTTATTACAATATTATTAACTATATTCCCTAAGCTATACTTTTTTTTAACTTTTTAAAAAGATTTTATTTATTTATTTGACAGAGAGAGAGACAGCCAGCAAGAGAGGGAACACAAGCAGGGGGAGTGGGAGAGGAAGAAGCAGGCTCCCAGTGAAGGAGCCTGATGTGGGGCTCAATCCCAGAACACTGGGATCACGCCCTGAGCCGAAGGCAGACGCTTAACCGCTGTGCCACCCAGGTGCCCCCCTAAGCTATACTTTTTATCCCTATGACTTATTTATTTTGTAACTGGGAGTTTATGAGCCTTGGTTTCTTTTAGTGGAAAATGGTTTTTAGACATGACAAGCTAAGTGCTAAGCCTGCTCATTGCTATTGGGTTGGTCACTGTTTCTAGGCTTTCAGTGAACAGAACTAGAAAATAATTTTTTAAAAATGTAAAATACATCATGGGCTTACAGGCTATTTCTAGATTAGATTCAGGACTGCAAGGCTTTTACTTGGCATCATTAATCTTATGTCTATACCTCCTTTTGTCTATGCCAAAAATCCTGCTTCTTAACAACACTAATAAAAGCACTTATTTCCCTTATCTCTTAATGACACCAAACTATCGCCAATAGTTAAGATCTACTAAACACACATTTTAAAGTTTTTAAAAATTAACTCAGTCCTTAAGATATATCTGACTAGGCTGGAGAATCAAATTACTGCTTTAAAATCACTAGAAATGGTTCTTTTATGGATTGTTATGGCATCAACTCTATATGTGGGTTATTTGAATTTTATTTCATTTTGTAGTGATCACTTCTTAAATTTTAATTTAATTTTATACTTAAGTATGATACTACAAAGATCCAGAGTGACAAATCTAAAAACAAGGTATATTTTTAAAAGTAACTTCTATCCCTATTTCCTCTACTGTGTTCCCTCTTCCCCATGGATAATCATTTCAAAAATAACTTGAAAAAAATAAACATTTGGGGCCTCTGGGTGGGCTCAGTTGGTTAAGTGGTTAAGCGTCTGCCTTTGGCTCAGGTCATGATCTCAGGGTCCTGGGATCAAGCCCCATGTGGGGCTCCCTGCTCAGCGGGGAGTCTGCTTCTCCCTCTGCCCCCCCAATCATGCTCTCTCTCTCCCTCTTCTCTCAAACACATAAAATCTTCAAAAATATAAAATAAACATTTATTATAGTGTAATATACGTAGAGAAAAGAGAACAAGTCATAGGCATGTAGTTCAGTGAGTTATAACAAAGTAAAAACATCATGATACCACCACCCACTTGTTGAAGTAACAGAATGTCACCAGCACACCAGAAGCCCCCCTCATGTATTCCTCTCTACCACTACTCCTTCCTTCCTCCCCAGAGTAAATATTATTCTGGCTTCTAGAATTATTAATTTGCCTTGCTTTTTCACTTTCATATAAGTGGAATCATATGGTATATATATTTTTTGGGTCTGGCTTTTCTCATTCAATATCATGTTCATGAGATTCAACCATGGTGTTTCATGGAACAGGCATTTGTTCATTTTCATCACTGTATAGTATTTCACAGCTTATCTGTAGTCATGTTGAGGGACATTTAGATTGTTTCCAGTTTGGGGGCATTAACATTTCATGGTTCTAAGAACATTCTTGTAAATATATTTTGTTTCTGTTGTGTATACACCTACGAGTGGAATTTCTGAGTGATAAGAATATGCATATGTTAAAATTTAACATATACTGTCAGATTTTCATAGAAGTTATAATAATTTAGATTCCCAGTAGTAGGGTGTGAAAGTTATCTTCCTTTACATTCCACCCAGGAACAAGGTATATCTCTCCAATTATTTAGGTATTCTTTTGTGTCCTTTGGTGAAGTTTCAAGCTTTCTACATATGGATTTTGCATAATTATGTTAAATTTATTATTCTGTATTTAGTTTGTGTATGTCTCTGTGTGTAAATGGTGTCCTTTTGCCATTACATTTTCTCATTTATGTTTATTGTATATTCATAGTTGAAATAGGGATGTTTTGAAATTTGCGTATTTCATTTGTATCTGACCATCACAATGCAGTTCCTACTTAGTTCTTATAGTTTTATAGTTGTCTCTTGTATTACATGGGTATACATCTTATATTGCATGGCTATATCACCTGCAAATGATGATAAATTTCATTTTCAACATTTCACCTCATATTTTTCTTTGTCTTATTGTGTTAGATTAGACTTTCAGAACAGTTAGAACAATAAGGTCTTTAATGGACATCCTGATCTTTGATGGGAGTTCCTATAGTGTTTTAACATTTAGTATGATATTTACTGTTGGTTTTTGACAAATAATCTTTGAATTAGGGAAGTTCCCTTCTATTTCTAGATTGCCTAGAGGTTTGTTTTTGTGTCATGGAATGGTGCAAACTTTTATTGAACGCTTTTTTTTTTGGTAATTGAGAAAACTCATAGTTTGTTAAATAACAGTTTTATGACATATAATTTACATCCCATAAAATTCATCCTTTAAGGTGTATAATTCAGTAAATTTTAATATATTAATAGAGTTGAGTAACCACCACCACTATCTAAATCCAGAAACCTTCAGTCACTGAAAAAGAAGTCCTGTATCATCAGCAGTCACTCCCATTCACCTTTTCAGCTCCAGGCAACCACTAATCTACTTTCTGTCTCTATGGATTTGCTTATTCTGGAAGTTTCTTATGAATGGAATTATACAATATGTTTCTTTTTATGACCAGCTTTTTAAACTTAACATATTTTCAAGGTTCATCCATGTTGTAGCACTTAATAGTATTTCATTCCTTTGTACTGCCAAATATTAGTGCATTGTAAGGATATACCACATTTTGTTTATGCAATCATCAGTTGATGGTCATTTTGGTTGTTTCCGTTTCTTGGCCATTATGAACAATGATGCTATGAACAGTCATATGTTTTCAATTCTCTTGAGTATATACCCAGGAGTAGAATTGCTGGGTCATATAATAAGTCTATATTTAACATTTTGAGGAAATGTCAAACTGTTTTCCAAAGTAGTAGTACCATTTTACATTCCAAACAGCAGTTTATCATGGTCCCTTACTTCACATTCTTGCTAACATTTTTTACTGTCTTTTTTATATTAGCCATTGTGGCTTTGATTTGCATTTCTTTAACAGCCAATGCTGCTGAGCATCCTTTTTATGTGCTTAACATCCATTTGCATATCTTCTTTGGAGAAATTTCTTCAAATCAATGAACCATTAAAATTTTTTTGCCTTTATGTATTAAGTTTAAAGAGACCCTTATATATTCTAGATACATATTGTTGCTGGGTGGACTGGGGAGTCCTTGGGCCCTGAGGCCTCAACACAGCCATCCAGAAGATGTCACCAGAGGCTCTTGGTCTTGCTACAAGAAAGAATTGAAGGACAGACACAACACAGTAAATAAGCAGAAGTAGGAAAGTTTATTAAAGTGAGAGTACACACTTGAGATGTGAGAGTAGGCAAGCTCAAGGGAGAGCTGCAGCCACTGGGGTCTGGGTTTCTATATTTTATTGATAATTGTTAACAAAGGGTTGGAATATTTATTACTTGAGGTGGGAATTTCTTGGAAGCAGGATGGTCTCTTCCAGGAATGTGGGTTACATGTTTTTCCCTCCTTATTTGGTTAGGGGTTTCCTGTCATGGCACCCTTAGGGAGGAGATTTAGTATGGTAATGTTGTATAATGAAGGGATAATGTGAACTTTGGCCTACTTTGTCAACCCTCTTGAGCCTGTCTGGTTTGATCCAGTTTCTTCTGGTTTTTTGTTTTGGAGTGCTGCCAGGACAGGCGTCTGACTTCCTCTTAGTTGGCTATGACTTCCTCTTTCCTGGCTTCTAGGCATCCTGTTAGAACCGAACTAACTGCTCATTCTAACACATATCATTTGCAAATATTTTCTCAGGAATATGATTTGCAAATATTTTTTCCTATTTTGTGGGTTGTCTTTTCATTTTCTTGACAATACTCTTTAAAACACAAAAATTTTACATTTTGATGAAATCAAATTTATGTTTTTATTTGAGTTTATGTGCTTTTAGCATCATATCTAAGAAATAATTGCCTAATCCATGGTCGTGATGTTTTTGTCCTATGTTTCTCATAAGAGTTTTATAATTTTATATCTTGTATTTAGGTGTTTGTTATATTTTGAGTAACTATTTGTATACAGTATATCAAAGGGGAATAATTTTATATTTTTCTAAGTGGATATCCAGTTGTCCAGAGACTATTTGTTCAAGACTATCCTTAACTTTATTGAATTGTCTTGGTACCATTGTTGAAAATAAATTGATTATAATGTATATTATTTTTCTAGACTTTCTACTCTATTGCATTGATTTATATGTCTATCCTTATGTCAGTACCATACCACTTAGATTTCTGTAGTTTTATAGTATATTTTGGAAACCAGGAAGTATGAATCTAACTTGTTCTGCTTTTTTTTTTAGTTTTTTATTTAAACCTTTTTATAAGAGAGAGAGAGAACATGGTGGGGAAGGAGCAGAAGGAGAGGGAGAGAGAGAATCTTAAGCAGGCCTCACACCCAGAAGGGAGTATGATGTGGGGCTTGATCTCACGACACTGAGATCATGACCTGAGCTGAAATCAAGAGTTGGAGGCTTAACCAACTGAGCTACCCAGGCACCCCTAACTTTGTTCTTTTTTTTTTTAAGGTTTATTTATTTAATTCAGAGAGAGAGAGAGAGAGAGAACATGAGCAGGGGGAGGTTGGGAGTTAGGGAGAGAAACCTCAAGCAGACTCCCTGCTGAGCACGGAGCTCAAGGTAGGGCTCGATCTCTGGACCCTGAGATCATGACCTGAGCCAAAATCAAGAGTCGGCCTTTTAACTGACTGAGCCTCCTAGGGGCCCTAACTTTGTTCTTTTTAAAGATTGTTTTGGCTATACAAAATCCATTACATGTCCAAATGAATTTTATAATCATCTTGTCAATTCCTGCAAAGAAATTAGCTGATTTGCTAAGGATCATGTTGAATCTATTGATCACTTTGGGGAGTATTGTTATCTTAATATCCCATGATGATGGCATATCTTTCCATTTATTTACAACTTCTTTAACTTCTTTCAATAATGCTTTGTAGATTTTAGCAAATATGACTTATACTTATTTTGTTAGCTATATCCCTAAGCATTTTTTGATGCCATTGTAAATGAAATTGTTTTCTTAATTTTATTTTGTATTTTGTATTGGTAGTATATAGCAATAATATTCATTTCTATATATTGATTTTTATATTGAGCTTGTATCTTAAAACCTTGATGACATTGTTTATCAGTTCTAATAGTCTTTTTAGTGAATTCCTTAGGATTTTTTCTATACAATAGCATGTCATTTGCAAAATAAAGATTAGTTTAGTTCTTCTTTCCCAATCTGGATGCCCTTTTTTTCCTTGTTTACCATTGTATCTCCAGTACAATGTTGAATAGAAGAGGTAAGAGCACATGTCCTTATCTTCTTCCTGATCTTAGGGATAATGCTTTCAGTCTTTTACCATTAAGTATGATGTTAGCTATGTGTTTAGCAGGGATGTTATTTATCATCTTAAGAAAGTTTCTGTATCTAGTTTATTGATTATTTGTGTGTGTGTGTGTGTGAAAAGCTATTGGAATTTATGCAATGTTTTTCCTGCATCTACTGAGATGATTATGTTTTTTTTTGTCCTTCATTCTATTAATATCATGCATTGTATTGATCGCTTTTAATATTGTGAATCAACCTCACATTTCTGAGATAAATCACTCTTGGTCATGGTGTATAATCCTTCCTATATGTTTCTGACTTTAATTTGCTAGTATTTTTTGAGGACTTTTGCATCTATATTCTAAGGATATTAGTTTGTAATTTTCTTTTCTTGTGATGTCTGTATCTGGGTTTTGATATCTGGGTAATACTGACCTCATACAATGAGTTGAGAAATGTTTTCATCTCTTTTTTGGGAAAAAAGTTTTAAAACATTGGTAATAATTCTTTTTAAAATGTTTGGTAGAATTCACCAGTGAAGCCATCTGGACCTGGGTTTTTCTCTGTAGGAAGTTCTTATGATAACTAATTCAATCTATTTAAAAGACGCTGAATAATCAAAACCACCCTGAGAAGACAGAGCTGGAGGCATCACAGTTCTTGATTTTATACTTCGTTACAAAGCTATAGTAATTAAAACAATATGATATCAACATAAAAACAGACACATAGACAAATGGAACAGAATTGAGAGCCCAGAAATGAAGCTACATTTGTATTGGCAACTAGTATTTGACAAGAGAACCAAGAATGCTCAAAAAGGAAAGAATAGTCTCTTTAATAAATGATATTGGGAAAACTGGATATTCACCTGCAAAAGAATGAAATTGGATCTATCTTACACCATTCACAAAACTTAACTTGAAACTGATTAAAGACTTAAATGTAAGATCTGAAACTATAAAACTACTAGAAGAAAACAGGGGAAAAGCTCCTTGGCATTGGTCTTGTCAATGATTTTTTGGATATGACATCAAAAGTACAAGTAACAAAAGGAAAAATTAGGGGTGCCTGGCTGGCTTAATTGGTAGAGCATGCAACTGTTGATCTTGGGGTTAAGTGCAAGACCCACACTGGCTGTAGAGATTACTTAAAAAATAAAATCTTTAGGGGTGCCTGGGTGGTTCAGTCAGTTAAATATCTGACTTCAGCTCAGGTCATGATTTTGGGGTCCTGGAATTGAACCTGGGTCAGGCTCTTTGCTCAGTGGAGATTCTGCTTGTCCCTTTCCCTCTCCCTTTGCCTTTCCCCATGCTCGTGCTCTCTCTCTCTCTCTCATATAAATAAATAAAGTCATTTTTTTAACAAAGTAAAATCTTTAAAAAAATAAACTAAGGAAACTGCTTAATACTAAAAAGCTTCTACACAGCAAAATAACAATGAACAAAATGAAAAGGCAACCTATGAAATGAGATAAGATGTTTCCAATCTATCTGATAAGTGGTAAATATCTAAGGTACATACAACTCAGTAGCAAAAAAACTAATTAAAAATGAGCAAAAGACTTGAATAAATATTTTTTTCTAAAGAAGACACACAAATGACCAACAGATACATGAAAAGATACTTAACATCATTAATCAAAGAAGCACAAATCAAAACCACAATGATATATCACCTCATACCTGTTAGAATGGCTATCAGAAAGACAAGAGACAAGTACTGGCAAGGCTGTGGAGAAAAGCAAACACTTGTACGCTGTTGGTGGGTGTGGAAATTACTATAGCCACTATGGAAAATACTGTGGGAGCTCCTCAAAAAATTAAAGCTAGAACTACCATATGATCCAGAAATTCTACTTTTGCGTTTATATCTAAAGGAAATGAAATCACTATCTTAAAGTGATATCTGCACTCCCATGCTTACTGAAGCATTGTTTATGATAACTTAGACATGGGCACAACCTAAGTGTCCAGTGATGGATGAATGGATAAAGAAAATGTGGCATGTATATATTAAGCACACACACACACACACACACACACACACACGAATATTATTCAGCCATAAAAAAGAAGGAAAACCTGCCCTATGTGACAACATGGATGGACCTTGAGGACATTATGCTAAGTGAAATACTTGAGGACACTCTATTAAGAGAAAGACAAATAATACATGTTCTTATATGTGGATTCCTAAAAAGCCAAAGTCATAGAAATAGAGTGGAATGGTGGCTGCCAGGGGCTGAGGGGTGGAGAAAATGGGGAGATGTTGGTCAAAGGGTACAAATTTCCAGCTATATGATGAATGTGTTCTGGGAATCTAATGTACAATATGGTGACTATAATTAACAGTGCTACATTATATACTTGAAAGTTAAGAGAGTAGATCTTAAACATTATTGCTACAAAAAATGGTAATTATGTGAGAAGATAGAGGTGTTAATAAATCTGATTGTGGCTATATATGTATCTATATCTATATATATCTCTATCCCTATCTATCATCTATCTATCATCTATCATCTCTCTATCTATCTATCTATCTATCTATCTATCATCTATCATCTTCTATCATCATCATCTATCATCTATATCTATGTATCATCTATCTATCATCTATCAATTATCTATCATCATCATGTTGTACACCTTAAACTTACATGTTATGTATCAATAATATCTCAATAAAGCTGGAAAGAATATTTGAAAATTTACTTGTTGTATTTGCTTTGCTAATATTTTATTGAGAACTTTTACGGTGGTATCTAGAAAAAACATGAAATATTACTTACACATAACTGAAATTTCCTGATAATTGATGTTTATGCTTTTAAGTGCAAAAACTTTTGTTTTTGATTATTGTTTAAAATTTTTATTGGAAATCTTTTTACAATGAGTTGTATATTCTTTTGTAAACCAAGTATACTAAACATAATTTAATATTATTATATTTCATTTTAGTTTTTGAAATTCTGTGCCATCATTATGAGGACTCACTCTTGTACTGGGCTGTGATGTAGTGATGGTCTCCAGGCCATAAATGTATGTAGCATAAAATGAATAAAATATTTTTAGTAAAATATTTTCTAGTTGAAAATAATCCAAACATTATTCTTAAGTTAAAATATTTATTATCAAGAATTTGATTTGTTATATTAGTGATAGTCATTGCCATGGAATTCTACTGTACATGGTCAGATAATGTGCTTGTATTTGATGTGTATGTAGTGTGATGTTTTGTGTAGTTTCTTTTTGACAGGAGGTAAAGAAAGTTTAGCTTTGTGTTACATCATGAACATTCTCTACCTTTACTTAAATTGAGGCAAGATTGTTGGACTATGCCAAGAAGGAAAGTAGACAAATATCATGCATAATTTGGTTCTACTTTCATTTTTGAACATGCTGTGTCACAAATAGCAAGACTATATGAACAAGGAAAATATAATAATTTGATAATTCATTAAATATATTAAAAAGTCAAATGAGAATATTTTTTAAATAAAATGTATTTTGAAGAATATATTCTTGAATACATTTTAAGTATATTTAATACATTTTGACTATATCCTTAAATATACTTTTGATATATTCTTGAATAAACTCTTAAATATATTCTTCAATATCTCATCAAATATAGTAAATACATTTAAAATATGTTCTTAAATATATCCTTGAATACATTCTTGACTGTGCTCTTGAATATGAAGTGTTCTTGTGTATGTAACCATGTTAAGATATTCTTGAAAAAATATTCATAAGGCTTCTTTTTATAAAATAGAATATCCTATGAATGCATTCTCCTCATACCCTCAGTCTCACTCTGTCATTCTACTGCTGTAGCAGTAGGGAGCTAAGGCAGAAATAAATTGAACATTTCTCAAAATGCTGTTATGAAGACAAAATGAAAACTAAAACTAAGTGGTAAAAAAGCAAGGAATTTAAGTCATTGGCCAGTCAATAAGTTGACCCTGAGGCTGAGTGTCAAATTTTGGTGATTTGACTTAGACTTATATGGGGGAGGTCTGTATATGTGGCTGGGAGGCATGGCATGTCTTCTGGTGCTGGTGTTGGGGAGTTTATCTCCTTCTCCTTGCTCTCCTCTGTCCCCAGGTGAATTTCTTGCTGCTGTCAATGGATAAACCCCAAATAGTCCCACTAAATTGTGATTAAAGCTATTTCTAAAATAAAAATAGTATCTGAATATCAGCCTGAGAAATTATCCTATGTGAAATTAAATCACATTAAGTCATAGATACTTGTATTTTTTGAAACTTGTTTTTGTTTTATTTTAGTTAGCTTTGTTTTATCTTATTTTCCTTTTCTCCACCTTATTGCAGATGATGAGATTTCTGGAAAAGTGATCTCTAGTTGAATGAAATATGACAGATTACTGTATTTCTGTGGTCCTCATTTATAGAATAATTTGTTTGGCAGTTTATTTCAAAGTCTAAAGAAATTCCCAAAATGTATTATACTACTGCCAGAATCATTTACACTGCTTGATCTCTAGCTATACTCTTATCTTCAAAACAGATCAGATTTATTTTTGAATTTGAGTTTATTATCCCAGGTAATTCTGAAGATTTGATATGGGTAAAGCATGTAGTAGGCTCTGGGAAATTTATTTTAGAATATGTCTGTATCATTCTATTCTGTGCTTTAGGAAGCATTCGGGAGTAGGAACAGGGATTGAAAGGCCATCTGATTGAAAGGCAATCTGATTCCTCAGCTGGGGAGAAAGAGTTCAGGACCTGGATCCCAAAGAGGATGATAAAGATTAGGGGTGGGTTTTCCTAAACCAGTAGACCTCAAACATTACATTGCACCAGAATCCACTGGAGGACTAGTTAAAACATGGACTTCTGGGCCCCAGCCCCAGAGTTTCAGATTCAGTAGGTCTGGAGTGGGCTCAATATTTTTGCATTACTAACAAGTTCCCAGGTGATTCAGATGCTGCTGGTACTGAAGAAACCATACTTTGAGGACCATTATACTAGATTACTGTATCCCTCTGTGGTTCTATCCAAAAATAAGCAGTAAGAGAATTTATCTTCAGAGCCCTTTCTTTCAGAATTCACTTCAATGGGGCACCTGGGTTTTCCAGTTGGTTGGATGTCCAACTCTTGGTTTCAGCCCAGGTGGAGCTCTTGAGATTGTGGGATTGAGCCCCACATAGGGCTTCATCCTCAGTGTGGAACCTGCTTGGGACTCTCTCTCCCTCTACCCCCACCCCATGTGCTCTCTCTCTAAAATAATAAATACATCTTTTAAAAAAAGGAATTCACTTCAAGTACACAGAATCATACCTACACATAAATATGTGTGCATATATCCACATATTTATATCATACAAATTTTACTTTTAGTATCTTAAGTTCTATGATTGGCTCTTATTTGTTTTTGAATTCTAGGCCCCTAGCTGAGTAAAAGTTTGATAGTCTAAATTATGCTCTTCATTTTTTCTACAAAATGATTTATCCAAAAAATTCTTAGAATTCAGTGCTAAGACAGTTATTCTATATGCTTTTCCTTGTTGTTAGATAATGAGTGTTATATGATCATTCTATACCAGTCTTGTACTGACTTTCAGGAAGCTCAGAGCAATTTTTTTGTACTGCTATACCTATCATATTTTCTTTTTCAAATATCTCTTTCCTCTCTCTATTACAAAACTTTGGCTCCATTATTCTGGCTTTAGTGGTTTATCTCCCTCCCTCTCTCTCCCTCTCCTATCATACCTTTAATTATAAGGTATCTCAAATCCTTTACCAAATATAAAAATCAGTAAGAGAAAAGTAACCCATTAGTGCCTGTCTAAAACTGGGAAGTGCAGTGAATATGAGCACTTTGGGTAAGTGGTCTTCTGTAACCTTGTATGCAGGTACTAACCATAGAACTCCTCTTTTACTTTCATTGGGGATAGAATAAATGTCATCTTGGTATTTTTTGTCTGCTAGAGTAGGTATGGTGTGTCTGCTTGAACAGCCCTTTGCCTAGGCAGGAAAAGGGGCATAAAATAGCTCTCCTAATTGTGCATGTTTAAAAATACTTAGATTATACCTGGGCCTGATTATTCCAGATATGTTACTTTTTTCCTACTTTCTGACCTTAGGTTTAGGAGATAAAGTTGAGAGAGGCTAAGAAGAATAAATCTTCAGAAAATGTAATATCCTATTTTCCATTGAAGAGCTGCACATAATCAGGGACAATGAGAAAAACTGCATTACTCAGAAAGAGAACTTTCCATAATACCCTGTAAAGCATTGGATGTTCTTTAAAATTGACTTATTGATGTCAAGTGAGGGGGTATAATGAACACAGCACAGACATGATCAAGAAATGTGGCCTGTGTAAGAAAACCTAATTGCTACTTGCTGAACCCATCAAATAAGATATGTTGTCCCAGTAGGCAGGCTTATGGAAAGAGCATGGCAAAAAGCCACTTGTTGCCACTTATAATGGAAGCTGAATGAGACTCTCTGCATCCAACACAAGACATACAGAGTCTCTATATGTTCACCCAAATCTCCTATATCTTCATCATCATTTTCTACATCTGGACACCGAGATTTGGTGTTTAGATAATTGGCATTTAAGATTGTCAATAAACAAAGGTGTGTGAGGTTAGCTAGACTTGGCAAAATATCCTGGTTTGTGCCATACTCTTTCAACTCAAAAGGATATTTCTTGAGCACCTAGTGTTCAAAGTACTGTGTTAGCCACCTCAAGGAATACACTGTTTAATGAGAGGAATAGGTCCAGTGCAAACATAACTACAGCTGATGTCAGAGTATGATAAAGACCTTAGAAGGAATACACAGTGTTATGAGAATTCAGAGGAAAATAAGATCAGAACTGATTGGGGGGATCAGGGAGGGTTTTACGAAGGAAGAATAGGCACAGCTTTAAAAAGGCAGAAAATAGGTTTGATGGAGTGGAGTGGGGTGGTAGTAGTGCATTTCTTAATAAAAGAGTAACAATTAAATAGGACTCAAGTCTCTCCCCAAAATGAATGTTTTAAAATTTTGACTTTGTAGGTTGCATGCTTTCTTCCTCTTTTATTTTCTCAAGAACACACTTTGTTTAAATGCATAGTTTTTAACACAGTGCTTCCAAAAAATGTGGTATGTACAGTGTTACCCAAAGTGTGTAGGTGATATTTACATGTGGTACACAGGTCAATATTTTATATTTTAGTAGTCTCATGTTTGCTTTGATACACAGTTGAAAAACATTACAACTCATATATCAACCCAATGATTTTATAGATATTATGGTTTAGAAGATATAAAAAGTGAACAAGGGAGTTGATTTAAAGGAAATATTGAATAAATGATAATAAGGGTAGGGAATCCCTTTTCCTAATCACAAGCATAGGTTTGAGTGTCTGAAAATATTGGAGAAAACTGTTAAATCTATGACAACAAAAATTAATGCAGAATTAAACTTTAAGTTAAAGGTACAATCTCTGCCTATTAAAATGATCATAAGATTTTGTTTTAAAGAGATATATGGTATGGAAAATACAGTGATGAAGAAAAATACAATTTTTAGTTACATTGTCCCTAAGCTCCCCTAGTGCCAGACTTATTATTTGGTAGGAACAATTCTACCTGATAATGAAATATTTTCTATTCAAGGCAGCAAGTCAAATATTCGTTTCTCATTAATAATTCAGTGTGACAAATGTATTACCTTGAAGGTGCTGCAAGTCAATTAGACAATGGGAAATTGTGTCTTCTTTTCAGCCCATTTAATTGGCTTCCAAGTGTGACATTCATCAAAACCTTGACTTTTAATGTAACCTTTATTATATGAGCTGGGGTTTGGGCTTGACACTGGGCACACTTGACTAGCCCTCAGTGGTTGGGGTCTCTGGAGTTTTCAGAGAAGCCTGGTCAATCATTGATGACATTTTGCTGTAGAATATCAGGGCTTGGTTTTATAGTGTTACTGTTCCTGATGCTGGGCATGGAGAAACAGTTTTAAAGATCTTTTTGAACTGTATACATTTTTTGGCATTTGCATATTTATCTTTGTATATGTGCCACTACTAATATTTAAATTCTTTTTGGTAGTACACAGATAAACATTTTTATTTCACTATTTATACATTAAAATAAATCCATAAATATTGAAATAAACATGTCCATCTGTGTACTACCTAAAAGATTTCATATAGCTAGCACAAAGACCCATGATTTTATATATATTATAGCATAGAATTTAAGTAGTAAGAGTTCCATTAGGGTGTTCCACAAAGTGTGTAGGTGACATTTATCTGTGGCCCTCTGTTGCTGGAATACCTCACCTTACTGAATAGCTCTTGACATGGTGGAAAAATTCGAATTCTTTCCCTTCTAATTTGATGGCTGTTGGGTATGTGAATGTGGGGTGGGTGGTGGAGTGAGGTGTATAGTATTCAGGTTGATAATTGAGAGTGGGAGGTACTCAAGGGACATGAACAGAAGGGAAGTGTACATGGTAAGATGAAGAGGGATATTGGGATATATGGAAATACTTATTTGAAGCCATGGAGCCCAGTAGAAACTATGTTGTCAGTGATGTAGTCTTTTGAAATAGATTATTAGCTTCTTGCCTCTGTTTCTACTCACACTTCCTATTTGAACATATGATCATATTAAAACTGCTGCAGTACTGAGTCAATTCTGTTAAAGTCAGGGCATTTATTAATAGTGTCTCTCTGCACCCTGAATACCCCTGACCAGCTTTGTGAAGCCTGGAATTAGATCAGTCCTCATACCCAAGGATCTGGTTACACTGTCTGATGCTCCTATCTACTTTTTCCTTCTCCCAGATCAGAATCACAACTTGAATCCTGGCTCAAGAGATGCTTCTATTGAAGGCCTGGGACCATTCTCCTTTGGACACTGTATTAGTCAGGGTTATCCAGAGAAACAGATTAAAAATAAATAAATAAATAAATGTTTAAGCATATATATATATATATATAAACATAAACAATCTGTTTACATATATATATAATCTTTTAAATATATATAAAATCTGTTTCTCTGAATATATATAAATAAAACTATATATATATATATATAATCTCCTATTGATTCATATATGTCAATATGTGATATGACCTAATAAAACCTGGTGTGTCTTCACTATCATGAAATAGTATTGTCCTTATACAATAAGGAAAGCTGATAAGTTCTATGGTCTGCCATCTGCAAACTAGAGAACAAGGAAAGTCAGTGGTGTAATACCAGTCTGAGTCTGAAGGCCTGAGAACCATGGGAGCTGATAGCATAAATCCCATTCTAAGGGCAGCTCAAGCAGGCAGGCAGAAAGCAAAGAGGGGTGAATTCCTCTTTCCTCTACTTTTTTGTTCTATTCAGGTCCTCTACTGATTGGATGATGTCCACACACATTGCAGCAATCTACTTTACTGAGTCCATGGATTCAAATGCTAATCTCATCTGGAAACATCCTCATAGACATACTCTGAAATAATGTCTAGTGAGCACCCCTTAGCTCAGTTAAGTTGACACATAAAATCAACTATTACAAATGCTTTTCTGTGTGTTTTAAAGGTATGCTTTCTGAACCCAGAATCTGAAGTTAGTCTCTTTGCAGAGTCGAAGTCTTTGAGGAATATGTCTTCTTGGTTTCAGTTTACTCCACTTCCCTACCAGACAGAGGACCTGGGTGTAGTTTTTGTTTAGTATTGTCCACATGGGCTATGACAAAGATAAGTACAGTGAGGGAATCCAAAATTATCCTAAGATTCAGAAAGATAAATCTTATTTGGAATAAAGTTTATTTTGAATTTGCTTATTTGATTCTATCATCTAGCTATCATCTATCAACTATATTGAAATTTAGAATTGGTTCACAGTTTGCTGTATTCAACTGAAGTCCTGAAAATTTGTATTTCAATCTGTGCTTAAACAGAGCAAGAAATAGGGGCAGGCAAAAGTGTATAATAGAAAGCACATTCAACTCAGAATCAGAGACTTAATTCTTAGTGTAGTCTCAATTGCTATCTGACAAAATAGACTAGAAGGAAACTTCCTCAACTTGATAAACGCTGTCTATGAAAAACTCACAGTCAACATTTAACATTATACTCAATGGTGAAAGTCAGGATACTTTACTTCTAGAATCAGGAACAAAACAAGGTTGCCCAAATTCATAACTTGTAGTCAACATTGTGCTAGTGGTTCTAGCCAGGGCAAATATGCAAAAAAGAGAAATGAAATACATCTAGATTTGTAAGGAAGGAATAAAAATATCTCTATTCACAGATGACATAATCTTTTATCTAGAAAATCCTAAGGAACCCACAAAAAACTATTAGAATAAATAAGTTCAGCAGGGTTGTAAGATACAAGTTCAATACATACAAATCAATTGTATTTTGAAACACCAACAATGAACAATCTGAAAATGAACTTAAAAAACAATCCATTTACAATAGCATGAAAGAGAATAAAACACTTAGGAATAAATTTAACAAAGAAAATGAAAAATTTGTACACTGAAAACTATAAAACATCACTGAAAGAAGTTAAAGAAGACCGAAATTAATGCAAAGACGTCCCATGTTCATGGATAAGAAGACTTAATATTGTCAATATGACAATCCTCCCCAAACTGATCAACAGATACAATATGATCCCTAACAAATCCCAGTTGGCTTCTTTGCTGGAATTGACAAGCTAATCATAAAATTCACATGGAAATGCAAAGAACCCACAATAGCAAAAACAATCTTCGAGAAGAAAAAATTGGAGGACTTGTATGTCTTGTTATTAAAACTTAACTACAAGGCCATAGTAATCCAGATGATATGATGCCTAAAAAGGGATAGACATATAGATTAGTGGAATAGAATTGAGGTTTCAGAAATAAACCCATTTTTTGGTTTATGGTCAATTGATTTTTGCCAAAAGTGCCAAGAGAATTATTTATTTATTTATTTATTTATTTTTGAGAGAGAGGGTAGGGGAGGGGGAGAGGGAGAGAGAATCTTGAGCAGGCTCTATGCTCAGCATAGTGCCCAATGCAGGGCTTGACCTCATAACCCTAAGATCATGACTTCAGCCAAAATCAAGAGTGGGATGCTTAACCAACTGAGCCATGCAGGTGCCCCAAAAGTGCCAAGAGAATTTAATGAGGGAAAGAATAGTCTTTTTAAATTGTGCCAGGACAATTAGATATCCACATGCAAAAGAATGAATTTGTCTACCAAACACCATGTACACATATTAGCTGAAAATGGATCAATAACCTAAGTATAAGACCTAAAGCTTTAAAGCTCTTTTGGTGGGATGCCTGGGTGGCTCAGTCAGTTAACCATTTGCCTTTGGCTCAGGTCTTGATCCCAGGGCAGGCCCTAATCAGCGGGGAGTCTGCTTCTCCCTCTGACCCCCCCCCATTTTTCTCTCGCATGCTCTCTCTCTTGCTCTCAAATAAAATCTTTAAAAAAACACTTTTGGGAAAATATAGGAGTAAATCTTCATAACTTTAGGGAAAGCTATGGTTTCTTAGATATGACAACAAAAGCACAAGCAACCAGAGAAAAAATAGACAAATTGGACTTCATCAAAATTAAACGTTTGTGCTTCAAGAGCACCATCGAGAAAGTGAAAAGACAACTTAGAAAATGGGTGATATTTGCAAATCATGTATCTGATAAGGGATTTGTATACAGAATATGTGAAGAACTCTTACAATTCAATAATAAAAAGGTGAATAATCCAATTAAAATTTTGGCAAAGAATTCAAATAAATATTTTTACAAAGAAGATATATGAATGGGCCATGAAAAGATGCTCAACATCAGTAGCTATTGAGAAATGTAATTCAATACTACAATAAGAAACCACTTCAGGTACACTAGGATGGTTGTAATAAAGATACAGATAATAAAGTATTGGCAAATATGTGGAGGAATTAGAATCCTCAGTCCTTCCTTGGTGGGATTGCCAGATACTTTGGGAAACAGTTTGGTAGTTCTTCAAAAAAGTTAAACATAATTATCATACAGCCCAGCAAATACACTCCTAGACATGAGAAATGAAAGCCAATGTTCACAAACTGAAAACAATCCAAATGTCCATTGACTAATGAGTGGATAAAAAATGTGTTATATGTGTGAAGTAGAATATTATTTGGGCATAGAAAAACATGATGCATGCTACAAAATGGATGAACCTTGAAAATATTATGTTAAGTGAAATATACCTGACACAAAAAGCCACGTGTTGCATGATTCCATTTACATGAAATGTCCAGGATATGCAAATCTATAGAGACAGAAAGTAGATTGGTATTTTCCAGGGGCTGGGAGGAGGTAGGAGGTGAAGAGTGACCATTAATGGGTATGAGGTCTCTTTTTGGGGTGACAAAATAGTCTGGAATTAGATAACAGTGATGCTTGCACAACCTTGTGAATGTACTAAAAAACACTGAATGTACACTTTAAAATGATGAATGTCATGGTAGTGAATTATATCTCTCCAAAGTTGTTCTAAAAGTGTATATGTGGCCTGTTTGTGAGATCTTAGGCAAGTCACTCAAGCTTTCTTCATATCATCAAATAAAGGAGAAAACAATCCCTGCCCTTTTTATTATAAGGATCAAATGCCAGAAAAGATATAAATGCTTTATAAATTCAAAGACTTATTTCTTTTATGCTTCTAATTCCTCTCCTGCACATATGGGAGGTCTGTTTGTAGTTACTGTTGGGGATTATGAGGTTAGAAAAGCTGAACATTTATTTTTAAAAATATTTTATTTAAATTCAATTTAGTTAGCATATACTGTATTATTAGTTTCAGGGGTAGAATTTAGTGATGGATCAGATGCATGTAACACCCAGTGCTCATTACATCTAGTGCTCTCCTTAATGCCCATCACCCAGTTACTCCATCACCCACCCACTTCTCCTCCAGCAACCCTCAGTTTGTTTCCTATGGTTAAGGAACTCTTATAGTTTGCCTCCCTCTCTGTTTTCATCTTATTTTATTTTTCCTTCCCTTCCCCCATGTTCATCTGTTTTGTTTCTTAAATTCCACATATGAGTGAAATCATATGGTATTTGTGTTTCTCTGACTTATTTCGCTTAGCGTAATACCTTTTAGTTCAATCCATGTCATTATAAATGGCAAGATTTCATTCTTTTTGATGGCCAAGTAATATTCCATTGTATATATGTATCACCTGTTCTTTTTTTTTTCTTCCCCACCTGTTCTTTATCCATTCATCTGTCAATGGACATCTGGGCTCTTTCCATAGTTTGGCTGTTGTGGACATTGCTTCTATAAACATTGGGGTGCATGTGCCCATTTGAATCACTATGTTTGTATCCTTTAGATAAATATTTAGTAGTGCAATTTCTGGGTCCTAGGGTAGTTCTATTTTTAACTTTTTGAGGAAACTCCATACTGTTTTCCAGAGTGAAAATCCAACCATTTCTTTCTTTTGTCATCTTCCTGTCATCTCATTGCACCCCCCTGCAACATACGCATATGCATTTCCAGCTGAGTAACATTTCTCTGTTACCATGTAAGGAAATTCTTGTTTTCTTCCTTCCCAAAGGAAAAATGCAAGCTATTGCATTAAGTTACATGGCAAACTTTTAGGAAAGCATAACAGAGGCACCAGAAAAGTGGCTACATGACTAATATATCCTTTTTCTTCTTAGAGCAGCACCTTTTTTATACTGTTCAAGTTGTTTTAGATCAAATGATGGGCAATAACCCCCCCCAAGTCATCATGTGTTGTTAATTCTGACTTCCTGATTGAAGCCAGGAAGACTGGGGTGTGGGTGGAACCTGGCACTTATAACAGAAGCACAGTCAAATGCAGTTGAAGGATGTGTCTATAAATATGTATAGACACATGCAAACTCGTGTACATGTGTCTTCCTTTATTTTATTTGATTGTGCCATTCGTATATAACCCCTCAGGGTATAAATCAGTTTAATATTAATTAAAATGTATGAAGCCTTGTAAAATGGTATTAAAATGCCAGGCTTCAGTTGCCTTCCCTTTAGAAAAGGTCTATAAAAAAGATAAATCTTGCCCTGCTCATCTTTACACCCTGTGTCTTATAGTCATGCATAAATAGACACACAGAGCTCACAAGCCCCTTTTCTGCTAGACTTTGCTTGAGTTTTTGTAATAGCTCTCTGTTGCCATTGGATCAACTCTGAATATTTCAGTTACACTTCATCTATCCAAACTTGTCTCCTTTTGCTTCCTAACAAAGATACCCCATGTCAAGTCTGCATCCTCACTGCTTCCTGCTCACTTTATACTTATTCTGCCCTCACCACTCCTCATGGCCTTTCTATACCTTTCCTACCTATTTTTAAGAAGTCTTTTTTCCTTTGCCTCCTCCATGAAGGCATTTGGGAACCACTTCATTCTATAGTAATCTCTGGTTTTGCTGAGGTCTTACGGCACCAATAGTCTCCACCAAGTGTTCTCAACCATGATGTTGCAACACCAATTGTGAATTGTATCTTAATTTGATAATAATAATAAATTTATTTTGAGAGGGATTATATATGTTTATATGTATATGTGAATTTGTGTGTATTCAAATGGTTTAGTCATACGATAGACATCTGTTTAAATCACTTGTACTCAGATGGATATAATTTCTTAGATGTCAGAGAAAAGCTTGAGTTATCAGAATCCTGAATACTCTTATATTATTATCTTAGCATGTAAAGATTCATTTATGTATTCATTCTGTAGATATTTATTGAGTCCCTACTCTATTCCAAGTTTAGAGAACATATTCATTATATATGTTGTAGAGAGGGAAAAAATTGACTATTGCTTCCTTATACCACACAATTTGGCACCTAATTATATATATTGTCTGATGTTAGTCCCTATGTGTTTCTTGGGGCCAAGTTTTGTTTCCCTAGCCCCAGTTGAAGCTTTTTAAAGTCAGTAAAATCTATTTTAATCCTCTTCAGCAACTAGTACAGGAATGGACATTCTGTATGTGGATGCTTGATAAGTACCAGTGATTGGTTAAAATATGATTAGTGAGAGACTAAGATATTGGGAAAATTAAAGTGCACACGAGAAGCCAGAAGAGATGATATTTATGCTGTCCACTTAAAATTAAAAGCTATTAAATTGTCATCACTCCAGCTTTTGTTTATTTCATTTGTAAGTCTCCACCTGAAATTACATGAATTAATTAAAGAATTGTTAGTCTGAATGTTCTGGGGGTATTTTTTTAAATGATTTTTTTATTATATTATGTTAGTGACAATACAGTACAACCCCAGATTCCCCCCTTCTAATTACCCCCCCCCCTTTCTTTATCCCTTTCTTCCCTTACCGATCATCTTAGTTCTTATGTTCCATAGATGAGAGAAATCATATGATAATTCTCTTTCTCTGCTTGACTTATTTCACTTAGCATTATCTCCTCCAGTGCCATCCATGTTGCAGCAAATGTTGAGAATTCGTTCTTTATGATAGCTGAGTAATATACCATTGTATATATGGACCACAGCTTCTTAATCCAGTCATCTGTTGAAGGGCTTCTTGGCTCCTTCCACGATTTAGTTATTGTGGACAATGCTGCTATGAACATTGGGGTGCATATGGCCCTTCTCTTCACTACATCTGTATCTTTGGGGTAAACACCCAGTAGTGCAATGGCTGGATCATAGGGTAGCTCAATTTTTAACTTTTTAAGGGACCTCCACACTGTTTTCCAGAGTGGCTGTACCAACTTGCATTCCCACCAACAATGTAGGAGGGATCCCCTTTCTCCACATCCTCTCCAACAATTGTTGTTTCTTGCCTTGTCTATCTTTGCCATTCTAACTGGCGTAAGGTGGTATCTCAGTGTGGTTTTGATTTGAATTTCCCTGATGGCTAATGATTTTGAACATTTTTTCATGTGTCTGTTAGCCATTTGTATGTCTTCATTGGAAAAGTGTCTGTTCATATCTTCTGCCCATTTTATGATTTGTTTATTTGTTTCTCGTGTATTGAGTTTGAGAAGTTCTTTGTAGATCTTGGATACCAGTCCTTTATCTGTGGTGTCCTTTGCAAATATATTCTCCCATTCCGTGGGCTGTCTCTTAGTTTTTTTGACTGTTTCCTTGGCTGTGCAGAAGCTCTTTATCCTGATAAAGTCCCATAAGTTCATTTTATCTTTTATTTCTCTTGCCTTTGGAGATGTGTCGTGAAAAAGGTTGCTCTGGCCGATGTCATAGAAGTTGTTGCCTATGTTCTCCTCTAGAATTTTGATGGATTCCTGTCTCACATTGAGGTCTTTCATCCATTTGGAGTTTATTTTTGTGTATGGTGTGAGAGAGTGGTCAAGTTTCATTCTTTTGCATGTAGCTGTCCAATTTTCCCAGCACCATTTATTGAAGAGACTGTCTTTTTTCCACCGGATGTTTTTTCCTGCTTTATCAAAGATTAGTTGCCCAAAGAGCCGAGGGTCCATTTCTGGGTTCTCTATTCTGTTCCATTGGTCGATGTGTCTGTTTTTGTGCCAGTACCATGCTGTCTTTGTGATCACAGCTTTGTAGTACAGCTCGAAATCCGGCATTGTGATGCCCCCAGCTTTGTTTTTCCTTTTCAACAGTTCCTTGGAGATTCGGGGCCTTTTCTGGTTCCATACAAATTTAAGGACTATTTGTTCCAGTTCTTTGAAAAATGTCCTCGGTATTTTGATCGGGATAGCATTGAAAGTGTAGATTGCTCTGGGTAGTATGGACATTTTAACTATGTTAATTCTTCCAATCCATGAGCATGGAATATTTTTCCATCTTTTTATGTCTTCCTCAATATCTTTCAAAAGTGATCTATAGTTTCTAGGATATAGGTCCTTTACGTCTCTGGTTAAGTTAATTCCAAGGTAACGTATGGTTTTTGGTGTTATTGTAAATGGGATGGATTCCCTAATTTCTCTTTCTTCAGTCTCGTTATTCGTGTATAGAAATGCAACTGATTTCTGGGCATTGATTTTGTATCCTGCCACCTTACTGAATTGTTCTATAACTTCTAATAGTTTGGGAGTGGATTCCTTTGGGTTTTCCATATAGAGTATCATGTCATCTGCAAAGAGAGACAGTTTGACTTCTTCTTTGCCGATTTGGATACCTTTGATCCCTTTTTGTCTTCTGATTGCTGTTGCAAGGACTTCTAGTACTATGTTGAATAATAGTGGCGAGAGTGGGCATCCTTGTCGTGTTCCTGATCTTAAGGGAAAGGCTTCCAGCTTTTCCCCATTGAGAATAATGCTTGCAGTAGGCTTTTCATAGATGGCTTTTATGAGATTGAGAAATGTACCCTCTATTCCTACACTCTGAAGGGTTTTAATCAGGAAAGGATGCTGTATTTTGTCAAATGCTTTTTCTGCATCAATTGAGAGGATCATATGGTTCTTGAGTCTTTTCTTGTTGATATGATGTATCACATTGATTGATTTGCGAGTGTTGAACCATGCTTGCATCCCAGGTATGAATCCCACTTGGTCATGATGGATAATCCTTTTAATGTACTGTTGGATTCTATTAGCAAGGATCTTGTTGAGGATTTTGGCATCCATATTCATTAGAGAAATCGGTCTGTAATTCTCCTTTTTGAGGGGGTCTTTGCCTGGTTTGGGGATCAAGGTAATATTAGCCTCATAGAATGAGTTTGGTAGCTTTCCTTCTGTTTCTATTTTTTGAAATAGCTTTAGGAGAATAGGTATTATTTCTTCTTTGAATGTTTGGTAGAATTCCCCAGGAAAACCGTCTGGGCCTGGAGTTTTATTATTTGGAAGGTTGTTTATCACTGACTCAATTTCTTCATAGTTAATTGGCCTATTTAAGAAATCTATTTCTTCCTGTTTCAGTCTTGGTAGTTTATAGGTTTCCAGGAAGGCCTCCATCTCTTCCAGATTGTTTAGTTTTTTGGCATATAGCTGTTGATAAAAGTTTCTAATAATCCTTGCAATTTCAATGGTGCTGGTCGTGACCTCTCCCTTTTCAGTCATAATTTTAATAATCTCAGTCCTTTCTCTTTGTTTTTGGACAAGTTTTGCCAGTGGTCTATCAATTTTATGGATTCTCTCAAAGAACCAGCTTCTAGTCCTGTTGATCTGCTCTACTGTGGTTCTGGTCTCTAATTCATTGATTTCTGCTCTAATCTTGGTCAACTCCTTCCTTGTCAGTGGGTTAGGCCTGTCCCTCTGTTGCTGTTCCAGTTTCTTGAGGTGAGAATATAGAAACTGCATTTTAGATTTTTCTATTCTTTTGAGTGAGGCTTGGATGGCTATGTATTTCCCCCTTAGGACTGCCTTTGCAGTATCCCATAGGTTTTGGACCGTTGTGTATTCATTCTCGTTGGTCTCCATAAATTGTTTAATTTGTTTTTTGATTTCCTGGTTTATCGAGTCATTCTTGAGCAGGATGGTTCTTAGCCTCCAAGTGTTTGAGTTTCTTCCAGGTTTTTCCTTGTGGTTGAGTTCCAATTTCAGAGCGTTGTGGCCTGAGAATATGCAGGGGATAATTTCAATCTTTTGGTATCGGTTGGGACTTGTTTTGTGTCCTAGAGCATGATCTATTCTTGAGAATGTTCCATGGGCATTTGAATAGAATGAGTATTCTTTGGTTCTGGGGTGTAGTGTTCTATATATATCTATGAGGTCCAACTCGTCGAGTATGGCATTCAAAGCCTTTGATTCTTTGCTTAGTTTTTGCCAGGGTGTTCTGTCTATTTCTGATAGTGGGGTGTTGAGGTCCCCTACTATTACTGTGTTCTTATCTATATGTCTCTTTATTTTGGTTAAGAGTTGGCTTGTGTATCTTGCTGCTCCCCTGTTGGGGGCATATATATTAATAATTGTCATATCCACTTGTTGAATACTTCCTTTAAGAATAATATAGTGCCCTTCTGTGTCTCTCTCTAAAGGCTCTAGTTTAAAATCTAATCTATCTGATATGAGAATTGCTACTCCAGCTTTCTTTTGAGGTCCATTTGCGTGGAAGATGGTACTCCATCCCCTTACTCTAAGTCTGAATGCATCTTTGGGTTCAAAATGAGTCTCTTGTAGACAGCAAATGGATGGGTCATGTCTTTTTATCCAATCTGCAACCCTGTGGCGTTTTATGGGAGCATTCAAGCCATTTAGATTGATAGAGATTATAGAGACGTGATTTTAATGATGCCATGTTGCCAGTAAAGTCTTTGTTTGTATCGGTTGTGACTTTCCGCTCTGTAACACTGTTGGGGCCTTTTTACCTTTATAGAACCCCCCTTAATATCTCCTGTAGGGCTGGTTTCGCGGTTACGAAATTGGTTAATGACTGGTGATTCTGGAACGTCTTTATTTCTCCATCAATTCTGAATGAGAGCCTTGCTGGATAAAGGATCCTTGGCTGCATGTTTTTCTCTGAAAGAGCTTTAAAAATGCCCCCCCAACCCTTTCTCTCATACCAGGTCTGTGTAGACAGGTCTGATGTAATTCTCATACCTGTGCCTTGGTACGTGAGAAATTTCTTTGCCCTGGCCACTTTCAATACTGTATCCTTGGATCTAATATTTGCGAATTGCACTATGACGTGACGTGGCGTAGGTTTGTCGTGGTTGAGCTTGGGTGGGGTCCTCTCTGCCTTTGGACACGAATGTTTGTTTTCCTTGCTAGATTAGGAAATTTTTCACCTACAATTGGTTCAAATATCTCTTCTCGACCTCTGTTTTAGTCCACCCCCTCGGGGATGCTGATGATTCTGACATTGGAACGTTTCATTGAGTCAGTAACCTCCCATAACCTACATTCTTGCGCCAGGATTTTTTTTTTAAAGATTTTATTTATTTATTGGNGCTTCTATTTTCGTTTTTTCTTCTACTAACCCATCCTCCAATTCGCTAATGCGTTCCTCTGCCTCGGTGACCCTGGCCGTCAGAGCCTCTAGTTTTGACTGCATTTGGCTCATAGAATTTTTAATTTCTGTCAGATTCGCTCTCATTTCTGCCCTTGGGGATTCTATATTCTCAGTAACATTTTCGTTAATATTTTTTTCAAGTCTACTCATCATCTTGAGCATTGTTGCTCTGAAATCCATTTCTGATAATTTGGTTACTTCCATATCTATTATTTCTGTGGCAAAGGCCACTGACTCATTGTCTTTTCTTTGCTGGGGGGGGGACTTCTCCTTCTCGTCATTCTGATGAGGAGAGATTGCAGGGTTCTCCAGAGCCCAAATTATTGACTGGGACCCAGGCCATGAGCCCTTGTTTTATAGAGATCTTGGGATGTGGGCTTCTTCTTTAAAGATTTTATTTATTTATTTGAGAGAGAGAGTGACAGACAGTCAGCAAGAAAAGGAACCCAAGCAGGGGAGTGGGAGAGGAAGAAGCAGGCTCCCAGCAGAGAAGCCCAAGGAGGGACTCCTTTCTGGAAGGCTGTGATCACGCCCTAATCTGAAGACAGGCACTCAATGACTGCACCACCCAGGCTCCCTGGTTTGTGGGCTTCTTGATTTTTCAGCCTGCCTTCTGGGGGAGGGGCCTGCCACGCTGATACTCAGGAAACCTTGTTTGGGTAGAGTCTCCGTGTCCCCTGCAAGGGGGGATGAGGATGGGCACCCTGTGAGCCGGTATTTCCAGGGTTTTGTTCTCTGGTGGCTTTCCCTGGCAGTCTGCTGTGCCTCTTCTGTGAGTCAGAGCAGCAGCGGCCAAATCTCTGCCTCTGTCACAGAACAGAGGGATTGCTGCCTGTTCTCCACTGATGTTCTGGCCACTTTAACTCTGTTTCTGTTGGTGCTGCTCAACCCTGCAGCATCCCGGGCTGTGCGCCCCACACCCGGCATTCCAGCCCTCACTTCCAGGGCTGGCACATCTCTGGTCTTTGTGTTTCTAACACCGCCAGCTGCCAGCCACCCCGCACGTGCTCCCAGAGCTCCCAGTCTCAGTCTGGATCTAGTGAGCACACTGGAATTCCGGAGTTCCGTGAGATGCTTGGTGGCTCGCGCTCCCGGCTCACGGTCTCAGTCTGCTGTCTCGAGAGTGTGGGTCCACGGTCAGCCCACTCCCCTGTGCAGGTGGCTACCGCTTCCCTGCTCCCGGACGCGGTAGCTCCCTCCCCCTTCCGTTTATCTTCCGATATCTGTGCGCGGTTTCATGGCTCCCTGCTTCGTACCTCTATACTCAGCACTGGAGATGTTCATTTGTAGAGATCCAGATGTATCTTCCTGTGTCTCAGGCTGATTCCATGGATGTTCATGCTGGTCTGGTACCTATCCAGCTCAACTCAGGGGACCAGCTGAAAAAGTGGTCCCCTACTCCTCCGCCATCTTAACTCCCCTCCTGTTCTGGGGGTATTTAATTCTCTTTTTATGTATCAAAAATGTGTTAGTTTAAGAATTTTTAAAATGTGTTTAGAGAATAGAATGTGTGTAGGTAGAAGGAGGACTTTTTAAGTAAAATGTATGATTTTCTAGTAATTTTAATTGGAAAGCAAAACAGAATCAGAGAATTTTAAAGCTAGAAGGAACTCAGCAAATATCTAGTGCAAATCACTTATTTTACAGTTGAGGAAATTGAGGTCTAGTCAAGTAAGGACTTGCTCAAGGTCACTCAGTCTGTTTACAAAATGAATGTTCTTAGTAATCTGGATGCGCACGGTCAACTTCAGTGCCCTGGATTTTATTTGTTAAGAATGCAGAAGCATAGAAAGATAGAATGAATTAATGTCTATTACCTGGGAAATAACCTGTGAAATGACAAAGCTGACACACTCATTGACATGGTAAATTATAAGTGGGTTAAAGAAATTCTTAACCATTTTCCTAGCCAAATGGTGCAAAATGAAGAAAGATAAAAAAATAATCCAGAAATGACTGATGTTGTGATAGTCTCCTGAAGAGGACAAGGGGCTAGCTAGTTCCATGCTTCTCACTTAATCATACTTAATCATGGATTATTTCCTGAACTTCTGGCATGATTTCAAGATACATGAATATGGGAGCATTTTAAATAAAAAATTGTGCCATTCTTAGAGTTTTCAGCATAGGTCTGTTTCAATCTGTTTCATTTTTACATTATCCCTCCCAGACTTCAGCAGAAAAGTATTCTTGTCTTCATTATCTGGTTGGTAATCATTTCCCTTTTTAAATATAGCCTGTATTCTACATGTATACCTTACTCTACAATCTTGCTATTACAGTATTTACTGAAGAGTAGCTTTTGGTATAAAGGGGACTAGGATTGTACCTTATTTGAATTCTTTTGGTTAATTGAGGTATGATTACATACATAGATCATATCCTTTAAAAGAAAATCTGGTATCAACAGGGTCTTCCTCTGAGGTGATTGTGCATATCACAGAACCATTTGGAGCTAAACTGGACCTTGAAAAGCATCCAGTGCAGCATTTCTCTGAGTGTCAAAGTGTGCTCCTTGGAACAGTCTGGAATGTGGCCAGTGAAAGGGAATCCTTGATCATTTAAGTTTTGAAAACACACAGCACAGCCTGTTTCCTTCTTAAAAGTTCTCAATCTATGTGAGTACACTTTAGGGTTCTGAGAAGCATTGTAGTAAAGAAACCAGATTCGTTCTATCCAGTGTTATACTCATTTTTGCATAACATTTTCTAACGTCCCGGGAAACAAGATTCTTGGTGAATATACTTGAAGAAAAAACTGATTTAGGCAATTCCCTAGCAGAGCTGGGCAATACGTCAATCTTTTGTTGCTAGGTGCAATATACTTTGGTACATTTCAGCAGAGGGTATTATGCTGAGGATAACAATAGGACAAAGTTCTGCTATACTCCTGTTCTACACGTTTGCTTCCCTTTTTATATGCCATAGATTTCTTTCTCATAACATTTTTCTCCAAAGCAGTTACAATGACATCATTCATATAATGCCCTTTGTTCCTTTAACTTTTCTCATTAATGTTATAGGCAATAAACTCTGATATATACCTCTTGATTATGTGATTTCTCTAGTTCTTCATGTGGCTAGATTTTTCTTGCCCTTCAGGTCTAAGCCTAAATGCTACCTTTTCAGTAGGGCCTCCCCTGGCCACTATATCTGTAAATTGCCTTGCCTCTCCCACAACCATTACTCTGTATTGCAACACTATATTCCTTTCTTTTATTGCACTGCAGGGTTGTAAGTGTCTTAACTGTTTTGCTCACTATGTCCCCTTAGTACAGTGCTTGGCCCATAGTGGGTATTCAATAAATATTTATTGAATAAATGAATAAAACAAAGAACTGAAACTGTCTCTTTTAACAATTTCCATTTGTTAAAAGTGACTCTCCTCATCTTCATTGACCCTCTGGGTTCTTTATCACACTTTTTTCATTGGAGGACCCACTGGGTGATTTGTGGGATTTCCTAACCCATCAATATGACATGATTTGCTCACACATTTACTCATAGACCCATTCCTCTTCAAGTCTAATAACATCATTTATTTCCTTCACTACAGTAAAGATGTGATTCATTATTCCCTAAAGAGAGCATTGTAAGATTTCTAGAAGTTTAGGGGGAAGACAGTGGAAACATTTGCCAAGAAGTTAAGAAATGAAAAGTTTCCATCACAGAAATGACATACTTTGATTGATGTGGTAGATTAGATTACACTTCAAAAATATCTACCTTCTCCAGTGTCCATGGGATGAGTTTACCTTCATATCCCTTGAACTCAATCACATGATTTGCTTTGGTCAATGGGATGTTAATAGAACTGATGAGAGCAGAGACACGAAATACACATGTCTTTTGTGCCTCTGCCATCACCATAAGAAGAATCATACCTTCAGCCTGGGTCCCAGAATAAAAATACATAAGCAGACTGAGACTGTCTTTTAGCAAGGAGCTAAGCCCAGCTGGACCTGCAGCTAGAAGCAGAACTACTCAAACTACTCAACTGAACCCAGTCTAGATGAGTCATCCACTGTTAATCTACAGACTCATGAATGAGAATAAATGGTTGTTCTTTAAAGCAATTGAGTTTGAGTTGCTGTTTATTTTTGCTTTTACTAGCAACAGGTGACTGACAATTGACTTCTGGTCAGTCAATTTATTTTATCAGAGCACTTCAGGTATTTTTGAGTACTTCATTATGGTCTCTTTAGGACAATGTTTGATAATGCCCTTCGAGTCTAGGGAGAGATCCATTTTTGCTGAAAGTTTGGCGAGATACCTGGAAGCTTATCCATTTAGCTACTGCCTAAGATTGAGAGATGGGATGGAGCTAAATTGATCTGGACAAGAAAGGGGGGGAAAGGTTGAATGAAGACAGGAACAAGGAGGAGGAAGAAACTGGCAACTAGTTGTTGAGGAGAAGCTTTGGGGGAGAAATGCATATTCCTTGAGGATTTTGATTCGTTGTTTGCTCTTTGCTGTAAACCCTTTTTTTCCTCCTCACCACAAAATCTCTAGTAAAATCTCCACTACTACTATGTTATAGAGGGTTTTTCTTTTCATGTGGTGTAATTCTGAATCCTGCTTTGGAATTGACATGGGTATTACTAGAAGCTAACAAAAAGCTTAAGTTTTAACACCTAGGTTAGAAATGATAAACTATTGAAGCACTGGGATATATCTGTAAATGGCAGAAGGGGTACCACTCACAGGGAGAAAGTGGCTCTTCTAAAACTAGTAACAATTTTATAAGCTCTAGGGGCTCCCAGGTATTCCTTTTTAAATTCACTCCTGCCCTTTCCACCTTGCTTTTTTCCCCCTTTTTTGTAAGAAATAAAGTGTTAAAGTTATAGTCCCCTTTGTACTTCAGCCTCCCTGATTACATTGCTCTCCCCTGTTTTTAGAGGTATCCTGTATCCCATAGTTTGTGTGCATACTTCCCATGCATGTTAGTGTATTTTGTGTGTTTGTGTGTGTATTCACAGATAATATACAGTATTATTGTTTTTTAAACTTTACATAAATGGCTTCCTGTATACATATCATTCTGCAACTTGCATTTTTCATTTAACATGATTATGTTTATTCATATTGATACATGCGTATCTAGATCATTCATTTTACCTGCTGCTTTGTATTTGTATTACTATATGACTATAACGTAATTTATTCATTTCTGTTTTGATGATTATCTAGATTGTTTCCTATTACAATGCTGTTTCAAATATCCTTGAACATGCTACTTCTTTACATCTGCAAGAATTTTCCTAAGATAAATGACTAGAATTAGAATTACTGGGCATTAGAGAATGTGCATATTCAGATTGACTAGTTTTGGCAAATTGCTCTCTTATGTGTTATCCCAAAGTATATAAAATTCCACCAGAATTCTTAAATTCCTCTTTTCTCTATTTTCTTGAAAATGTATGGTATTGTTAGACTCTGCATTTTTCCAGTAGTGAAAATGGTAACTTACTATTTTAATTTGTAGTGTTAATCTTGATAACTATTGAGGTTGAATTATTTTCATATGTATATTGGGCATTTGAACTTCCTCTTCTGTAAAATCCCCATTCAAGTCTTTTGCCCATCTTCCTATTATATTGATTTTCTTATAGATTTGCAGATATTCATTATATATTTTAGATCTCTATCTTTTGTCAGTTATATGCCTTGTAAATCCAATCTGTGATTTGTTTTTTAATGTGTTTATGATGTATTTTGTATATAGAAGTTTTACATTTTCAGGTGGTGAACCCTATCAATCTTTTTATTTATAGCTTGTGTGTTTGTATTTTGTTTAAGGAAGCCTGAGTATACTGAGTACCTGAGGGAAAGGATGGCTGGATGATAGAGGCTGGAGGCAAATACCCCTTCATTCTTGTTTTTCTCTTCTTTCTTCCTCCACTGTTTCTCCCTTTCTCCCCATCCTGAAATTGATCCATTTAACAAACAAGTTAGTTTGCCTTTAGCTTGATTTGTTCAATTTTACACCTATATATCTTTTTCTCTGTTCTGCTGGACTGTTTTCTTCAAAACTTTCCATCTACTTGGTGTCACCAGTAAACATCAGTGGAGAAGATTGGTTTGTGCCATTAGGAATAAAAAATAAATATACCTCAGGATTGAAATAATTGTGCCAAGTGAATTACTTAATATAATGAAAAGTAACAAGCAACATATCTAATTTGGTGAATCTCTATTTTTTTTTTTTGGTGAGGGAAGGCTTTTTAAACAATCATTTTTTAAAACCTTTGTTGCTTTAAATGTAAATCACTGCTGCAGTACTACAATTCCACCTCCTTAAACCCCCTTGCAATCTAATCAAAACTGTAAACTGGGTTGAGGATCAGGAGAGAACTAAGAAGAATGAAGGACAGTGTTGCATCAAGTTCTTAGACTCCCCCCAATACTTCCTTTCTCCCCCCACACTTCATTACACATTGCAGCTTGATTTATTTAGTTAAATCAATCCATTTTTCTCTGTTCAGTGGTTGGACAATAAAAGTAAGATTTACTGCAGCAAGTGAATAATAAAAACCGAATTAGCTGAAAACAAACAAAAAGCTGCTTACGTGGCAATCTTCTGCATTAATCAAAACCTTGAGGACAGGTTGGAGGATCAATATTTGACTACAAGATGCAAAGAAGCAAAGCTTCCATTGAGAATGGGAGAAGAGGGAGATCTGAGGGGGAAAAAAAAAGACCTAAGGGTAGGGTTCATCAAAAGTGGCCAATAGCAAGATTTTATCTAGTCCTCTGGTCAGCCTCTTATGGAGGCCTCCTCTGTTTAAGAAATGACAGTGTTTTTTATGCACATTTCAAAGTTCAGCTTGATTGTCTCATTTGGGGAAGAAAGCCATCTGTCAGTATTCTCCAAATAATCTACATAATTGACTTTCAAACAAGCCTCAAAGAAACAGGCATTTATCACTCTATTTGTGGCAGGCGGAGTGTGTGTCACTGCCATTTCATCAAGATAATGGTAAATGGCACCCGAGTTTCTTATCTTCTGTATTCTCCCAGATTTCTTTCAATTTGTACATACAACTACATTACCTTTTGAAACAAAACTTAAAAAAATGCCAACAAGGCTGCATGAGCCTAGAACAGGGGGAAACTTTGCTTGCCTTTTAACAATCCCTAGAATCAGCCACCAGCCACCTGCCACCCTTCGCTTTGCTCCTAGGGACTCAGTTCAGGTGTAGTCGGTAGGAGAAAATCATCATTAAGAATATCTGCACGATATCTGCACCAGGGCTGGATCCCTGAGAAGCTCTATTCTGTAAACCTGGATCTCTTGGTTTGAAGTTTCCTTCAGGTGTTGGTGGTTGGACAGGGCAGCCTTAGCTTCTAGTCCAACCTAATTGAGCTGAATGGCCTCTAGTACCCAATGGGACTATATTAAGGGATGGTGTTCTTGTTTCCATAGACCCAGGTTCTTTCTTCTACAACTGAATCCAGTAACTCATATCTGTAGAAAATTGCTATTCCACAAAAACATATATTGAAAAAACATATTAACTCTCAGAACTTCCCTCAAATTCAAGATCCAGGACATTCAAGAATTTTCGAGGCAAAGGACACTCTTTGCTTTATCTTTCCAGACTCTCTAAAATGTGTTTCTTAACCAGGCTAGCTTTAGATGTCCCCATCTTCTTGAGACTAAAGACCTAACAGTGCTCAATATTTAGCAGGGAGGAGTAAAAGGCAAATTGCTAAACTGGGGTTAAGTGGAAACTTTCTCCCCCAGAGGATTGTAACCAGAGAAGAAATGGAAGTGTGATTGGGTTTCCAAAGAAAGTTTGAAAATGTGTTTGCCTGTCAGTAGTCCCATTTCCCCACAGATAGATAAGTTAATTAGTAACCCATTAAGGGAGTGGTAGAAATTGAAGCAGAAGGGGATTTTGTTAAAAAATAATCCACTGAGGACAAAAATATAAATGGAAACAGCAGTCACATATCAGAATTTCTTGTGATCTTGAACCAGTTGTTGGTCTCAAGCTATTGTATACATATTTAAGCATATATACATAATAGATCTATACTTTTATACATATACAGAGTATCACATAATTATAACTGTTTCCCAGTGTTGGAAGAAGGAAATATACAAGGCTTAAGTCATGGGTATAAGACATCCTTTCTTTCCCTACCCAGTTAACTCCACTATTGAACTGTCTTTTCTGCTCTTGTTTTCTCTCTGATGCACACAGCATGTGGTGTTCTGTATTCTGATTAAAGAGTGGAAAACAGCAGCATCTGGGCAGAGTGGGTCAGGGAAAATCCAACTGGTGCAATCGGTTATGATGGACAGTGTTATTCAGTGACCTACTAAGGAAACGAAGGTAGAACAAAACCTGGCATAGGAAGGCAAATGCACTTGTTTCATTTGGCAAGAATGTCTCTCCCCAGTGGTTCTCACCCAGTGTAGTATAGTACAACAGTGTCCTTGAAGCCTTCCCAGTTGCACAGTGAAATTTTGATCATCATGTAAATTGTATGTATATCAAATTGAGGGATCTACTTTGAGTGATATGTGCTACTACATGAAAGTAGAGCCCAGTGCAACCTGTTTGAGGAAGACATAATAGGCATAGCCTGCCAGGCCACATCAAAGAAAGATCTTGTGTGTCTTGGAACATATGAGAATTTTTCTTGTGGAGAAAATATTTTGGCTTAAATGATTTAGGGCTGAAGAGCAGTGAAATGAATACATAACTATAGATATTTCTATATACACATTGAGATATGGAAACACTGCAGTGGGGATTGTTTTGTATTTATTTCTCACTTCTTTAATGTTGTTTTGAGTCTTTTAATATCTTCAAGTGTGCTGCTCCAAATGCTGGTGTGTCCACCCAGATGCAAAAGAGTAAAAACTGTATGATTCCCACATATGAAGTTCAAGAACAGAAAAAACTAATCCATAGTAATAGAAGAATTTACAACAGTGATTGTCTCTGAGTGTGTGTATTCATAGAAATGACTGGAAAGAGGCAAGGGGAACTTTTTGGAGTGATGTGAATATCCTGTATCTTGTTTTGAGGAGTGGTTACCAGGATGTTTACATTTGTCAAAATGTATCAAACTAAAAACTTAAAATCTGTGCATTTTATTGTATGTTAATTTTCTCTCAGTTAAAAACAGAAAAATGCAGAAAAAGAAGTATTTCCAGATCACAGGAACACTGAGAGGCACTGCTGTTCTGGTTAATTCAAAGTTCAGCTATGTCAATTTGGGGCTGTTTGCCATGGGTTTGTCAGGGGTTCCATGAAAGACTTCCTTTCCATATTAAACTCACTTCAGCAAAATCAAACAAAGGGGCAGCTTTATTCATATTTTGTAGCATAATTTTACTTTTTGTTTTAAGTGCTATATTTCCCCAAATCAGAGCTATATAGTCTTAAGTGTCACCACACGTGGAATTCATTCCCTCCAAAAACATTTCCTTCTAGCTTCTCAGTACAAATACAGTGCCCTTAAAATCTTGTGATTCTTTGTTTCATTGATTGTCTCTCCCACCAGGAAGTCTACTTGAGGGCTGGGCCTGTGTCTGATTTTTCACTGTATCACCAGCACCCGGCCCAGGGCTTGGCCCACAGGGTGAGTCGCAGAGCCAACATTTGTTAAATAAAGTGATCATTATACAAAGGAAACCTGTATATTTAATTAATTGATTGATTCAGGGGATGGTTTCTGTTCTTTAAGAGCCCAGAAAAGACATCTAGGTAGGTGAATACTTGATCTAATTTGATGTAAGTCTTAAGAGGCTACATCTAACCCCATGTATTGTTCTTATTATCCTATTGCCCATCCCTCTAAAGCTGGAGACACCACTTTTTCCAGGAGGATCCAGAAGTGTATCTATGTAGTTTCCCATAAAAAAAACCCTTTAGGTCACCTTCCATCATTATACTAGTATGGGTTGGCATTAAAATTTACTTAGCTAATACATGGAAATCAGACAGTATGAACTACAGGAAATGAAAATGGTTCCAAACTTTGTACATTTATATTCAGTGGATTAGAATGATGTGGCATCAAGGTATTGGGCTACAGACAGCCAAGGGAAAAATTGGGCTCTTTAGGGTGATGGCGTACAGGATGTCAAAGACATACATCAATTACTTATAGCTAAGGATCCCTTTTGGAATTCTTGCAAAAGGCAAATTTAAGACAGAAAAGACTTATTACCTCAAAAGATGTGGTGCAGGCTGTTGAACAGATAGTTTTTAGGAAGGCTCAAAGCCATGGATAAAGATCCTCCAGCACACAAGTCTTTGAATACAATAAATACTTGTTATCTAGCTGGGATGTTAAATGTGGAAGTGTTTTTCTAAGAAATGTTGGTAAAAAAGTAAGGCTGCCAATCACTGGAGCAGCCTTGCTATGGAAACCTAAGACCTTGAAAGATAGTTTGCTCTTTAAGGCTATTATGAACTTATCCTCCTCATGAGTATCCCAGCTCTCGGCTCCATAAAACCTGCAATAACTGCTGTTTTATGACTTACACCTGGACATAACACAAAAGATTGATTGGGGCTCCCATCCTACAAGGAGGGAAGACAGCACTTTCAAATATATGACCTCCCAATTGATTTTTCATGAGCCGAGCCAAAAATGCTTCTTTAAGATTCATGCATGCAAATGTGGTCAGTGCCCAAGTCTGTAAATAACATACCCAATCTTTAAAGCTTATATTCTGACCTTTTTGAGTTTGTGGTATCCTTATTAGAGCCAATTAAATGTTAGAAAGATGAACGACACTTTCACAAGAAAAAAAATTAGATTGAAATCCTTTAGGGGAAAAATATCCCCCCCCCATGCCCCTGTATTCTTCCATTTCTTATCTCCTCTCCCCACTCCCACCCAGGTCAGGAAAATTTCTCTTAAATCAGGTTGATATTTTCAAGACTAGCATAAGCTGTTGACAGTTTTATGCAAGTAATAAAGAAGATTTAAAAATAAACAAACTGTGTAACTTTCTGTATTCTGAAACCCATTACAAAAAAAAAACCCTCTTGTGTGGGAAATGTAAATTCTGCTTTGTCAGAGGGTGCTGGAAATATGATAGAAAAGAACAACTTCCAGATATCTAAATGGCATTCAAAAGAACAAAAATCAGGGGCTGTTTATATGGCTACATCTCAGGATTCAGGTAATACGTCCTGTAATTCATTCTGAAGGACAGTTGTGAGGAGAAATGAGAGTAGGGTTGACCAAAACACCATTTCTTGAAAAAAAATCAGAACAGGACTTCAAGACTGATCCCTCGCATATCAACCTGATTTCTCCGAGGGGACTCCTTTCCAGATAAATGCTGAATTTAATTCTCTACATCACATTTCTTTGGAGAGATTTAGTACTTTAATTATATTTTTTATGTGTCACAGAACTGTAAACATAAATTATCTTTTTGTTTTATCTTTAAAGGAGGTTTTAGAAAAAATAATAATGATTAAAGGTATATGTGATTCTTCTTTGATCCTTTTTGTTGTTTGTGTGAAGGGGGCAATAGTTCTATTTGTGGCTGAGGGACCCTCTGGCCATACCTCCAGGAATGACTGGAAAGTCTAAGAGCCACTCAAGCAGCTATCTGTTTTGCCTGCAGAGACAATGATAGTTTTGATATTTTTCTTCTTCCTGAAATGCTTTGAATTGAGCATTCATTTCTTTTTTTTTAAAATTTTTTAAAAAGATTTTATTTATTTATTTGACAGAGATAGAGACAGCCAGCGAGAGAGGGAACACAAACAGGGGGAGTGGGAGAGGAAGAAGCAGGCTCATAGCAGAGGAGCCTGATGTGGGGCTCGATCCCATAACGCAGGGATCACGCCCTGAGCCGAAGGCAGACGCTTAACCGCTGTGCCACCCAGGCGCCCCTGAGCATTCATTTCTATATAGTATAGGTGTTACTTAGCTGCAGCATGAGCTGGTGGAAAATCATTGAAAATATTTTTTAACTTTTAAAATAATGGGAACGTTGTGGCTCAGACTCAGAAAAATCTTCTCGGGGCGCCTGGGTGGCACAGCAGTTAAGCGTCTGCCTTCAGCTCAGGGCGTGATCCCGGCGTTATGGGATCGAGCCCCACATCAGGCTCTTCCGCTATGAGCCTGCTTCTTCCTCTCCCACTCCCCCTGTTTGTGTTCCCTCTCTCGCTGACTGTTTCTATNTATCTCTGTCAAATAAATAAATAAAATCTTAAAAAAAAAGAAAAAAAAAGAAAAATCTTCTCAACCCAAATGTTAACATTAGTGGTATTGAAAAATAGGCAGAGTTAATAATCTAATAGAACTGTCTAGGCATTTCTTTGCATATCAATACTTCATGGATTGAGTGAGGTATTTTCAAATCAATTGGTCCTTAAAAAAATATTCTTATTATGTCATGTTAGCAATTGTTTCTCTTACATCCTTACAGAGCTACTTGTAATGGTGAAGCTTGCTGAAAAGCTGTGCCACTCAAGGACCAACTTATCCCCAGCCTGCATCTGGCTTGTAGAGCATGCCGACAATGTTTAATATAATGGGTCACATCTGTCAAGGAGAATTATAAATTGTACCTTCGATGCTCTGTAATTAGTTACCCTCAAATGGCTCCAGCTGCTATTTCCCTGAGCATTTGCTTAGGTAACATATTATAGGAAATATAACTCAGAACAAGAGTATTTATGTCCAAAGGACACTGTGTGTAGTGAAATAGGAGGGTTTTCTTCTAATCTAAAAATGCCTCTTTTCTTGTTGTTCTCACCAAGTTTACCAGCGGGCCTTTCATCCAGAGACCAGTGTGGAATGTGCTTCAGCTTGTTGAGAAGAGATCTGGTTGTTGACTTTGTGTCAGAGCGAAATTCACCTATGAATCCTGTGAAAAGTAAATACGTCTGTTTTCTCTGTGTTAGGATGATTTGAGAATGAATGTGAGTCTGTAACTGGAGACTTCACGCTGAGAAGCTGACCTTTTGCTTGCAAAGGATCTTTGCTATTTGGTTGTCTCATGGGTACCTCTGCAAATGCTGGCATGCTGGGTTGTTTGCAGATCAGAATCCATTAGTTACTGAGACCTAAGGTACAGTAAGGACAATGTAGGTTTTGAAAAAAATTATTTCATTAGTTTGAGAGTCAGTACACTCTTTTCTGGACATATTTCAGTGAATTTCTAGTGAAAATTCATCATCTCATAAATGGCTATCTACTATGAGTGAACTAAAATAAGATCTTTACCTCATATATTCAATAGAAATTGCTAGATAATTTAACAATTAAAATGTGAAAATGAAACTGAAATAACAAAAAGAAAATATATGCATTTATTGTATTTATGTATTCTTGTATAGCAACATCCTTCTAAGTAAAGGCATAAAATCTGGAAGGAAAGATTGAGTTAATGCTACAAAAACAAATATATTAAGTTCCTTTTGTAGCTTAAAAATTCATCATAAAAATTAAAGGAAAACAAATGGGAAAATGTTTGCAGCAGATTGTCTACTTGAACTGTTCTTACGAGCTAATTTTGAAAAGATAAAAACATAAATGGGAAAACGGACAAAGGACATAAGAGTAATTCACAAAGAAAGAAACAAAAAAATGGCCAGTAAATAGTTGAAGAAATATTTACCTTCATTAGCAATCAAACAGATACAAACTAAATCTATCCATTACATTGGCAAATTTAAAAAATTGATAATACTTGAGTTGACAAAGGTTTGAGGAAACAACTTTTACATACGTTAGAATATAAATAGGTAAATCTCTTTATAGGGTAATATGACAATATGTATTTAAATCCACAAAATGTGCAATTTCACTTGTAGGAAGTTACCTTAAGGAAATAATTAGAGATGTGTATAATGCACTGACTATAAAAAATGTTCACTGCACCACTGTTTTTGATGGTAGAAAATTATAAAAAAAGATAGTAGGAGATTTGCTAAATAAATTACATATGCTCATAGGTTGAGATATTACGTAGTTATATATAATCATATTGTAATAGAATATTTATTGACCTGGAAAAGTAACCACAATATGTGCTGGGTTTAAAAACATAAAAACAATTTGTACAATAGTAAATAGAGTAATATACCATGTTTTAAAATACACACACACATATGCACACACGCTAGAGAAAGAAAGAGATTGAGACACAGACATAGAGTTATAGACAAAGACATAAGACTAAAAGTCAATGCTCCAAAATAGTTATGTTGGGGTGATGAGATTACATGTATTTTTTCCTTTCCTTTTAGATGTATTACTTTTGAAATTAGAAATTGGAAATAATAAAGTTATCTATGAAAGGAGATAAATGCAATAAAAAGAGACACTAGTGCAATCACAGAGAAGTATTGTCCATAACTAGCCTTCAGGGCAATGGGCCAAGATTGCCTTTGGAGTACCATGCCATTTTTGTCCATCCTTCTTTCTTTAAGTCATCTGTCCTACAAACTTTCTGAGTTTTCAGTGTTTTCATTCACTCATGTATTCCTTCATCCACTCAACAGATATTTGTTGCATTTACTGCCTGCCAGGCTCAGTATTTGTGCCTATCAGATGCTCCATACTGTAAACATTTCTTATCTGCACTTATCAGTCTTGGGGTCTTTGCTCAGACCCTGTTAGGTGACTCATTAAGACATCTTTTTTAACAAGTTCTGTGTTAAGTAGGTGATACTAATATGAAACTTGAACTTGAAGGAGAACCTTAAATGCCTTAATCCAAAGAGTGAGTAATATGAATATTGCAGGCAACTCTATATGGATATTCTTGCAGATGATGGCACTTTCTTCTACTTTTTTTTTTTAAAGATTTTATTTATTTGACAGAGATAGAGACAGCCAGCGAGAGAGGGAACACAAGCAGGCGGAAATGGGAGAGGAAGAAGCAGGCTCATAGCAGAGGAGCCTGATGTGGGGCTCGATCCCATAACGCCGGGATCACGCCCTGAGCCGAAGGCAGACGCTTAACTGCTGTGCCACCCAGGCACCCCTTTCTTCTACTTTCTTTGTCCTGACCTTCTTCCTTTGGCTTTCCTAATTCTTGTCTGATCTGCCTTCCAGAATTTACATCCTTCTCTTCCATGACCTGCCCTCTTGACTCTGGCTTCCATATTTGTTCTGATCCAAACATTTGCTCTAACTTTCTTCAGCACTGGCATACATTTTCCATCACTGCTGTAACAGAGTCCCACAAACTTAGTGGCTTAAAACAATACAAATTTATTATCTTAGAATTCTGAAGGTCTGGAGTCCAAAAAAAGTTTCACTGGGCTAAAGTCAAGGTACTGGTAAGACTGCATTTTCTTTTGGAAGCTCTAGAAGAAAATCTGTTTCCTTGTCTTTTTCAGTTTCCAGAAACCACCTTCATTCCTTGACTCATGGTCCCTTCTTTCATCTTCAAAGCTAGCAACATTGCATCTATCTGCTCATTGCTCTGTATTCACATCTCTCTGTGACCATAGCTAGAAAAGGCTATGCACTTTTAAGGATCTGTGGGCTGAATTTTGGCCCTCCAAAAGATATATCCACATCCCAATTATCAGAGCATGTGAACATTACAGGATATTATTGTTTGGAAAAGGGTTCTTTGTAGATATAATTACAGATCTTGAAATAAAAGATCATCCTGGATTATCTGGCTGTGCTCCAAACCTAATGACAAATGTTTTTATAAAAGAAAAGCAAACATAAATTTGAGGTAGAAAGAAGAGCAGAGGAGGCAGCAATGGGATCACAGAAGCAGATATTGGAGCAGCGCAGCTACAAATTAAGGAAAACCTGGAGTCACCGGAACTTGAAAAAGACAAGGAAGGAGTCTCCCCAGAGCTTCCAGAAGGAGTGGGTTCCTGCTGTTACCTTGATTTCATACTTCTAGTCACTAGAACTGTGAAAGAATAAATTGCTATTGCTTTAAGCCACCCAGTTGGTGATAATTTGTTACAGTGGCCACAGGAAACTAATATAGGACCCACGTGACGACACAGAGTCCTTCAAGATAATCAAGGATAATCTCCTATTCTCAAAGCCTTAAACTTAATCACATCTGCAAAATCCCTTTTTCCATGTAAGGTAATATATTCACAGGTTCTAGGAGTTAGGACTTGGGCACTTTTAGGGGGCCATTATTCTGCCTACCACAGCACATAAATAGACTCTTCATCCCTAAAACCATTATTGCCCATGCCCTCCATGAACACAGCCACCTCTCAGGCTATTTTGTATATTTTGCTTCTATCCTTACTTAGTTGTCTAGGCTCTGTCTCTTGGGTGTTGATGTAGAATAACAGAAAACATATAAATGTGGAGTCAGGAAGACCTGTATTTAAATTTTACCTCTTTATTTATTCTCTGTGTATCCCTGGGCAAATTATTCAACTGTTACGACCTTGTTTCCTCATCCATAAAATGTGATAGTCATACACACACCATAGAGCCATTGTGAGGATTAAAAGAGTTATCATGTTTAATATGCTTAGCACATAGTAGGCATTCAATGAATGTTGCTGCTTTTTTTGCTATTATTCTATAATCTATGAACTTGTGGCAATGTGTAGTCTTGAGGTAGATGGTCTGGTAGAGGAGATGTTTTTGTATAGGGGCTTTCTAATTTTCCTTCAAATCCCACTGTGGAGATAGCTTTCTAATCTGATCATACATAAGGTTTCCTTGATATCATTGCATTTTATTTTGTATTGTGATTATACCTACACAGCACTAAAGTTCCAGGTTGAAAAGGGAAAAATCCTACCTAATTGGCTACTGGAATAACACAGCTATAATAACAAATAAACAAATGTGTATTGTGTACCAACAATGTGTTAAATGTTGTTGTAGTCACAGGGAATGAGATTGACATAGTACTTGTGCACATGGAGTGGGAAAGACTGACAAGTAACTAGGTGATTCTAATATGGTGTGATTGGTGTCATGATGAGCACAAACACGGGGGCACATTGGGATGACATAGCAGGGAATAAAGGCTCCCTGGAGTAAGTAATGTCTAATTTAGGATCTGAAGGGTGAATAGAAGTTAGTTATGTAGACTCCCTCTTACCCTTTACAGGAAGTAAAGAGAGAAAAATAAAAATGAAAAATATTTTAAATAAATTTAATTGATTTAAATATTAATACTAGGAAAAATGTTGGGTATATAAAGATAGCCATCTTATTTATTCCTTCATTTTAATTTATAGATACAGTCATACTACTGTAATGAGAATAAATGGTCTGTTGATAGACTTCTTTCAGGTCACTTGGAGAAAAAGAGGGCTTTTATTACATTTCGCACACATGACCCCAGAAGGCAGGCTGGTGGTTAGTAAACACATAAATTCTATTCTGCAAATGCCCCTGAATATAAAGCTCTCATTTAGGGAAGAGGATGGATGTGTTGTGGTGTTGTGGTCATGGTATGATGTTGGGTAGGGAGTGGTGCCAAATGTTTGGAAGACATAGTTTATGGTTTCTAGGAATAATAATAGCAGCAAAAATATGCTGTGAATTTATTATGTGCCAGGCACTATTCTAAGCACTGTTTGCGCATTAACTCATTTAATCCTTTCAGTGATCTGTTAGGTGGGTAATACTATTATCCCTATTCTACAGATGGGAAAAGTGAGATGGGAGGTTAAAACATTGTCTAAAGTTAGACAGTCAGCAAGTGGCATGGCTGCGATCCAAGTCAAGACAGTTTGACTTGAAAACCTGTGCTCTTGGCCTGTATAGTAAGTACTCCCCCTTTGGGGAAAGAGGAGTCTTGTGGAAATATAGATACAGAAATGACATATGAAAAAGGGAAAACAGAAGCAAATGTCAGCATTAAGTGCCAAGAGACTAGTTGAATGAGTAGAGTCCCTGAACCTGGGGTTGCAGTGGAGTGGGGGCTACTTGGTTAGGAAGATTTATAGAAAAAGAACTCTTAAACACTGTTTTGTTAAAAGAGGAATGTAGCTACAACTAATACTGGCTAACATTTTTTGAGTCCCTACTATATAGCACTAAGTGCTTTACATATCTAATCCCATAGTCAAAACAACCTATGAGGTAGGTATTACTATATTTCCATTTCCCAGTGTAGAAATTGAGACCCAGAGAAGTTAATTTTCCCCAAATTTCACAACTCAGAAGGGGAAAGCCAGGATATGGACCAAGGCAGTCCGACTCTTCCTTAAATATATTGAATTGCTCCGTAGTCCTTCTGCCTTTCTCTTACATCAACAATTTTTCCCTCTTTGTTGAATTATTCCCATCAGCCTTCAAACATACTGTAATCACTTGCATTATTTTAAGAAGTCAATTTCTCTATCCTCCTACAGCAAAAAATTCCTCAAAAGAATTGTCTCTATTTACCGTTTCCATTTGCTCTCCTCTCATTCTTTCCTGATATCATTTCAGTCAGATTCTCTCCCCTACCATTTCACTGAAAATGCTTTTGTCAAGGTCACAAATGGCCTCATTGCTAATGCAAAGGTGAATTCTCAGTTCTCATCTTATTTAATCTTTTAACACTATTTTGTATAGCAGGTAATTCCCTTGGCTTCCAGGTCATCACACGTGGTTTTCTTCCTATCTCTCTGGCTGCTCCAGTTTCCTTCTGCTGGTTCTTCTTTATCTCCCCAACTTCTTTATGTCAGGGTCCTAGACTGCTTCTCACTTCTATCCACAATCACTCCCTCAGTGATATCATCCTGTCCTGTGGCTTTAAATACCATGTACATGCTGTTGAATTCAAGTTTATATCTACAGTCCATATTTCTCTTCTAAACTCTGTATTTGTATATCCAACTGCCTCTTTCTATCTCCTCTTGTATATCTAATAGGAATTTGAAACTTAATATGTCCAAACTGAACTGCTGACATTTTCCTCATAATCTGATCCTCCCATTGTTTGACCCATTTCAAAGAACAGCCATTCATAAGAAACAAAAGAGGATAAAGGGGAAGAGAGGAAAAAATAAAGCAAGACAAAACCAGAGAGGGACACAAACGATAAAAGACTCTTAATCATAGGAAAGAAACTGAGGGTTGCTGGAGGGGATGGCATGTTGGGGGTGGGGGATGAGGTAACTGGGTGATAGACATTAAGGAGGGCATGTGATGTAATGAGCACTGGGTAATATATAAGACTGATGAATCACAGACCTGTACCTCTGAAACTAATAATACATTATATGTTAATTAATTGAATTAAAAAACAAAAAAACAATAAAATGGCCATTCATTCTTCCAGTTGCTCAGTTCCTTGGCATCCTCCCTGATTCTTCCCTTTTTCTGATTTTCCCACCTCAGTCTAAAAGCCATCTTAATATTTTATCCTTCAATATATAATTAGAATCTAATTACTTTTTACCATATTTACTGCAATCACCATGACATGTCCAGATTATTGCCGTAGTCTTCCTGATTCTACCTTTAACCTTCTAACCCAGAACAGCCTGAGTGATCCTATTCAGACCTAACTCAGATCATGTTACTTTTCTTATCAAAACCCTCCAATGGCTCAACTCACTTTAAGCAAAAACTAATGTCTAAATAGAGGCCTATGGCTCTACCCCAATGGTTTGTAACCATTATTACACATTAGAATCACAGAAAAAAAAACTGAAAAAAACAAACAAAAACAATGTGCGGGCCCCACCCCCAAATAAACTGAAGTCATACCTCCAGAGGGGATAATATGTGGTGTGGCCCAGGTATCTACAGTTATTTTTTAAAGTTCCCTAACTGATAAGGAGTTAAAAATACACCTGTTATCAATTTAATAAGCGCTTAATTCAGAATGAATCACAGCCCTTTCTGAGTTGAGTAAGCTTGGAAGAGACACAGATCCTAGTCACACACGTCTTTGTGGTGGTAGTATAGGGTAATGGCAAGAATTATCTCCACAATATCCCATATCCCCCAGTTAAAGGTGTCAGGAGAGGGGCGCCTGGGTGGCACAGCGGTTAAGCGTCTGCCTTCGGCTCAGGGCGTGATCCCGGCATTATGGGATCGAGCCCCACATCAGGCTCCTCTGCTATGAGCCTGCTTCTTCCTCTCCCACTCCCCCTGCTTGTGTTCCCTCTCTCGCTGGCTGTCTCTATCTCTGTCGAATAAATAAATAAAATCTTAAAAAAAAAAATAAAAAAAATAAAGGTGTCAGGAGAAGTTACTGAACAGAAACAAGCCTAAAAGGAAGCAAAGCGGGCTGATTATAATTGTTTAGAGCACAGAGAAGGGATGGGCAGGTCAGGATCTTCTGGCAATATTAAAATTCCAAGGAAGTTGCACATACTTGTTGCATTGCCAAGACTTGAAGGCTTCGATAAGCCTGGCTCTGTTGTATACATACATATAATTAAAATGAAAAAGAATACTGTTAAGGGAAGCAGGGGAAGACCTATAACCTTGGCCAGGAAATGGTGGATCTCTTTCATATGAGTCATACATCCCTCGAAAACCTCCAGCTTCTTAGAATTCCTAATAAAAACTTTAAATATCCCAGCAACAACTTTCAAACACCACAGTTTTCATTAAAACTGCTTCATACCCAATTCTGCTTTATAGCATAGTTCCAATGTAATTATAGCTACTGCATTGATTAGGTCAGAGAATTTATGTGGATTTCTAACTAGATCCAAGTAAGGGCTTTTTCAGGACCCAGAAACTTATTGTCCCTTTAAAGTGGTAGTTTAAAAAAGAAAGAAACCTGGAATTTGAATTTATGGCAATAACAGAAAAATTGTAGGTACTTTTGATGAAGGAGTTTAAAGTGAATGTAACACCACATATATTGACTTCATAATTCAGTGCACATCCAGATTTATTGATTAGAGAAGGACTGACTCAAGCTAAGATTGATTTGATAGAAATCACAGCCTGCTTATTTATCATGTGGAGAAAATTTACACATCTACCTAGACATAGAAGTATTACTTTATTGACTCTGAATTAAGTCTTGGCTGAATGTCAAGTTTTCACCTGCAGCCTGTGGACCCCTTTCAGGACAATATTTGCTTGCATTTGAGCAGGGAACTATGAAAAGGACATTCTTTTTTTTTTTTAGTTTAAATTCCCAGAACTACTTTGAAAAATCAAAATATGGTAAAATATCATTAACTGACATACATGGTGATACAAAGAGTGTTGGCTGAATGAAGTTTTCTTTCATACTATTTATAAAGAAATGAAGAATAATGTTAACAATAAGACAAAATTTCAAAAACTATAGAAATATTCATAAATAAATACTAGCATACCAATTAGAAGTCTCTACTTAAAAAGATTGGTTGTTAAAGCAAGTAGTCTAAGAATAACCATTCAAAGGCAGTCTCCTAAGGAACTCTATTTAAAAGTATTTTGTTAGGTTAGCAGTACCTTGGCTAACATAGAGGAAAAACTTAGAATATATCAGGATCATGCTGTATACATTCATCAGAGATCTTTTAAAACCTTTTCAAGAACTCTATTAAGTAAGTATTGTATATTCCCATTTTATATTTGAAAAAACAACTGACATTCAGAGAGGCTAAGTTACTTGCCAGAGATCCCACAACTGATACATGGAGCTGGGATTAAAACTGACACTTCCTGACTCCACAGTCTATGTTCTTAATGACTATATCCTACTACCCCTTGCTTGAAAACAAAAAAACTTTATGTTAAAATATTATGCAATTCAAATATTTTCTTAATTGTGAATGGACTCACCCAAATGTTTTGAATCATAGGAATTTTATCTTAAATCTGATGGTTTTCCAATTTGGGGGTGGTTCTTGAATAAATTATTTCTCCCTTACAGTGAGGAAGAGGCAGGGGGAATAGGGGAGAGAAGGAGCAGATCAAAAGTGTTAATTAGAAAATTCTAATTTTTGTGTCCTTCAGCATTTAATCACTCAGGGCACTGGCTTCTAACTATACACCAAGTGGTAGATTTTGGAAGACAAGGAGTTAATCCAGTTTGTTACTGGTTATTTCCCTTCAGCAAAACAACTGTATTGGAAGGGAAATAGCTGCTCATAAGTGTTAGGGCCTTATTACAGTTCAAATGCCTTTTTAATATTCTTTATGCTGGCAAAGGTACATTATAAATGAAATACAGGGGAGGAATAATTGAAACTCTTAGGATGGTGGCATTTTGTAAACCTTGAAGCCATAGTACAAATCTTTCTCAAACCTCTGGAAATCTGTCTTGATAGCATAGAGTAGGTGGGAAGGGGTTTGCAAATCCTTTCCAACCTGACAGCTCACAAACTTAACTTGTTTTCTGGGTCCTCAGCCGTGACAGGTTCTTGGTATATTTTTCACTTCAGAAGCTAAGGACTTTTGCTAGAATATGTGGGTCCAAGTAGCCAAGCTTTAATGCTAAATTCTGGGCAGGGGAGACAAAAGAAAGAAGAAAATGAATTATATGTCAGGCTTCTTCTGGTGTTTTTGTATGAAAAGTATTTGTTGATAAGCATGGTTTAGGAGTTTCTGTGCCTTAAGACATAATATCCTCTGCAAATTCTCAACGTGTATCTTGCTTGCCGTTTGTACAAATCCATTTGCTCCACTCAGTCAACTTTTTCTTAACCTTTTCTCTTCAAGGAGGTCTATCTTTATACAATTTGAGGTGACAAATAACCTGTCTGCCCCAAATATTGCTCTTACCATCTTCCTAGTAAGCCTGAAATTTCCACCAAAATGTTTCATTTATTTGATTAATTTTCCACTTATTAAATCCATCCATCCATCCATCCATCCATCCATCCATCCATCCATCAAATCTATCAAAAAAAATATTGTCTGCTTTGTGCTTGGCACTTGGCTAGGTTACGGTAATGCATTGGTGATTAAAGCAGACATCATTTCTGTGCTTGAGTGCACAGCCGATTGGGAGAGGAAAACAATAAATAAGTAAAGGAATGAAGTAATTCATTTTAAATTGCTCTAAATTGCTATGATGAATATGAATGCAGCAGGGAACAATGATAGAAGATACCTGGAAAGGAACTACTTGGTGTGCTCAGGTGTCAGTTCAGTTGAGAAATAAGACATTCTCTAGAGGGAACTTCATTTAAAATATAAATCCATTCTGTAGCAGGGGTAATGCACTAAACTCACTAGAATGGTCACATTAATAGAGGCTAGAACTCTGAGGGTGTGGGTCTCAGAATAGGTAAGTTTCTTTTGGTGGTTTATCAGTCAGGAAGAGGAGAAGAAGACTACTGAACACCTTACATATGCTTAGCTTTGTACCAGTGCTATTGCTTATTTATTTTTTATTTTTAAAAATTTTATTTATTTTTTTATGAAAGAGATAGAACACACACAAGTGGGGGGGTGGGCAGAGAGAGAGAGAGAGAGAGAAAGACAAGCAGACTCCCCTCTGAGCAGGGAGCCGGACAGGGCTAGGTCCCAGGACTCTGAGATTATGACCTGAACTAGAGGTTCAGGATCTCAGAGGCTTACCGGCTGAGCCACCCAGGCACCCCCAGGTGCTATTGCTTAAAAGGTAGTTCTCTTTTCATTTGAATTGCAACAATAAGAGGTGGATTGCAAATTGATTCTAGGGATGGGAAAATAGGTTCTGAGAGGTTAGTCACGAGGTTAGTTGTTAGCAGAGCCTAGTAATAGGAAGGCTGGGGTGTTTGGGGGGGAATTGGGTAAAATATCAGGCTAAAGAAAAACAGAAGCAAAAAAAAAAGGAAAAACAGATATGGTGTCATTGACCAAAAATGAATTAAAACGCTTGGTCCTGTCTTTAAATTGCTTACAATCCACCCAGAGAAAGATGACAAGCTCTTGAGAAAGGACAGGAAAATGTAATAAGCAACACTGTTAGTCAAGTCCAAACTGTGTGTTATTCCTGAGGAAGATAAACAAGGGGTTTAAATGGGAGAAGTCAAGATAGTTTGAAAAGGCTATTGGGAGGAGGTTGTCAAAGCTAGCTAAAATGGAGACTTCCTTTAAATATAGTGCTTGCTTCCCTTTGCTTAGATATAGTGGTTTTAGATTTCAAGCAAGTTAGGTACAAAACAATGATTACCAAACTGTCTGTAAGGTCAACATACACATTAAAATCATTGAGTTATGAATCACTGAAGGCTATACGGGTCCAAACAACATCCCAGCTGTGGGTACTATTTCAGGTCAAAATACGTAATACAAATTGTTGTACCCAGCTCCACTTCCCATCACTAAAATGTGACAGTGATTAAATGCAATATGCAAATATTACAGTATGTAAGTACAAATTTAAAACAATAATGGCCTCTTGTCAGACAATATGGAAAGCCGAAGTTGCATGGAATTTGTTATTATACTTGCAAATGCAGCAATATTTACAATGGGTTGACACAGTGCTGCATAACCCAGTAAAACACAAGGGAAGGACTATGGAAAGCAGGGCTAGAAAATTGTGAGCACAGAACACTGCCTTTAAGGAATCACAAAGGAAGGCATGAAAAGGGAGGAATAGTTTCAAGGTCAGTATTTCTTGAACATTTCTGAATCAAGATAAAGGCCAAATTATCAAGTCATTGAAGTTTGTTTCTAGACTAACATCCCCAATCTCAACTCTAAATTCTTAATTTTCTTACACTTTTTTTGAGCTTTCATTATTCTAACTGGGGCCAGAAACTATGTCTCTGTCTTGTTTACCACTGTATCTCTAGCATTTAACAGTGTCTGGCACATAGTAGGTGCTCAATAAATATTAGGTATCTGAATGAATAGTTGTCCTCATAGCTGCCTTGAAATCTGTCATGGCTTTCCTACCGTAGTGAGGAAACGCCTCTAGGCTCTCTGCATCTCTCCACGCTCAATGATTTTCACTAAAACCTCCTTATTTTATATTTTATTCCCTCAGGGACTCTCAAAAGAGAAATTTTAACCAGTAAGATTAATAGTTTCAGGTACTACATTAATCCAGGTTCAACCAGAAAAAAGGAAACCACTCCAAGTGGTTGAAACAGAGGGAATTATATGCAGAGAACTGGTTACACAGATGATGGAGTATTTATAAGGGCAGTCTTATCTCCCAGATTAAGAATATGTTGAAAGCAGGTCTCTTAAACACAATTCTGTTATGAGCTCACATGATCTAAGGGTTGGAAAGAATCTTATACTTCATTCAACTCTAACTCATCAGATGGCTGTTGTGTCACAGATGTCTCTATTGCCCTATTGCAATAGCTCTTCTTTCTCCTTAGGTACAGAATGCTAATCTTCAGATGGACACCTTTCTATTCAGAATAAAAGATTCTGTTTTCCTACATTCCTTGCAGCTAGCCAAGGCCATGAGACTTTTAGACACTGATATGTAAGCAAAAGTTCCATGTGGGACTTTCAGGAAGGCTTCTAAAAGGGAGTGGGCACACTTAAAAGGTGTCTGTTTTTGTTTTTCTGAATTTCCTCCTTCTTCAGACCTATGCTGAGAATATGATGGCTCTAACTTCAAGGGACTCTGAGGAATTCTTGATGGTAGAAGACAACTGACAGGATGATACAACAGAAGGATAGGAACGTAGGTCTGTGATGACACCATGGAGTTAACCCTGCAGCTTTGGACTGCCGACTTCCAAAGGTCTTTCACATGGAAAAGAAATATACTCCTATATTATTTTCAGCCATGTCTTTTTTCTGACTTTTTTTGCTTTCTTCCTGTTATATACAACTGAATATAACCCAAACTGACCCAGCTGTAGTGTTTAATTGCATCTGGGACAAGTGGTCATTTAATTTGGACTTGGATACTTCCAGTGTGGGGACCTTACTGATATTTGAGGTGGTCTATCCATCTTGGGACAGCTATTACTAACAGGAACTTTTTTTATTGAGTACAAATTAATATTAATGTAGAGTCCACCTATAGGTCCTAGAATGGCTTTGGGGGTCACAACTTTCTTGTCCTTTTTTCATGTGTCAGGTATTTGAAGAAGTGCTCATGTTCCTCTGACTTGGCTCATCTCCAGGCTAAATATCTCCAATTCTTTCAACTAACCCTCACAAGACATGGTTTTTTCATTTCAATAAACTTAACCTAGCTTTATGTATATGTTCACTCTATAAATGCTTATGGAATAGAGCTCCAAGCTGTAAGATTCAGCTGTGGTGCCTGCAATCCTATTTATTTAGTAGATTCAAATGAAATTATTTTATTTTTTTAAAGGTTTTGTTTATTTATTTGACAGAGTACAAGCAGGGGGGAGTGGCAGGCAGAGGGAGAAGTAGGCTCCCTGCTGAGCAGGGAGCTGGATGTGAAGCTGGATCCTAGGACTCTGGGATTATGACCTGAGTTGAGGGCAGACGCTTAACTGACTGAACCACCTAGGCACCCCGATTCAAATGAATTTTTTAAAAAAGTACTTTTTACTCACTCTATACCAGATTAATAGCCTGCAGTTTACATAATGGACCTCACTGTTTTGGGTGGGTTAAAATCTGGGTTAAAACAAACACGATCATTTAAACCTACACTATATTATAGTCAGTGTGTGCAGCAAAAGATAACATTTTAATTCATTATTAACCACACTGTACACAAACCAGCTTCTCCTTTTACATACTAAAAGGTAACATTCCCAGAGTCCTTAGCTGTTGCTTAATCTGCTTAAACAAAGCTCCCCTCCTAAATGTTTTCTGTGCAAGTAGCCAATTCAGACCTTTGGGCTCGCATCTCCAGGACTGTCTGCTTAACGCTTGTCAATCATTTCTAATGGAAACCTACTCTAGTAGTCACTCAGAAACCATGTTCTATATACATTAAAATAACTTTACAGAATTTCAAAATGTGTGTCTAAGAGTTATGCTTCCCCCTCCACCACCCCACTAAAACAACACTGGCAAAAGGCATGGACTCCTACCTGTCAAATTCAGGAAACTAAGATTTTTCCTCATTTTAGCTGACACCTCTGTGGTATTCAACACTGTTGACTAATACATTTTCAAAATTCTCTTCTCTTGGTTACTGACACCACACCCCTACCGGTTCTTCTCTATGTCCATTCCTTAGTCTCTGTTGGGTCTTCTTCTTCTGATCACCTCTTAATTGTTGCTGCTCTCCAAAACCCTGACCAAAGCCCTCTGCGCTCCTCACTTTATACTTTTCCCATGGGCAATCCCATATTCTTCTGTAGTATCAGTGTATACTGCTGACTTTTATGTCTGTATCTCTAGTTCTGACCTCTCTGTTTTGAGCTCCAAACCAATATTTTCAACTGACACAGCAGCAGCATTATCTTGGTGACTCACAGGAACTATAAAGCATATATCCTCAACACTCATCACCTTTCCCTCCAACTCAGATACTCAAGCAAATATCTGAGAATAGGCGCGTTCTTACTTTTCTATAGTTATTCCTCTCAACAATCATGTCAGGTATTATTATCCCTGTTTAGATATGTGAAAACTAAGGCTCAGAGTAGTTAAGCAGTATACGCAGAAATCCCTCAGCTACTCCATGGCAGATTCTAATGCATTTGACTCTGGAACTGGAACTCCTAACAACTATGCTAAATTCCCCTTACTAGCAGATTCTGTTTTAGGATATTTTATCTTCATATTGAAAATTAGAGTGCAGGACCCTGAAGGAAGGGAGCACTTAGGAGAAAAGGTTATTGTGGTTATTAGGTTAGGAGGGAAGGTGAGTTCCTGAGTTACCCTGGTAGAAGCAGAAGCTCAAGTTCAGAGAGAAAAAGGCAGTAAAGGGGAAAAGTGAATAGAGCCAGGGCAGCAGGGCAGGAGCAGCCTAGGTCAAAATTGTCTTCCTTTAAGGTATTGCGATGAGACAATTGACCATCCTGAGTTTCAGTCCTGCCTGCAGGTAAATGGCTTCCAGGTAGGAAAGGGAAAACATTTTGGTAATCCCAAACTTGATTCCCATATAACTTGTACTGAAATCAAAGGGGCCTATTGACTGATACACATGACTGGTAAACATGATGAATAGTTGCAGAATCTAATAAATGGCAATTATTTTGAAACAGAACCAAAGGTACAATTTTTTGTAGCAAATTCAGCCATAAAAATTATAAGCAAATTGAGAGAGTAAAATAATTATTCTTAAAATACTTTTTTCAACTCATTTTGGTTAAGCATCTTTTTATTGCTGTCATTTTTATTCTCTCCTCCCCAGTTTTCTTTAACCATTTTTGTCTTTAGCCTTTCAACTGAGCATTCCTTTGAGGAATGGAACTCATATTCAGTACAGGAAGAGCATTGGGACAACAAATTTCTTTAATCTCTCAATATTCTATCAGTATCTGTTGCTTGACCAAATTGATGTATTCCAACAATGTTGACTCTAAGACAAATCCTATTTTAATGTTGACTCACATTAGAATACTGGAGATGTTCCCATGTGCACTTCTTCCCTCTTGCCAAATGGAATGTGTTACAAATGCTGAGTTATATGTCAAGAAGAATTTCTTATTCCCATGATTATTTGCAAGGGGGGGTGCTTTTGTTTGGGGGCTCTCTTCTGCCATAGGTCTACTGTTCCCTTCATCCTTCTTCAGGAAAAAGATTTATCCTAAGCCTGGTTGACTTCCTAAGCATACATCTTCACTTTTTCTATGGATCTAAACAGTATCTAGAAAGTATAGGTGTGATGCTATATCTCACCACTGAGTACTATGTTTTAACACAAGGTATTCATTCCAGCATGAAAATTCTTCATGTAACATTCTTAGATACTTCAAAAAGTAAATTAAATGACCTTTTAAGAAATCAATTATCCAAATTAGAATTCAGGTAAAGTGAATTTATTTAAAACAAGATATCATTTTAGTTAAAGCTCAGGTTTCTATCACCTCCTTCTTAACATTGTTGAAATGCTTTCATGTGGTTTATGGTTTCATTTATAAAAAGTTAGAAAAAAGCCAAATACTTAATCCTTAATTGCTACTGATTTATTGTTGAGATGACTGGGGCCATACGGTCTTTATAAACTGATAAAAGTTCAAACAGAATTTCTTTTGTGTGTTTCAGTTTCTAAATGTCGTGTTTGTTATCCTCAGACAAGCTACACAACCTCTGGGTTGTTACATTTAAAATAATAATTTATTATTATCCTATTTCCTTATAATATTGTTAAAAAACAAAATTAAATCGAGTAAATTTGAAGATCTAATTGACTTTATCAAATGGTTCAGGCAGTATCCCATCTAGCAAGTAGATCCTCTAAGGAGTCAGTGCAGAAATCACAGGTTTTTATAGAAAGGTGGGTGGGACAAGGAAGTTATTAGCAAAACAGAGGAAAGGATTCTCAGGCAGGGTCACTTTCCCTTGGGGGGGAAAGGAAGAGGGTTTTATCATGCAGATTACATGATCTTCTTTTGGGGGATGGAGAGTGCTGATTATGGCACTGGTGCTGATCAGAAAGTTTCTGACTTACCTGTTAAGACTATATTTCTGGGGGAGATTGAAATTGCAATAAGACTAGATATTAAATCCTGGTTTAGCAATTTGGCATAGCATAAGTGCTCCATCTTGAGCCTGTGTGTGTTTTTTAAACAGTATTATGTGAATTTATGGATTAATGATCAGAAAATCTTTTGAGATTCATGGATGAATCTGGCCTTTTAAAGGTGTCTCACAGGCACTCAACTAGTTTATGATATAACTAGTTTATGCATTCTGAATGGATTCATATCCTTTCTCTGAATTATTTTGTCCTTTTTTCTTGTTTTTATAAGAATTTAAGACCGTCCAGATTGAGTCATATCAGTATTCCCTATAGCCTAAGATTCTATGTTCAACTGTGGCAGTAAGAGAAATTTTGTGGGGAATGGATATGTTTGCTTTTCATGACAACAATCTTAAAAGTTTAGGAACACTCCCTAAAAATTCTAACTATTCCCCAATTCATTAAGGGTCTGTCATGCATAAATGTACCTTAACATCATTATTAAGTATTTTATATTTGGACCACTGTGTTTTTCTACATGTTGATAAACAACTAATTTGACTAATCTTTACCCATTGAATTGTCCGATTTATTGACAGAATAAGTTGGATGTTTTGGTATTTTATCGATGCAGCCAAAGGCACACATGATAAACAAACTGAATAGGGAAAACAGTTGTGACAGTTAGGCCTGAAGGTACTGTCAAGACTCCTGGAATTCAAGATCCCTTTTCAGGGAAACCAAAAAGCATGACAGGACCAATTGTCAGATCAGGCTAGCATCAAATATCAGTAACCATAGAAAAATGTAGGAACTGATAGCAGACCTGGGTCAGGACCTAAGTACCAGGTAGTATCAAACATATATGTGAGTATAAGTGACCTCTCTGACTGTTTTTTTGTTTGTTTGTTTGTTTTCCAAATTTCTACTTTATTTTATTTTTTAAATAATATTTATTTTGTTATATTAGTCACCATACAGTACATCCCCAGTTCTTGATGCAATGTTCCATGATTCATTATTTGGGTATAACACGCAGTGCACCATGCAATATGTGCCCTCCTTAATACCCATCACCAGCCTCTCCCATTCCCCCACCCGCCTCCCCTCTGAAGCCCTCAGTTTGTTTCCCAGAGTCCACAGTATCTCATGGTTCATTCCCCCTTCTGTTTACCCCCCCTTCATTCTTCCCTTCCTTCTCCTACAGATCTTCCTATTTCTTATGTTCCATAAATGAGTGAAACCATATGTCTTACCACATGTAAACTGGATGGTCATTTAATTTCAAGATAAAAGTTAAGATAGGAAACTTCTATGGTCTGGGCCATATGCTTCCAGATGATTTAGTTAGACAAAATCACTCATTTAAATTGGGTGAAGAGGGAAGAAGGGGATATTTATAGAAGTGTAGAATCCCAAACTAGCAAAGAAATGGGACTGATCTAATCCTCATTGACCAGACTTTACCTGGAGTATTAGATTCCTTTTGGAAGCCATCCTTTAAAGAGATATGATCAGACTGGTGTCCTTTCAGAAAAGGATGTACCCCCCATGAAGGGACTCTAAGCCACAACATAGAGTAACCCAAGGTTTTAATTAGGAGTGGAAAAAAATGTTTAGGGAGGGCTGCTTCATCTACAAGGGATTAAATTTGTTCTGTGTGGCTACTTATGACAAATTGAAGAGCAAATTTCAGTTCAATATCAACCGGAGGCTGTCTTAACAAGAAAGGGAAGACTTGATAGTGTTTCTTATTATTATTGGTCTTCAGGTACATAGATGGAGGGCAGGAAGATGGAGGGCAGGAAGAGAAGTGAACGAATGCTTGGATCAAGTGAGTTTTTGGTAGAGTACTGTATCTGTATGACTAACAAAATGAAAAAAAATTGAAGTACCAATACAAGTCTCCAACTTTTAATTTTTTTAACCAAGTGAGGCCTGAGAAGGTTTTGGGGATAACGTATTTTGGCAATGGATAACACTTTTATTCTCTTCTTGAGTGAAACTCACTGGAAATTGCAGCCAGCCTGCCTGGGTCTGAATATAGCCTGTGCCACTTAATCAGGTGAATGACTTTAGGAAAAACCCTTTTAATTTTTTCAGTTTCCTCATCTGTAAAGTGGAGTAATAATACCTACCTCAAGTATAAAGCATATGAACAGTGCCTTTTTCATAGTAAGCATTCCATAAGTGTTATCTATTGGCTCTTAATTGAGATGTATGTATAGGAGTTAGCTGGAAGATAAACTATCAGTGCTAACACTGATAAAGTACAAATGGAGATTGTGGCTTTAGATTGGCATCCAAGTGCGTATGATAATATGTACCACTGCTCAACTTACCCACCTGGTCTTTGTCCCAACTGGACAACCATAAATCTTCTCTGTAGGAGTTAGTCTCTTTCCTATTTGGCACAGAATGTGAGCATCCATGAACAAGATGGCTCCAGAAAGTGAGAAACTCAGAAGCGGCCAAATCCAAGATGCTCAGTTCCTTTTTTCAAATTTATTAAATCAAATAATTCACTATTCCTCCCATGGAGAGGAATAATTGGGGAATAAAAGAGGAGTATTATTCTAGTGGAGCTCTCTTCCCATGGAGATCTAAGACAGGAAATGAAGGTTCACCCTCTAATGAGGACACTAAGAAAAAAAACCCCAACAACTACCATTTCAAACACCATCATTTCATATCCCACAAATAGAATAAAGCAAAGTTTTTAAATAAACTTAGCCTTCTACCACATTGCCCTTATTTTTCACAGAACTGCAAAATTTCATTAGGATTTGGCACCAGTCCCTGGACTAGCCTTTGGGAGACACTAAACTAGATGACTTTTAAGATGCTTCTAACCATGAGATGTTATAATTCTATGATAAAATTTCATTTGTACCTGGTCTGCAGACAAGAACCAAGGGACTAAACCTGGGTCAAGGGACAGGCAGATCCTGAAAATGTGTTTGTGAAAAGGTTGGCAGAGCAGGGTATTTTTTCTCCTTGGAATCCTTAATCATATTTCCGTACTGTCAATATGAAGAAGAATTTATCTAAAAGGCCAGAGGCTTGTTGTGCGGAAAGCTTGATGTTGAACATCTGTGCCCAGTTTTGGGCTTTGAGATTTTCATTGCCAGCCTATGCACCATGATAGTTGGAAGAAAATACAGTTGTGTCAGTTTCAGCATCTCTCTCAGTAATAACATTTCGAATGTGTTTATTTCTTTGTCTTAATATTTTATTACCAGCTTGTTGTTCTCCTCATCCCACATGTGGTCCCACTCCCCCCACCCTTGTGAATGGATGAAGCTACAGTACAGCAAATTGAAATAGAAAACCACATATCCAGGGTGATTTATCATTAATGTGCAATTCTATCTTAACCTGAAAGTTAAGGAGCAAGAATCCCAAGCTATTTCAAAATTCATATTACAAGACAGACAATCAGATGCCCCCAAACCACAACATCTTGTACTCTATTAATCGTACAGTGACAGAGCCCTTTGGTTGCATTTGTATTTCCAAATAAATATAAACATATGTCATCATTTTTTATTGATTTTGGACTTTCCTAGGAAGGAAATGCTCTTAAATTATAATAAATGGTGTCAACTAAAACAAATAGCATAAAACCCATTAAGAAGACATTTATTGCAGAACTTGGTTTGATTTGTTGGCATCAGTTGAAATCATGTCAAAATAATGTCTTCGGAAACCAAATAAAAATTTGTTTTCAATTTTGTCTGCAGCAAGCATTTCTAGAGCATAAAAATCCTTAAGAATCAATATGGTTTTATTCAGTATGCAAATGTACTGAAAAGCATTAGAGCAAAAATTCCATTGCTGATTTATATGATAGTGTTAGTGAATTAATAAATAATAATAGATGATAAATAATATAGTGACTGAATGAGATAATACATTTATGAAGAAGTAGAGGGAGAAAAAGATTAAGGGGATAGTCTTGGGAGAAGATCAATTTTCAGATAAGCTAAACTAACATTTTATATTCAGAAAATTAATGGAGTTTAGTTCTGTAACTCACAAAGTCCAGTTAAACTACATTTCAACTGCAGCCTTTAAAAAGGGAAAGGAGATGAGATGCAAAATGTCTACTTCTGAAGTGATAACCATTTGAGTTCTAATATTAGTCAGCCTGCATCTATAATTTGCATAACTGTGTTTGCCTTCCAGGTAATTGGGAATTTAATTGCTATCAGAATAAAATTTGAGTCTTAATTCCAAATGATGTCAGTGCAATGTATCCCAATGTGCAGTTTTGAGAGTCACTGTAATTAGGCAAATAAGAGGGTTGCAGTTGGAGTTGGGTTTCAATATAAAATCAAAAAGAGTTTATTTTCGGTATATCCCAGGTCCTTTTCTGCACCACTCCTCTTTCTCCATTAACTGCCTTCCAGGATTGCAGTTATCAAAAATGCCTCACCTGTGAAGCTGAAGCTGTCTGCCTTTCTTTCACTCTCTCTTCTTCCACTGAAACAGAGCCACCTGATTTTCCACTCTGTTTCTAATCTCATTCCTGGTATGATTAAAGGAGCTAATTTGATAAATGAGTTAACGTCTTTATTCTTTATTTCTCCCAGGTAATTTATTTTTATTTTTTCAAAGTAGTATAATAATAATAAAAATAAAAACAAAAATAAGCTGAACCTCAATCACCAACTACTATCACTGTAGTTTCACAAATGAAAGGGCACTTTAATAACCTTCCCTACTTTAATGAAAGTAGGAAGGATATAATTGCAGAATAAAGGACAATCCTTTAACTGAATACATTTAGGTTTATGACAAACTCTCATTACATTGACCTTATATTTCTAATTTTGTAAAAAATCAGTGAGACTTCATTATAGCCCATCACTATTTTGTAAACTGGTGTTTGAACACTGCTTTGTTTTGTTTTTTTAACTTGATAGCATTGCTGTGGTGTTCAGAAAAGAGGGCTATGGTTCTTGTTATCGATTTTCTGGGGTAAAGAATGGTTATGGAATAAAGCAGGAAGAGACTATGGGGCTCATCTCTGGAGAATAACCAGAGGCTCTGGGGTAAAGTAGAAAGAATTCATGGAGTACAGGAAAGACAAATAAGGCATGATCAGTGGGGAAGGGTAGCAGAGGCATCATAGGGGTTTTACAAATCTGGCTGCTCTAGCAGAAATGCCTGCAGGTTCTTTTTCTGGCTCTCACAATCTCTTTGACATGAATGGTTGGAATTACAGGGTTTTGTATGGTGCAGTTGGGCTTTTGCTGGCCACATCACACTGTGCAGCCAGCTTTCTTGTCTAAATGATTGGATACTACAATTCCTCTTCTTCTGTAAGGCACCATTGATATTACCCCATTCCGGGTTGGCAAGACAACATTTCAAAATTGATTTGAATTTTCCAAAGTGATTTGTAAGCAAAGTCTTTTAGAATCAGGGAGAGCAAAGTTAACTAAATTATGTATATGTTATATGCACATTGTATATTTGTATGTGTATTCCAACTTCCAGTACAGATCATACCAGTTTTTTTTCTTTGCTAAAAAAAAGGACCAAAAGAACGAAATCAAAATTTGGACTAAGTGCTGTCAGGGTTCTGGTATTGGGGGTTGTTAGAAGCATTGTGAGGAAAAATCCTAAAGGACAATGACCTGTTGTTAGCTGTGAGTGAAACCCAGAGACCATCAGAGGGAGTACTTTATCTGCTGTGAAAAGGCTCAGAGCGAGACAGATAATAAATGTACAACAAACAATCCAATGTCAGGAATGATCACTATTGCAAAATGAGACAAAAACCTATTTTTTTTAGCAATTTCTACCGATGAAGTCCCAACTCTAGCCACGGCCAATATTAGCTAGATGATTCTTTGAATCTGGCTAATGTGGAATCTTGCAAGGACAAAGAGGATTTGCTCACTAACCAGTAAGAGGTACTGGTCATGCATGCTTAAATGTGTTAGTAGTTCTGGTCTTTAATAGTACCAATTTAATGAAGACGATGTTATGCCTTTTTAATTGTTCATCGATAATTTGACATTAGCCATCCTTTCTGACAAATATGAAGATTTGTTGGCCAGCACTGACATTACCTGAAAACTAGGTCCTTAAATTGTCAGATCCTCCCCACATTTCCTTTGTCTTTGCCTTCCGTGGTGCCTTGGTACTCTATTGACGGGCCCCACTTGCAGCTCAGATCACACCCCACCGTATTCCTAAGTCAATTTTTTAAATGACAGAAAATATGCCAGCAACCTCAGACCTCTTTTAGTGGAGCTTGAAACACTGAGCCAGGAATGAACTTTATGCATTCATTCTACCCCTGAATTCCAGTGCTCTGAACCTCTTTCTAGGTGAATTTTGCTTTAATCTCTCACTCTATCCAGTTTGTCCAGTAGTTCCCCCTTGTCTCCCTCTAGGGCAATGTCCCCACCCTACATCTTGCCTACTTTCTGCCAACCTTCTTTCCCTAGATTCTTGCACCAGCCCACTTCTTGATATCCTTTCAACTGGCAAGATATGGGTAAGTCATGATGATGACAGACACTATACTTGACTTCCGGGTTGGAAACTTCCTAGAATTTCTTATTGCTGGATTGGATCTCCTCTTTTTGACCATTGTTTGAATCTATGGACACTGCTCTGGAAATCTCAACTGTCCTGGCTAAGGCCAGCCTCTGCATTCTGGTCAGGTTTCCTCAGCACCTAACCTAGTTAATGGGTCTTTGCTTGGTCCAGCTTCCTTTTCCATCATACTCTGTGGCTGAATCCACCTATGATTTGTCTTTGTAGGTGATGTGATGGGTACTAAAAAAAGCTATATCCCTGAAACCTCCATCTGTGATACCTGCAATTTATTATTATTAGATTCAGCCCTTTGAGATAATGGATTGCATCTATAGCAGACTTCTGTAGAAAATGCATATGTTCCAGGTATCTTTGTAAGAGTAGACTAGGCTAGTTTGTGGCAATGAATAAACCCAAATAAATGTGTAATATATCAACATAATAGTTTATTTCTTGCTCACATAGTAGCTTGTGTGAATATTCAGGTCAGCAAGAGGTTCTTCTCCCCACTGTCATTTAAAGATTTGAAGTTTCCCTATCTCGTGGCCCCTCAATCCCCTGAGGCCTCATTGACATCTGCACCCAGCTGGTGGAAAAGAAGAGTGAGCCTGGAGAGTCAATAGATTTTGAAAGACAGTTAACAGTCTCTGTCATACCAAATAAGGATAACACGCTGATACATTTTTTAGCCTTTGATAGCTTCACACAGTTTTGTTCATTAAATTACTAATATTTTAAGAAGCAGATTACAAAAGAATAGGATATAGGTTAGATTTGGGGAGTGAAATAGGAGGCGGTAGGGGAATACATTGCCAATATATGTGCCAGTGATGGGAAGGTCAGGTTTCTTTCTTTTTTTTTTTTAAATTAATTAAGCTCTATGACCAATGTGGGGCTCAAATTCATGACCCTGAGATCAAGAGTTGCATGCTCCACTCACTGAGCCAGCCATATGCCCCAAGGTCAGGTTGCATTGTGGTGACAAATGTGTGGGGACCGGACTCAGGTCAATAAGAGGGTACTGGGAAGAGGAGAAACAGAGGGATGGAAACAAAGATAAAGAGGTTGTCTTAGTTTTGTTTCAGGTTAGACCTGGTTCTACTACCCATTCAAAATGCTTGCCAAGTGAGGGTCTTCAAAATGTGAGCAACCTAGTTTTGTGCCTATTTCTGCCAGTCATCTGTCTTTTTCAAAGAGTGGGAACAAAATACTTCCAAAGCCCTGGTTCTCAGTATGCTCCACCAGGTTCCTGCTTCTCATAATATTTTTCAACTTAGTACCACACCAGAAGAATTAAAATCCCATCAATTTTATCATTCTTAGTCTTTGCTCAGGTCACAATAAAGCAGTAGCTTTCTTTTAGCTATCCAGTTGGTGTCAGAAAGCCCACTGGGAGCCTTATAATGTATGAGGCAAAATCTTTTCATATAGATACTGAGTCTGTTTCCTGTTTGGCCAGTTTATACAAACAAGGACTGACCTCTAGTTCATTTTTGTCTCCCCCTCATCTGCAGCCCTACAGACTACGAGAGACTGACACATGCTGGTGACCTACTGACACATCCTTAACCACCTGGGTTGGAGCATGAGTGGATTCTGAAGGAAACAGGGAGGTGAGTGGGAGGGTGGATGTTGCCAAGCAATGAGCCTCAGCTATTGTCTGCAGAGTTGTTAATGGAGCTGAATTTGATTTGTGTTTAGCTGAAAGCACTTTGCAAAGGCAGACAGGAGGCAAAGGTCTGGAGATACAGAGGCATAGAAATGATAGCTTTTGCTTTTTAACTTGTGTCCTGGATATTTTCACTGGATGGCAAAAGAATCATTGAAGGTGGAGAGTCATGGGCAGTCAATCCATTCTGGATGAATAGATTTCTAAGGGTCTTAGGGTCTTGTTAGTGGTAGATTGTTATTCATGTAATGTGAGGAATGCTCCAAAATATCCTTTTCTTGCAGTGCCTTACACCTTGTTATTGAATATTACTTTTTAAGAATTTTCTAAATGAATTTTAATAAACATAGTTTATTTAATAAACACTTGAGTAGCATTTACTATATACTAGGCCCTGTCTGAGGGCCTTATAGATACTTATTCCTTTTAATTCCAGAGTCTGCTCTTAACCCTTACACTATTCTGCCTCTCAGAGCATAGGATGTTACATTTATTTTGGAGATGTGTAACCCATTCTAGCAGGTATTATTTTTATTAATCATAATACCATCCCCACCTAGTAGAGAGCAGGACTCCGAATACTTTGAAAGGAAGGGGCATAAATGGGTCTGATGAAACTGTTGGGGGATGAGGGTGTCAGGCTGAGGGTCTTGTTAAAAGTCTAGATCCCCTAGTACCAGTGCTCCCTAAACATGCAACATTTAAGGAATCGTGCTCTCATCTCTTTCTTCTAGCTTGCATGAATTTGATTACAGTGATTAACATTTTCAGTCTCACCTCTTGCCTTTATTTTAAATTTTTATGTTTTGTTTTGTATACTCAGAGGTGCTATAGGCTGTATATGAAACAGATGGACTTCCATTCACCCAGGGAACAAAGAATGTTTGGGATTGACTAGGAAGCCATCAGTGACCATCTTAAAACTGGTTTCCAGTTCTCTATTCAGAGTTGGTGCACCTTGTGTAGAGGCTGTCCTGACAGGATTTCTTCCTCTTGTCTGGCTTTCCTATGGATAATTTGGTGCTAGATGCTTCTCTCTAATCATTCAAATATCTCATTAGCTTCCTCCACATGCTGTACTTTATAGGTGACTGATTGCCTCCTCCTTTGGCATCACGTGGCAAAGGGCCACTCTGTCCAGAATGTTTTCATCTGGTATCACATAGCCCATTGCTTTTAGTCTATAACTGGCTTTTTATACACCCCTGTTCGTGGTTCTTCAAAATCTCAGTTTTCTGTATGAGACCTGTATGTCTCACGAAATATCCCATAGCAATATCTGATGGAAAAGGGGGTTGGTAATTTTGGTGAGTAGTATTACCCCACCAGTCCTTGTCCCCGAAACATTTTCCCCAGCCAGATACCATAACTAAGTCCATCATTCATCCAAGCACCCACTATGCACAGGATGATAAGTAAGCTACTCTAGTAAAGTAAGCATGCTTTAGGCACTCTGAGCTGACCTCACTGGGCCATTACCATTACACTCCATGTTCCTAGAGAAAGAAAAGCTATCTTGACTGACAGACTTTTCACTCCCTGTGTGTAACTGGGGATTCAGCTCTTACACTTAAGCATTGAGCTCGTTGTCTTCATAATTAATGCTAAAAAGAACAGATTTGGAAAGAACACAGGAACAAGAGGCTAAGTCTCCAGAGGGAGGCTTAGAAGTGGACTTGGTGCATTTTCCCCTACACCATTAATCCCCCACGGTCACATGTGGGGAATACAAATGTCCTTCTCAGGCCCTCCGGTTCAATTTCACCATAAGACAATTGACCTATTGCCACTGTGAAGAGCAAAGCCTTGAACAAAGCAGCTGCCGAAAGGATTTTGTCAAGCTGGAAATGAATTATTAATACGGTTCTGAAAGGGAACAGCATCAGAAACCGGCCTCTTTATTATTTACATTAATGAGATGGAAGACGATGCAGTGAATAAAACCCCAAGTTTGGAGAATGCTACATTTTGAACTTCAACAACGAGTAAAGAAACAATGAAATCCAACAAATGTAAATTCAGACTAATATGTTTCTGCACAAAAAGCCCAAAGGGGAAATATTTTCAGAGCGGGAAAGGGCTAAAGCAGGGTGTCAAATCATTACTGAAATTCCCTACTGTCAGTTTGCTTGAGAATGAAGCTCAGACTTAGGAAGAAAAAATGCCCAGATTGCCTGCTGGACAGACAATACAATGCACCTATCAAACGAGGCAGCATTATCTCTATTAGAGATGTGTGCCCAGTACAATATGCCATTCGTCCCTTATCTGGGTTGAACGGTAAATTATTCCAATACAATATCATATTCTCTTCAGATAGATTCCAAATCTTCACAGCTTGATTGGCAGTGGCGTGTGTGTATGTGCAGGCTTTCTGTGGTCATCCCCTAATGCTAGCTGCTTTCCTTCTGCTACAGAGAGAGCTCTCTTTCCTACCAATAACCTCCCATCCTTGATCAGAAATGGTCTTTTGTTTAACCTTCTCTTTCTTCACTCTAGCCATGTATTCTAAATATTTCTGTGAGCCCCAGTATGGCAATACCATAATCAGTCCTTGCCTTCACAAGAAGCATAACGATTTCCTGAGATGAGAGACAAGGCAATGTTTTGCGTCATTGAATTAGATCCTCCCCCAAACTGGTATTTTTATTTTGTTTGAACTGTACTTTGTCCTATTCTACACCTCTTAGCTTCTCCACATTTGGTCACTTGTCTTCTTTCACATTTGTACCTTTTGCAGAGCTCCCAGTTTCTGCCTTATTCTGTCTTCAAGTGTTTGTGACCTCTTGGTTATTGGTTATGTATCAGGCATCTGACCCGCTACATACTCTCAACTTCCCTGTTCCCTTTTGCTATGACTCTACCTTGCCTAGTCTGCTTGGCCCAGACACGTTACCTACCCTGATTTCTAGAAACTGCATAATTTTTATTTAAACTCCTTACTTTGTTGGCCTGCCTTCTCTTCTAGGTAGTACTTGGACCTGATATAATTGATACTTTGGAGTGTACCATTATGGATACTTCTCTTGTACAACTCTGTACTATTTTTTTTTCCCAATAAAGCTTTGAGTCAATTTGAGAAGAGATAGAAGAATGGCTGAGGGTGTGCATGTGCATGTGTTTGCACTTGCACACACCCCTAGGGAGCCACTTGGAAATTAGTTTGGTCACTCTCTGTTAAATATCTATTGCAGCAAAGCGGAAATTTAAAAATGATCTTAAGCAGCGTCAATAATATTGCTTCACAGTGGTAGACCTGGGCTAACCTTGAATCTTGAGTCAGGAAGGCATTTGGCAAAATTTGAGAAAGATTTTTGATCTGATTTAGCTGCTCTTATCAGTAGAGCATAATATAGCACATGCGCTTGTTTTTTTGAAGTAGCGACAATTGTGACTGATCACAAATGATCTTTGGCATTTTGCAGTTTAAAATTTGTTTTAAAATATATTATTGTTTAATCTTTTTATTAGTTCAAACCATATGAAATTGCTGCTATTTGAACATTTGGATCTACAAAAATGAAATGGTAATCTCATATAATTCACCCTCATAGTTTACAGATGAGGCATCTGAGGTTTAGCAAGATTAAACGGCTTCTCCAAGGTCACTCATTTGCACACTAAGTAGTACAGCTGGGATTCAAATTCCCCTGTCTCACCTTTACTTTCTCCATTCCTCCTTTGTTTCAAGTTCAAGATTCTCTTAAAAGGCACTGGCTACAAGTTCCAGAGCTCAAGAATTAGGTTTTTTTTAATCTACAGTGGCCCCCTGGAATTAACGATTTTGAAATGTTCCTGAACACTTAAGAATAGTCAAAAATCTTAAACTGACAAAGAATAATAAATCCTCATGCAAATAGTAATGTCCCACCTGTGTGTCCTCTGCTTTGGAAAATGATAGTATCTGGATATCTGTCTCACTCTTGTTTCTCCCCTAATCCTTACTTCTTTTTTTATTTGCTGTATCTTTTTTTGGTCATCTTCTCTTATTATTCTCCATCTCTTCCACCCCAATCTTTTGCCTTGACCTTAAACTCTTGAGTTACTTCTCTCTTTGGAGGTCTTTTTCTTGGCCAAGATCTGATTGTACCACTGACCCCAATTCAATTAATTTTACCAAATACTGTGGAATAGGAAAACTGGAGTCTCGAATCAGGCATCCCAGCAGGAGCTACTGCCACTTGCTAAGAACTTCCTGTTTTTTAAAGGAAGAGTTTCCAGAAGAAACTGGCAGGTGCCCTGCCCTGCAATGCTGGTAATGTTGTCCCAAGGGAACATCCTTCAGACCTGAACAGCCTCCTCTCTCTGCTGGGCCATAATACTATTGTGAAGTGGTGCTTCATTTAATTAAGTCAAACTGGTGAGCACTGTGCATATTAATGAGCACCCTAATGAGCATTAATTTTTGATGTTCTTCATTAACAAGCATTATAAACTATGACAAATTTTGGTTTGACTTTGTGCCAAATTGAGGATGAGTGCTTTCTTAAAGTTGTAAATCCAAAAGCTTCCCCTGGGATGTGGAGGGCTGCTCATTAATACTTCTGGAGCTCCCAATGTCAAATAAGACAAATAAATGACCCAGTATGGCTCCTATTGCCCCTTCCCCCACCTGCCTTCATCATGCCTTTCTTTTTTAAGGGGACACTCCCCTTAAAGCACACACACACTCTTAGTCAAAACCACTTTTCACTTCAGGCTGTTGGGAAAAATGTTCACATCTTGGGAGTTAGTAGTCCTAGTAATTGCTTGCAAATTTCAGATAATGAAGCTTCCAGCTTCAAAACACAAATGCTTGGCAGGGATAAATAGATGGATAGAGAGATGTTTCTTTTAATTGAGACTTGGAAACTTCATTAGAATTTTTTTAAAGAAGCCATGTTTTGTTCTGCTGGTTGTTAAATAAGAAAAGTGCAAGCAATGATGTGTTTAAGGCACACATCAAATCCAGAAGGAAGAAGAGGGATGTTGGGAGGGGCATGAAAAGGTCTTTTGGCTCCAAACCTTCTTCTCTGAGGGCCTGCCAAGGTGCCCCAATTCCTCTCATTAGGTTTCCTCTTTAGGGGTTTTTTGTTTTAATGGAGCTAATGCTTTATATTACCTGGGAGGAGTAACCCATTAGTTACCTGGTAACAGGATTTGATTATTTCATTACATTCATTGCCAACCCTCAGGCTGTGTGATTAAGGGCCTGAAATAAAGAATGAGATTACTTTGTTGGAAGAATAAGGCTGGGATATATTCCCAGCCTGATAAGGTTCCCTGGGTAGCCATAGGGAAGTCATGGGGCAGGAGGTTACCAGGTGTGGATGGACATTGAATAGTAACTTTTTCCTGCTTTCCAAATTTCCTGAATCTGCTATAGATCTTTCCATGCTAGATCTACCAAAATGAGGACATAAGGGCTAGATCTACAGTGTGGAGATTAAGAATATGGGGTTTGGCTTCAGATAGTCCTGGGTTCAAATTGTGACTCAAACAACTCCTAGCTGTGCAATCTTGGGGAAATCACTTAACCTTCCTTAGCCTTAGCTTCCTCATCAAGGAAATGGGACTCTATGTAGCAGTGTCTCTCTCACAGGATTTTGCATGGATTAACATGAGTTGATTTGTGTAAAGAATTTAACACAGTTGCTGACAATAAACAAAAAATAGCAAATGTTATCCTTTTGTAAAATGGTCTTCATAGTCTAATGTGTGGAGTATGCAAGGCCTCAGAGTCATCTCTCTCTCTCTTACTCTTTCTCTCTCCCTCCCTCCTTCCTCCCATTTTCCCTCCCTCCCTCTATCTCCACCTCTCTATTACTTGTTTTTAAAATTACCTTTCTTGTGGATTATCTATGGAGTATTTATCTTTCTCAGATTTCCTTCATCAGCCATGACCGTTCTCAGGTCTGTCTCCCCTGGCTCCCTCTTCATTGTGTTCTTGTGGATGATTTCAACACTGTTTAGGGAAACCCTAATGAGTTCACAGCACATCTACCTTCCTGATCATAGAAGGGATTTCAAATCCAAAATGAAATAGTTTTTGGATTAATTGTGACATTATTTCCCCTTTTATTGCTGCCCCTAATAAAAGTTGTTCTTTCAATATGTTACCTTCTTACCTGCCGGTGATGTAGAACGAATAAATGAGACAGTAATTTGGTATAGGGGAAGCAGGTAAGGAGAAGTGGGTGGATTTTGCAAGGATTCTCTCTATTGCTATAAAACCGAGGAGCAAATTTTGGGTGTGCTTGTAGGCATGCAGCCACATTGAATGTGACAGGCAGGTTCAATCAACTGACACCTACTTTTTAATGTGTCCAGTTCTAGGCTAAATGCCCCAAAGCTACTAAGACTTATGAGATACTATTTCTGACCTCAAGTTGCTTAAAATCTAGCTTAGAAGTTGAGATTATTTATTTAATAGTTAAATAATATTGTAAATAATAGTTCATAAAACTGTTAGATGAAAATGAAGTGGGAAAAGTTTTGTGGGGGAAATGGGACCTGAGCTAGGCCTTGAAGGTTGAGTTTGGATAGTAGAGGGTGATGGAAGGCATTCCAGTTACACATATATTGGTGGTGGTAAGGAATAAAGAGATATACTACTAATAGCCTAGTAGCAGGAATAAATGTGATGTGTGCAGGAGACAATGAAATCATGTCGACAGGAGCAGAAAGTGCCTTGGAGAGAGCAGTGGGAAATATGACTATAAAGCACAAATACGGCCGGCTTCTAAGGGATTCAAAGACAGGCTGAGGACTTTTTTATATACAATGTGATGATTTGATAAACATGCTTTGCAGAATGATTACCAAGAACGAGATAATTAACACATTCATCACCTCACATAGTTAACTCTTTTTGTGTGTGTGTGGTAAAAATGTGTAAGATCTACTCTCAGCGACTTTCAAGTATACAGACCGTATTATTAAAAATAGTCACCATACTCTATACTATAGTACATATCTTTCTTATAACTGAAAATTTGTGCCCTTTGACCTATACCACCCCCATTTCCCTCTCTCTCCAGTCCCTGGCAACCACCATTCTATTCTGTTTCTATGAAATCAGCTTTTTAAAAAGATACCATATATAAATGATACCAAATAGTATTTGTCTTTCTTTGTCTGGCTTATTTCACTTGGCATAATACCTTCCAGCTGCATCCATGTTGGTGCAAATGGCAGGATTTCCTATTTATGGCTGAAAGATATTCCTCTGTATGTGTGTGTATCACATTTTCTTTATCCATTCATCTGATGGAAGACACTTGAGTTGGTTCCATATCTTGGTTATTTTGAATAATGTTGCAATAAACCCGGGGTTGCAGATATCTCTTTAAGACACTGATTTCAATTCCTTTGGATATATACCCAGGCATAGGATTGCTGGATCATATGGTAGTTCTACTTTCAATTTTTTGAGAAACTTTCATACTGTTTTCCATAATGGCTGTACCATTTTACATGCCCATTAACAGTGTACAAAGGTTCCCTTTTCTCCACATCCTCGCCAACACTCGTTATCTTTTGTCTTACTGATAATAGACTGAGATTACATGGTAAGTAATAAGGAGCCATCATATGTTGGGAAAAAGGGATATAATGGGATTGGAGCAGAGGGATCATTGAGGTAGGGATTAGGTAAGAAGATTTGGCAATGGTATAGGGCCTACTACTAAAGCAAGTTCCCCCAGCATCACCTTTAGTGCCCCTTGGGATCTTGTTAAAAATGCAGAGTTTTTCAAGCCTTACCCCAGGCCTACTGTATGAGTTATCTCCTGCTGTGTAACATATCATCTTAAAACTTGGCAGTTTAAAACAGCAAGTATTTATCTCACGTTTTTGTGGTCAAGTATCTCAGTGTGGCTTAGCTGGGTGGTTTTGGCTCAGGGTTTTTCATGAAGTTGTAGTCAAGATTTTGGCTGGAGCTGTAGTCATCTGAAGGCTTGACTGGGGCTGAAGGGCCTGCTTCCAAGCTCACTCGTATGGCTGTTGGCAGGAGGCTTCCGTTTTCACTAGCTGCTTGCTGGACATTTCAGTTCATTGGTATGTTGACCTCTCCATATACTGCCTGAGTGACTTCTCAACACGATAGCTGGCTTCCCCAGAGTGAGTGATCCCAGAGAGAGAGAGAGAGACACAGAGCAACCAAGACAAATGCCACATTGTCTTCTATAATCTAATCTGAGACATGATATACCATTATTTTTGTCCTATTTTCTTGGTCGTGCAAACCAACCCCGATACAATATAGGAGAAGACAAAACAGGAAGTAAATACTGGGAGATGGGGGATGATTAGAGGCCATTTTGTCAGCTGGCTACCATACCTACTGGTTCAGTATCTGCATTTTAAAAGTTTTCCAGGTGATATGTATGCATGCTATACATTGGCCTAAGGCAATATTCCTGTAAAAGCAAATGGTGAGGAAGAGATATGTGAAAGAATAAATTCTTGGATTCAGTGGATCTAGGGGATGAAGTAGAAGGAAGAATCAAAGTAAAGAATCCAGTTTCTATCTTGGGAGATAAAACGTAGGGAGGTTGAGATGAGAGGGGGATGGCACGATCAATTTGACATGCTGAGTTGGAGGTAATGGGATATTTAGATTTGAAACTTTGAGAATGTGATGCTGGCATTTTGGTGAAAGGTGAACTGGAGAGTCAGCAGAATAAAGGTTGTGAAATCATAAATGAGTGTAGAAAGTTTGAGACAAATGAAAGGACTGAGGTGATGGAGAGGCAGGGGATACTAAAATTAAAAAGAAGCAGTAGTGGAAAGCATTGAAAGTAGAAATTATAAGCAAAGTAAAGGATGAGGCCAGACAATTTAAAATGTGAGGGAACAGAAACTACTTCTATTTAAAAGTTATTTAATTTTTAAAATAGGTATTATTTAAGTATTTGGTAAAATATTCAGAAGGTGTAAAGTAAGTGACCTTTCATTCTTGTCCTACAGCCAGATTTATCAACCCAGGTATGTTCTTTGCATATTTATTTATTAAACAAATGCTTAAATAGTACTATGTGTTAGGCAGTGTTCTAAGACTTTTATAAACATTAACTAATTTAATCCTCAAAAGCCCAAACAAGGTAGGTAATATTATTTTCCCCATTATACAGATGAGGAGATAGAGGCACAAAGAAGTCACATAAGTATTAAGTGGTAGCGCCAAGAATCAAATTCAAGCTGGTTGACTTCAGAGTTCATGCTCTTAATCTTTATGTTCTGCTTACTTTCACATACACATACATACATATATTTTCCCTCAAATTTTAGACAGATGATAGCATAATATGGACTATAAACATTGTTACGGTCCTTACTTTTTCACTTAAGTGTATGTTTTGGAGAGCATTTTTTATCAGTAACATGTAGATGTCTAATGATTGTACCTACCATAATCTATTGTTTTTTAGTCTCACATGTAGTGTTCAATAATTTATCAGTTGCATATAACACTCAGTGCTCATCACATCACATGCCCTCTTTAGTGCCCATCACCCAATTACCCTATCTCCTCAACCCCCTCCCTTCCAGCAACCTTCAGTTTGTTTCCTATAGAGTCTCTCATGGTTTTTCTCCCTCTCTGATGACTTCCCATTCAGTTTTCCCTCCCTTCCCCTATGATCCTCTGTGTTGTTTCTTATATTCCACATATGAATGAAACCATATCATAATTGTCTTTCTCTAATTGATTAATTTCACTCAGCATAGTACCCTCTGGTTCCATCAACGTTGATGTAAATGGTAAGTATTCAACCTTTCTGATGGCTGAGTAATATTCCATTGTATATATACCACATCATCTTTATCCATTCATCTGTCAATGGACATTTTGGCTCTTTCCACAGTTTGGCTATTGTGGACCCTGCTGCTGTGAACATTGGGTGCAGGTGCCCCTTTGGATTGGACTTACCATAATCTATAAACAAGTTCCCTATTGATTAATTTAAAATACTTCTAATCTATTACAAAAATTCCAATTTATATCTGTATACATTTGTCATTTATTATACATGAACATATATAAATATATATTTACATATACATTTACATATATATATATATATATATATATATATAGAATAACTTCTTAAAAGTGTGTTTTCTAGGTCCAAAGGTAAGTATATGCCGAATTTGATAGATATGGCCCACTTGCTTTCCATATGGGTTGTGCCAATTATACTTCCTTTGGCAATTTATGACAGTGACTATTTCCCCACATCCTCACCAGCACAGAGTGTTAGCAAACTTTGTTACCATCACCAGTCTGATGGGTGGAAATAATATTTCAATTAGGCTTTTAATTTGCATTTTTCTTATTTTGGATGAAGTTGAGCAACTATCATATCTGTAATTTGGTATTTTGTTTTCTGCAAATAATCTGTTTATTATACTTTGATCATTTTCTATTTGGTCTTCTAAAATTAGTTTATAGGAGATCTTTTGATATTAGGAATGTCCCCATTCAGTGGTATAAATTGCAAATATTTTCTCAGTTTGTCATTTATTTTTTTACCTCATGAAAGTTTTTGTCACAGAGGAATTTTTATTTTTATATAGTCAGCTGTATCAGACTTTTCTTTTTTGGCTTCTGGGTTTTGTGTTGTACTTAGAAAGAACTTCTCCTGTATTTCAAGATTATTTAAAAAATGACTTCAGTCTTTCTTCTAGTTTTTTCATGTTAAAGCTGATCTATCTGGAATTTATTTGGGTCAGCTTTGAGTTGTGGATTCAACTTTACTCTATTTCTGGATTTCTACCTGGTTGTCTCAACACCATTTATTCAACTGTCTCTTTCCCATGGATTTAATACCACTTCTAGCATATACTAAATTCCTGTATGTTTGGGTTTATTTCTGGAATTTCTAGTCTGTTCTATTGAGGAATCATTCCCTTTTTGAAAGGACTATTCAGTTTTTTAAAATATTCTTACAGGAGTCCTATAAATATTGGGTTGCCTTTTGTATTTGTAAGTGTTTGTTTATACATCATTAAGGACTTGGTGGCAAAAATTGGGGGGAAGAGGGTAGGAGGCAGTGAAGCGTAAGACTAATTTGTTAACAAGTACATATTGACAGTCCATCTGAAACTTTCATGTAAATCAGAAAATGGGAGTTGATTTATAAAAAGAGTGAGAAACCCCCTGTTTATCTAAAATGTGAGATGCCTCTATAAAGCCACTCAAAAGGTGCTATTCCAAAATATGCACAGTGGATGAGAGTATTGGCTCTGAAGTCAATCTGCCTAGATGCAAATCTTTGCTATATAATAGTAACACGTTGAAGAAATGTGGCTGTTCTCCAAGGGCCTCAATGTACTGCCTGGCTCATATATTCTTCCACAGTTTTTTTGGAACCTAGCTCGATAGATTTACCTTCTCTAAGTCCAGTGAACTTTGGTCGCTTAAACTCCTGGTAGATTTGAGTTCTCACTGCCATTACCACTTGATAGTTTAGAGTTCTAGAGCAGGGGTTGGCAAACTACTGCCAGCGGGTCAAATCCAGCCTCCTACCTGTTTTTGTGCTGAGATTTTTAAAGGATTATAAAAAAAAAACAAACCCAACCAACCAACCAACCAACCAACCAAAGAAGAATATGTAACAGAGGCAGTATGTGAACTGCAAAGGCTAAAATATTTACTATGTGACTTTTTTTTTTAGAAAATGCTTGCCAACCGAGTATAGATTAGTTCTTTGTCTTTAAAAAATACTTATCTTGCCAATGACAAAGCAAGTTACCTCTTACACTCTAAATGCAATTACAAGACATTTACATGGTATAGAAATAGGGTCTTCTTGTTTTATTCTCTACATTGTACTTCATCTAACCCTCATTTTCATGTAGCAGCTGATGGAGATTTAAAGGCTCACAAGAGAATTTCCTTTGCATGATTTTGAGGCAGGGTTCATGGTTGAAAAATCTGAGTGAGCTTTCAAGACAGACTTTTCAGGCTGTGACCCTACCTTGTTGCAGGTTTGTTTAGAGTAAATAAAAGTAACTAGACATCAATCTATTTTTGAACTATTTTCTTGTTGTTTGTTTTCTTGTGCACTCCTAATGAATCATTATTTTCCTTTGCTGTTCCCCTCTTCTCTCTATACATGCACACACATATATGTGCTCTCTTTAGCTGAATCTCTGGGGTCTGGAGATATTTCTTGGGTACATGAAATTATCGAATCATAGAATATTAAAGGGGTTGTAATACCATATAATATTTTTTATAATATTCAGGGAGCCTCAAAATATTTTACACAATTGACAATTAAACCAAGGCTCTAATTTTACACACCAGATAAATGGAATCATGGGAGGTTTAGTTAAATGTCCAAGGTCACACAGCTAGGAAGGTACTGAGCTGGACTAGAGGATGGGTCTCCTGACTGCTGTTTCATTATCAAAAAATGAAGTGCTTTCGCTGCCAAGTATGCCTCCCCTTTTCCCTGAGGTGCTAAAAGCAAACTGGGTTGGAAAAGAAATATAAAGAAAGAGACTGTCCTTCTAGCTTGTTCTTTCTTCCTTAGCATTCATATTCGGTCTGTCCATGTTACCAGTTTCTCTCTCCAATATTCCACATTGAGGAGAAAATAATCTATTAAGTTTTATTCTTTTATTCTTACTTGCCTTATTGTACCTGGATTGCTGGGACTACTCATCGTATAGTCTATTTTTGGAACAAAAGGTATTGTTGGTTAGTTAGAAATGGACTCTATTCTTTTTTTCTTCCCAAGTATTTCATCATTTCCAATCTCATCTGGACTATAATGAGTTGGATTACCTTTATTAAGATAGAGAATGCCCGGTTTCTCATAATCTCAACCCAGGTATACTTTGGCAAGTAGGGGCTGGAATTTCTAGCCTTCACATTTGGGTCTTGACTCCCAGTTTTTCCTAGAGCTCAATTAATCTCTCTGTCTTTCTCTTTCTCTGTCTCTCTATCTTTCTCTAACTCTCAAAATGTGTTTTAAAGACTTGTGCAACGTCTTAGGAAAGGCTTCTTTGCTCATCAATGGGAAAATAAACAATATAGAGTGTCCACTTCATTTTAGAAACTACTTGGTTCATTCTTTTACACCTCTAAAGAACTAAATCCTTTTTTTTTTGTTTCTCCCAAGGTAGAGTGGATCGTAATGGTATTTAACAAGTGGAAGCTGTCTGCAGAGTGATATAGTTTACCCGAAGTGGATAAAGATTCTTTTTTTTTTAAACCCATAAGAATGTCTTTGGCTGAATTCAGAGAACTCTCCACATTTGAGAGGGTCTCTTAGGTCATTCATTCTCTCAGCTTAAACTCCAAGCTTTTCAGGGACCACTTAGCATTAGTTATACCTGTACAGCCAAATCACTCTCCACATTTTCAAAACTAAAATATATCATCAGTGCTTTGGAATAAAGGATGGAGATGTTCAGCAAAGAGCTCTCTGAATTAATGAAGCATTTTGATGTTGTATTGTATTGACTGGGATATGGGCCCTTAGAAGAGCCACTTAAAATATTAATAGGAATTATTCTGGGGTGCCTGGGTGGCTCAGTCAGTTAAGCATCCAAATCTTGATTTTGGCTCAGGTCATGACCTCAGGATGGTGAGATTGAGCCCTGCACTGGGCTCCATGCTCAAAGGGGAGCCTGCTTGAAATTCTCTCTTTCTCCGTCTCCCCGATGTTCCTCACTCTCTAAAATAATGAATGTATAAATCTTCAAAAAAAGAATCATTCTTGTGTTTTCCATAAATGGTTAGCTGGATATTACTTTGAATGATTTAAGTATTCCTCTGGTTATCTTGTTTACAATATCCACTGGTTAAATCATCACCAGTTACACATGTGTAGGGTTCAAATCAATGGGTTTCTCATGTAAACCAGGCTCATTCTTTGGATTGCAGAGGATGGTGAGGTGTCCTAGGCTGGGAACCTTAGTTATGACACTGGCATTTTTAAGTTTCAGAGCTTTGGTTTATTGCAGATAAAGCTTAATTAGTTAGGCCAGTGATTCTTACCCTTTTGGACTTTCCATACTCCAGCACTTTGATGACAGGAAAATCTTTGAAGAAGGTATCTTGCTAAGATTGCCTTCTGGTGGCCTATTCTCCCATTCATTCATACCCTTGAGCAAGCTGGCCTAGGTATCTGTGTACCCATCAGTTGGAGCTCTATCTGAGCCTGTTTCCTGTCTTAGACATTCTTAATATCCCCACCACCCATCCTCACTTAACTGTCACGAGTCCTGTACTCTGAGGACCTCATTCTACTCAATGAAAAAGGATAATCAAGACACCAGATACATGAACCCATGCTAATCTCTTGCTCCTCTCAAGCAAGAATATCTCCATATAACTTCAGTGCACATGATTCCAGGAAAGCCTAAAGGCTGGATCTTTGTTCCTGAATTCTCTTACTGAATGGTGAGACTTTTACATGTTAGACAGGTCAGTGGAAGAAAAATTTTTTATGGTGGTGGTAAGTGTTCCTTGGTATTTCCTTTTGATATTTCTTGGAAATAACCATGTGCAAAAACCCTAGTGAGAATTTTTCATACATTTGGATGCCATGGCTTAAGTAGTTAACATTCCTATTATACTGCCTAGAAACCCAGAGGTTCAAGTAGGTACAATCACTATAGAGTGGAGGGTAGAGGGCCATGCTGCAGCAAAGACAATGGAAAAACACCCAATTCTACAAAAGCAAGGTCCCATTATATATGGGGACTGCTGTCAATGTTCATATTTGCTTAGTAGAGGGTAGCTATATGCTATTTCAAGCAAAAGAGATTTTAATCTTTCCTATGACCATATTTAGTCACCAATGCTCTCAATTCTGCTTCCTCAATAAGTTTTCCATCTTTCAATTACCACTTCCATAGCTTTAGTTAAGGTGGTCGCTGCCTTAAGCCTGGATAATGACCACAAATAACTCATCATTTCTCCTATTCCCCACTAGTCTTTACTTTCTCCCTACTACAACCGTCTCTTTGCAACACATAACAGACACAGCAAAATGTTTATTCAACTGAATGAAATGCCACAAATTCAATTAACCTATAGTGTGGTTGTGATTGGGTCCATTCTTGCTCAGACTCGTTTATAGCTCTCCATTGCCTGCTGAAATAGGTACATAAAGTTCCATAAAGAGCTCTTTCCACTCTTTTCAGCTTCATCTCCCCCTATGTCTGAAGATGGACCTGAGGTTCCTACCACACTCAACTTAGTTTTTGTCTTTTCCCACTGCCCAGTGCTTTCTGTGCATTAAAAAAAATTTCCAAATAAACTTTTGGAATAAAACAAGACTTGGGTTTGAATCCTGGCTCTGGCACTTAAACCGTAAGTGACTGTGAAAATCACACAAATGCTCTGATTTTTAGTTTCTCTCTATATAAAATGGGCATGCTAATAGTAGCTACCTCACTGGATTCTGCCTCCTCAGCTTTTCATCAACTGATATTTGGGATCAAAATATCACCACTGAGCTCAGATCATGATTTTATTTTTTATTCAAACTAGTTTTGTTTTGTTGCATATGCAATTGAATGACCCAGGGTTAAGCTACTGATCAGCAACCTTTAGAGGCTGATGTAACCCTGGTAAACTAATTTGTTACTATCCACATCTGCCTCTTGGCAGTAAGTAATATTTTTGCAAAGACATTCATCCTTTAAAGTTTTCATAGTGAATTACATGCATTTTCTCTTAGGATTTTTTCAGAATTTTATGGTGAAATTGGTGACCCACTGAATTGTTGTCAAGCCATGATTAAGAACTATAAAGCTAGGCCCTTCACATTCCATCATTCATTTGTCAAAGATTTACTGAGTGCCCGGGTTACATAGTTGAGTAAGACACAATTTCTGTCCTCAAAGAGCCCATAATTTAGCAAGAGAAACAAATAGGCAAGCCGACAATGACAATATAGAGTGATAAAAGCCTCATGTGAGAGTGGAAAGTACAGGTGGTAGAAGAACTTCAGCAAGCCATTAAACAGTACTTGGTGTCCTGAAGAGTTGCTCTGTTTCCCCTCGTACATAGAGGTGACACTTGGAGCCTTGTGTCTGCTAGTTAGTTTTCACTGAGCCAACCACATACTCTCTTTTGGAGACCCCAGTGACCAATGGCACAGAACTTTGAGAAGACTGGCCAGGGTTCAGGCCTCAGTCAATGGCTGTGGAAGAAAGCAGAGCTAATTGGTCCACAAGGGCTTCAAATTGGCAAGCATGGTCTCGTTAGCACTGTGCTCCTCCCTTCTACGTGCTCTGGCTACCAACTCGGCTTCCCAAAGAGGCCTTTAGAATTCAAGTATCTTTGGTCAGCTTTTTGCTCTCTGAGTCTTATAATCATCCCTGAGAGTATTCTTCACCCTTGATTTTTAGAAGAGGAAATCAAGGCAAAGAGAAAATCAGATTGAAGTGATATTTCTGACAATTTTACGAGGAGTTTTCTAGCTTCTTTGATGAGTTTTACATCCTCATGTGATCTGTGCACCACTAGGGTGGGTAAGAGACTGCTTCTACCAATACTTGACCTTCTAAGCTGTGGAGGGTTGCTCATTGCAAATTGTAACATTAGCTCTGAAAATGAGTCTTTCAAACACAGATGGGGGAAAAGTTTCCTGATCATCCCTTTCTTTGTTTTATCTTCACTCCTCCTCCAAGTTCAAACCACTCTGTTCCTCCAAAATATCAAGTTTTCTCCCCAGCACTCCCCAGTCCTTAACAAGCTGTTGATGTACCAGGAAATGTCTTTTCTTATGAAAGACACATCACGGCAGCTAAACAGCTGGAGTCCTCTGACAGACAATCAGCCAGGCCTTGGGGTATAAGTGTGATGAGCAACTCAGCTAGAAAGTGTCTATTCTCTAGCTGAGCAAATGTCATCTCCACCAGGAAGCTGTAAAAAAGGATGGCGAGAGACTGCACTGAAGTGTCTGTGAGGCTGAAAAAAAAATCTATAAATACAAATATGCTGCAATATGGGAGTGCCTGATTCAAGGGTAAATATATGAATGCATCTCCCTTTAGAATGTTCAGAAGCACTATTTACATGCTTCGCACATTAAATGGAATAATTATAAGTAACATGTCTTAATAGATTATTAACCTTAACAATGTTGATTCATAGATTTTCCTAAGATAGACTCTTGCAAGAAATTAATAGCATTGTATAACTATACTGTCCTTTGTGCTTGAAGAAAATGGCTACCTACCACCAGCAGGATAAGACTGTTGAGTTTGGCTGTTAATTGAGATTGGCTTGCTCTAATCCTTGTATATACTTATTAAGGTTATCAACATTTTTCTGAGCAGAGGTTCCTAGGCCGGTTAAAAAAAAAAAGGAAAAATTGTGTGTGTGTGTGTGTGTGTGTGTGTAGATAGATAAATATAGATATATACTTGGAGGACTAATATTAAATTGCCAGAATTTTATTTTGGCATGTAAGAACACACATACACACAACTACCAACTATTGTTATTATTTTATTTTTAAAAAAGGTAGTTTAAAAACAAGCGAGCAGGAAGGCCAGAATATTAAAATAAAAACAACCATTTTAATTGACTACATTAAATTATATTACTTAGTCTTTGTAAAAAAAAAAAGATAGGGGCGCCTTGGTGGCACAGAGGTTAAGCGTCTGCCTTCGGCTCAGGGCGTGATCCTGGCGTTATGGGATCGAGCCCCACATCAGGCTCTTCCGCTATGAGCCTGCTTCTTCCTCTCCCACTCCCCCTGCTTGTGTTCCCTCTCTCGCTGGCTGTCTCTATCTCTGTTGAATAAATAAATAAAATCTTTAAAAAAAAAAGATAAAAAAGAACTTAGACAAAAAAATAAAAGACAAAAACATAGTTAAATTTAGTCTTTGTTATCTTTATCTTTGCTTTTATTTCATCTCCAGCAGGGGTAAACTCCATCACAGACTGGCACAGATCCATGAGCTAGTATATGGGAATCACCTATTGAGCTAATCCCAGCTATAAGAAATGGGCTAGGGACTAGCACTCTGAAACAGGTCCCTCACAAAGCCTCATTCCAAATGTGGACCTTTCCTACTGACTAGACCATGCCCTCTTATTATAGGATTTTGATAAGATCGATCTCTAAGCATGTCTTAAAAGATCTAGGTATAGCTCAGATTCTCTAGTCTGCTGACAGGATGATTAAAGGGATGTGAAATTCTGATTGGTCAGAAAAATTGTTAGTGTGTTACAAAATGAAGCCACTCCTCTTCTATCTTGGATGAGTCACTCAGGAATGGTAAGTTGCCTAAAATTATACTCTTTAACCAAATATCTACTGAAATAATTTGACATTTAACCAGCTGACCACTATCATACTGATATCTTTTACACTTTACATTTTTCCTTCACTTTTCCTGTTTTGCTTGAAATAATTTGACATTTAACCAGCTGACCACTATCATACTGATATCTTTTACACTTTACATTTTTCCTTCATTTTTCCTGTTTTTGCTTGTTTCATAGCAACCTGTACATACAGTTCTCAACTGAAAATGCAATTCAATTAACATATATTTGGATTCACTATTTGCAAGGCACTGTGTTCGGCTCTGTGGAGGATTCAGAGATAAATGTGGCCCAATTCTGCCTCTAAGGAACTTATGGTTGAATAGAAGGTGAAGATAAATATTCACCCCAATATCCACTAATAGGTAGACCATAACAGTTTCCCGAAGGAGAAATATGAGAAAGAAGAGATTGTATCAAGCTAGGTGATTAGGAAATGTTCAGAAAGGAGGGAATATTTGAGATGGATCTTGAAGGTGTGTAGGATTTTGACAGGTAGAGATAGAATTGGGAGAAGAGCATGAGCAGAGAGTTGGAATGATTCTCCATGATGGGCCATACCTAGAGAATTTGGAGCACAGACATTACCATTTGTCTGACTAAAGCAAACTGTAAGTGCTGTGGCAAAGATAAAAAGAATAAAAATGACAGTAATTTAAAGGCTTTATTGATTTAAAATCAGCAAATTATGGTAATTGGTTTAACACAAGTATTTTTAATTGTATTAGGAGTAGGGAGTTGAATAAATTAATTTAAAAACACATGGAGTTAATTGAGTTCACATCTATTAGCTGTGCAATCTTCAGCAGGTTACTTAGCAGATCCATGCCTCAGTTCCCTTACCTGTAGAAAATGCGATAATGGTTAAAACAGTGCCTGACATATGGTAAGCACACAATAAATTGTTGCTGTTATTACTTAAAAAGAGAGTCTGCTTATGGGTTGAGTTTCAGTTTCTCTCTCGAGGTATCTCTGCACATAGGGAGGGACTACCTGCTAATTTGCCGACTGACCACTAGATCTATGCCTAGGATCTCTGCATATTGCCATGACGTGGAAGTCCTGTACTAGGCAGAACTTAGACTTGAAAGATTACCAGGAAGAAAGAACAAATAATGTGTATTCCAAATCATAGGTAGCCTGTTAGAGAAGTTTGAGGCTTACCCGAAACACTAAAAATCATTTTGCTTGAAGTAGACAATTTTCCAAATTTAGTCACAAGATGCTCAGTGCTGTTGCCACCTTTTGGAGCACAGGTGTGAGTCAGTTAGCCATGGGTGTGTGATTTTCTGGTCTTTCAGCTGATACAAAGAAAGTCTGATTGCTTTGCTTGGTGCCTAACAATAGGCAGCAGGTGGGTTCACTCACCACTTGCAGGGAGGAAACATTGTTTTCCTCCTGGGGTATGTTTAAATCAGGGAGGTTGTTTGGTGGAAGAGGGGCTGGAAGAAATTGCTGCTGCTATTAGGAAGACCAGGTTTGTCGAACTTACCTAAAAGATCAACTACATTGTTGGGGTGTGTGGTATTTAAATGGGGTGTCTGTTTGATCGGGTGGGGGCCCCCAAAGGCAGGGCAAGGATTGGGTGGAACCAGTGGTGTGGGCACTGTAAGGATTCACCTGGGGCAGAACAAAGGAGATAGAAATTTATTGACACAGCAGGGGAGTTGGAGGGGAGGCAAGGCAGGACATAAGAGGAGAGGCTGTCTGCCATGAGGGAAAGGGTTTGGAATACACTGCAAGGGAGTGGGCCTCCAGCAGGCCAGCAAAAAAAGGATGGATGTCTGTAATGAGGCAGTGAGTAGGGGCTGTTTTTAAAGGGGGAAAGATGAGAAGTTATGGCAACATAAGGAATTTTACTGTTTTTGATAACTGTGCTTAGTTTTAAGTAGCCTTTTGGTTAGTTAGGGCTTGTGGATATTTTGAGGTGTCTCAATCCATGGGCCTATCTGGATTCAGCCGGGGGTCCCTGTGGGCCCTTTCTACATTCCATCACTCAAGCCTGTTGCCTAAAAGTGGCCTCGACAGTGTGATTAATTTTTAGAGTGCAAAAATTTCCTTAAAGTGAAGGTGATTTTCTAGTGTTTCATGCTTTCACGTGTAGACCATTGATTGAGAGGAGTCAAAACTAAAGTGTTTCCAGCTTTTTGATTACTTGAAGATCCATTAGGAAAATGCATCAGTCTCTGGAGTTGGTGAAAATTCACATTTATTTATTTATATTTATTTCTATATTTATTTATTAATTTTTAAAAAAAGATTTTATTTATTTATTTGACAGAGAGAGAGAGACAGCCAGCGAGAGAGGGAACACAAGCAGGGGGAGTGGGAGAGGAAGAAGCAGGCTCATAGCAGAGGAGCCTGATGTGGGGCTCGATCCCATAACGCCAAGATCACGCCCTGAGCCGAAGGCAGATGCTTAATGACTGCACCACCCAGGTGCCCCTCTATATTTATTTTTATAGTTAGCTAACATACAGTGTAGTATTGGTTTCAGGAGCAGAATTAGTGATTCATCACATATAACACTCGGTGCTTGTCACAACACATGCCCTCCTTAATATCCACCACCCATTTAGCCCATCCCCCATCCACCTCCCCTCTGGTAACCCTGTTTGTTCTCTATAGTTGGGTCTCTTATGGTTTGCCTCCCTCTCTGTCTTTATCTTATTTTATTTTTCCTTCCCTTCCCTATGCCCATCTGTTTTGTTTCTTAAATGCTACATATGAGTAAAATCATATTTGTCTCTCTCTGCCTGACTTATTTCATTTAGCATAATACACTCAAATTCCATCCACATTGTTGTAAATGGCAAGATTTCTTTCTTTTTGATGGCTGAGTAATATTCATGTGTGTGTGTGTGTGACACACACACCACCTCTTCTTTATCCATTCATCTATCGATGGACATTTGGACTCTCCGTAATTTGGCTATTGTTCATAATGCTGCTGTAAACATTGGGGTGCATGTGCCCCTTCAGATCAGCACTTTTGTATCCTTTGCATAAATACCTAGTAGTGTAATTTTTAGGTCGTAGGATAGTTCTATTTTTAACTTTTTGAGGAATCTCCATACTGTTTTCCAGAGTGGTTGTACCAGTTTACATTCCTATCAACAGTATGAGTGTTCCTCTTTCTCTGCATCCTTTCCAACATCTGTTGTTTTCTGAGTTGTTAATTTTAGCCATTCTGACAGGTGTGAGGTGGTATCTCATTGTGGTTTTTGATTTGTATTTCCCTGATGATGAGTGATGTTGAGCATTTTTTCATGTTTCTATAGCCATTTGTATGTCTTCTTTGGAGAAATATCTATTCATGTCTTCTGCCCATTTCTTAACTGGATTATTTGTTTTTTGGATGTTGATTTTGATGAATTCTCTATAGATTCTGGATGATAGCCCTTTTTCCAATATGTTATTTGCAAATATCTTCTCCCATTCCGTTGGTTACCTTTTAGTTTTGTTGACTGTTTGCTTCACTATGCAGGGCTTTTTTTTTTTTATCTTGATGAGGTCCCAGTAGTTCATTTTCTCTTTTGTTTCTCTTGCCTCGAGAGACGTGACTAGCAAGAAGTTGCTGCAGCTGAGGTCATTCCCCCTCCCCTCTGAAGCCCTCAGTTTGTTTCTCAGAGTCCATAGTCTCTCATGCTTCATTCCCCCTTCTGATTACCCTCCCTTTCTTTATTCCTTTCTTCTCCTACCGAACTTCCTAGTTCTTATGTTCCATAGATGAGAGAAACCATATGATAATTGTCTTTCTCTGCTTGACTTATTTCACTCAGCATACAAATTTTAGGATTGTTTGTTCCAGCCCTGTGAAAAATGCAGATGTTATTTTGATTGAGATTGCCCTGAATGTGTAGATTGCTTTGGGTAGTATAGACATTTTAACAATATTTGCTTTTCCAATCCATGAGCATGGAATATTTTTCCATTTCTTTGGGTCTTCCACAATTTCTTTCATAAATGTTCTATAGTTTTCAGAGTATGGATCTTTTGCCTCTTTGGTTAGGCTTATTCCTAGGTATCTTATGGTTTTTGTTGCAATTGTAAATGGGATTGATTCCTTGATTTCTCTTTCTTCTGCCTCATTGTTAGTGTATAGAAATGCAACAGATTTCTGTACGCTGGTTTTATATCCTGCGGCTTTGCTGAATTCATGAATCAGTTCTAGGAGTTTTCTGGTGGGGTCTTTCAGGTTCTTTATATAGAATATCATGTTGTCTGTGAAGAGTGAAAGTTTGGATTCTTCCTTGCTGATTTGGATGCTTTTTATCTCTTTTTGTTGTCTGATGGCTGCAGCTAGGAATTCCAGTATTATGTTGTAAGACAGTGCTGAGAGTAGACATCCCTGTTGTATTCCTGACCTTAGGGGAAAATCTCTCAGTTTTTTGCCATTGAGGATGAAAATAGCTATGGGTCTTTCATATAAGGCCTTTATGATGTTGAGATATGTTCCTTCTATCTCTACTTTCTTGAAGGTTTTTATCAAGAAAGGATGCTGTATTTTGTCAAATGTTTTTTCTGTATCTATTGAGAGGATCATATGGTTTTTATGCATTCTTTTATTAATTTGATATATCACATTGATTGTTTTACAGATATTGCATCACTCCTGTAGCCCAGGAATAAATCTCACTTGATCATGGTGACTAATCCTTTTAATGTACTATTGGATTCAATTAGGTAGTATCTTGTTGAGGATTTTTGCATCCATGTTCATCAGGGATATTGGCCTGTAATTCTTCTTTTTAGTGGAGTCCTTGGTTTTGTAATCAAGGTAATGATGGCCCTGTAGAATGTTTGGAAGTTTTCTTTCCATTTCTATTTTTTGGAACGGCTTCAGAAGAATAGGTATTACTTCTTCTGTAAATGTTTGGTAGAATTCCCCTGGGAAGCCATCTGGCCTGGACCCTAGTTTGTTGGGAGATTTTTGATTACTGATTCCATTTCTTTGCTGGTTATGGATCTGTTCAAATTTTCTATTTCTTCCTATCTGAGTTTTGGTAGTTTATATGTTTCTAGGAATTTATCCATTTCTTCCAGATTGCCTAATTTGATGGCATATAATTGCTCATAATATTCTTTTACACTTATAATTATATCATACTATTCTCATAATGTTTGTATTTCTGTGGTGTTGGTTGTGATCTATCCTCTTTCATTTGTGATTTTATTTATTTGGGTCCTTTCTCTTTTCTTTTTGATAAGTCTGGCTTGGGGTTTATCAATTTTAAGTCTTTCAAAGAACCAGCTCCTAGTTTCTTTGATCTGTTCTACTATTTTTTTTTATTTCTATATCATTGATTTCTGCTCTAATCTTTATTTTCCTTCTGCTGGTTTGAGGCTTTACTTGCTGTTCTTTTTCCAGCTCCCAAGGTGTAAGTTTAGATTGTATATTTGACTTTTCTTGCTTCTTGAGGAAGGCCTGTATTGCTATATACTTCCCCCTTGGGACTACCTTTGCTGCATCCCAAAGATTTTTGACTATTGTTCTCATTTTCATTTGCTTCCATGTATTTTTTTCATCTTTAATTTCCTGGTTAATCCATTCACTCTTTAGTAGGATTCTTTTTTTTTAAGATTTTATTTATTTATTTGACAGCGATAGAGACAGCCAGCGAGAGAGGGAACACAAGCAGGGGGAGTGGGAGAGGAAGAAGCAGGCTCATAGCGGAGGAGCCTGATGTGGGGCCCGATCCCATAACGCCGGGATCACGCCCTGAGCCGAAGGCAGACGCTTAACCGCTGTGCCACCCAGGCGCCCCTCTTTAGTAGGATTCTTTAATCTCCATGTATTTGTGGTCTTTCCAAATTTTTTCTTGTGGTTGACTTCAAGTTTCATAGAGTTGTGGTCGGAAAATGTGCATGGTGTGATTTCAATCTTTTTGTTCTGGTTGAAGCCTGATTTGTGATCCAGTATGTGATCTATTCTGGAGAACGTTCCATGTACACTTGAAAAAAAATGTGTATTCTGTTGCTTTAGGATGATATGCTCTGAATATATCTGTGAAGTCCATCTGGTCCAGTGTGTCATTCAATGCCATTGTTGCCTTGTTGATCTTCTGCTTAGATGATCTGCCCATTGCTGTGAGTGGGATGTTAAAGTTCCTTACTATTATTGTATTATTATCAATTAGTTTCTTTATGTTTCTTATTAATTGATTTATATGTTTGGCTGCTTCCAAGTTGGGGGCATAAATATTTACAATTGTTAGATCTTCCTGGATAGACACCTTTATTACGATCTAGTGCCCTTCATCATCTCTTATTACAGTCTTTGGTTTAAAATCTACTTTGATGTAAGTATGGCTGCTCCAGCTTTCTTTTGATGTCCATTAGCATGATAGATTGTTCTCTACCTCTTCCTTTCAATCTGGAAGTGTCTTTCAGTCTAAAATCAATCTCTTGGGGCGCCTGGGTGGCACAGCGGTTAAGCGTCTGCCTTCGGCTCAGGGCGTGATCCTGGCGTGATGGGATCGAGCCCCACATCAGGCTCCTCTGCTGTAAGCCTGCTTCTTCCTCTCCCACTCCCCCTGCTTGTGTTCCCTCTCTCGCTGGCTGTCTCTATCTCTGTCAAATAAATAAATAAAATATTAAAAAAAATAAAATAAAATCAGTCTCTTATAAGCAGCATATTGATGGTTCTTCTTTTTTTTAAATCCTTTTGGATTTTCTATGTGTTTTGATTGGAGAATTTAGTCCATCTACATTCAGAGTGATTTTTTAAAAAAAATTTGTATAATGTTATGGTAGTCACCATACAGTACATCATTAGTTTTTGAGGTAGCGTTCCATGTTTCATTGTTTGCATATAACACCCAGTGCTCCATGCAATACATGCCCTCCTTAATACCCATCACCAGTTTATCCCAATCCCCCATGCCCATCCCCTCTGAAACCCTCAGTTTGTTTCCCAGAGTCCATAGTCTCTCATGGTTCATTCTCCCTTCTGTTTAGCCCCCTTTCATTCTTCCCTTCCTTCTCCTACTGATCTCTCTGCTATTTCTTATGTTCCATAAATGAGTGAAACCGTATAATAATTGTCTTTCTCTGCTTGACTTATTTCACTTAAGGTAATCTCCTCCAGTCCCATCCATGTTGCTGCAAATGTTGGGTAATCGTTCTTTCTGAGGGCTAAGTAATATTCCATTGTATATGAGGGCTACACCTTCTTTATTCATTCGTCTATTGAAGGGCATCTTGGCTCCTTCCATAATTTAGCTATTGTGGACAATGCTGCTATGAACATTGGGGTGCATATGGCCCTTCTCTTCACTACGTCTGTATCTTTGGGGTAAATACCCAGTAGTGCAATTGCTGGGTCATAGGGTAGCTCTATTTGTAACTTTTTGAGGGACCTCCACACTGTTTTCCAAAGTGGCCGTACCAACTTGCATTCCCACCAACAGTGTAAGAGGGTTCCCCTTTCTCCACATAGTCTCCAACATTTGTTTCTTGCTTTGTCAATTTTTGCCATTCTAACTGGCATAAGGTGGTATCTCAATGTGGTTTTGATTTGAATTTCCCTGATGGCTAATGATGTTGAACATTTTTTTCATTTTTTCATGTGTCTGTTAGCCATTTGTAAGTCTTCATTGGAAAAGTGTCTGTTCATACCTTCTGCCCATTTTTTGATTTGATTATTTGTTTCTTGTGTATGGGTTTAAGAAGTTCTTTGTAGATCTTGGATACCAGCCTTTTATCTGTAGTTTAATTTGCAAATATCTTCTCCCATTCAGTGGGTTGCCTCCATCTTTTGATGACTGTTTCCTTTGCTGTGCAGAAACTTTTTATCTTTATGAAATCCCACAAGTTCATTTTTTCTTTTGTTTCTCTTGCCTTTGGAGATGTGTCATGAAAGAAGTTGCTGTGGCCGATGTCAAAGAGGTTACAGCCTATGTTCTCCTCTATGATTTTGATGGATTCTGCCTCACATTGAGGTCTTCCATCCATTTGGGGTTTATCTTTGTGTATGGTGTGAGAGAGTGGTCAAGTTTCATTCTTTTGCATATAGCTGCCCAAGTTTCCCAGCACCATTTATTGAAGAGACTTTTTTCCACTGGATGTTTTTAGAGCCAAGGGTCCATTTCTGGGTTCTCTATTCTGTTCCATTGGTCTATGTGTCTGTTTTTGTTCTGGTACCATACTGTCTTGGATCACAGCTTTGTAGTATAGCTTGAAATCAGGCAATGTGATGCCCCCCGCTTTGTTTTTCCTTTTCAACATTTCCTTGGCGATTCATGGCCTTTTCTGGTTCCACACAAATTTAAGGGTTGTTTGTTCCAGTTCTTTGAGAAATGTCATTGGTATTTTGATTGAGATGGCATTGAAAGTGTAGATTGCTCTGGGTAGCCCTGCACCCAGCACCTTTCTGTTTCAGAAAAACAGTAGCACTCCCGTGTGAGTGCCCAGAGTCTATCTTGAAGCACAGCAAAAAGCTGCAACCAGGTATCTGCCCTCTGCATGTGCCTCTGTCCCCTGTTGTTGAACAGCCACTCAATGCCACCTGGCAGGTCTTTAGTCCTTGAAGAGGCATATACTCTTTTCCAAAGGCACTCCTGGAAGGGGAACGTTCTCTCCCAATGCAACCCAAGGATTCCCCACACCACAGTGCCTTGTGTGAACCCTAAGCACTGCTCTGCTCTCTCTCCTACTTTTCCCTCTCTCCCTGACTTCACTTTGGGAAAAGGGCTCCCACCGCTCTACTGTATAGTGGTTTTTCTCTCTCTCAGAGAAATTCACATCTCTGAACCTTGCATCTGCCACATTCCTTCCCTCCAGTTGTGCAGATTGTTTTCTGAAATCTTAGATCAATTTCCTACTTGTTCAAAATGATTTGTTGTTGATCTAGGTGTGTTCAAGGGACAAAACAAACCAGGGTCCCCTTACTATTCTGCCATCTTAACTTCTCCCAAAAATTAATTTTATAATCTTGTTTGTTTGCTCCCTGTATTGAATTTCTATAATGGACCAGTCATTGTAGTAGGCACTGGAGAGGAAAGGATATTATCTGTCCTCAAGGATCTTCCCTTCTGGAAAGTAGTAAGTTCAGTAACAGAGACATGAGTGAGATGGAACATAGCCACTAAGGTCGGGTTATTGGGGATTTTGTTTTCTTCATTTCTGTGGTCACATGTGTCTCCAAGGGCTTGCATGACAAATAGTAAGAGGTCAAAATAGTTTTTGAATTTATAACAGTAAGAGGTAAAATAAGCAACTCTGCTGGAGTCCGGAGAGTGTACAAGGTCCAGCCACTGAGACAAGTTGTAGCATCCAGAGTCTTTTCTGCATCAAGGGCTCACTTCTTGGATGAATGAGCTACGAATCTCTCTTTCTCTTTCTCTCTCTCTCTCTCTCTCTCTCTCTCTCTCTCTCACACACACACACACACACACTCACACACACACACACACACACACACACACACACGTCTTCTGGGCATTTCTCTGTCTTATGGGGATCTGTGCTCAGCTGAGGTCTTTAAGAGCCATCCCATACGCTGTTAGAGCCTGGCTGCATTGGTTGAGGCAGCTCTAGGACCCATAAATCCCCCTGGCTGCTACTTTTACTTAAGACCAGAAGTCGTCAATGCCTTCCTTAAGAAAGATACAGAATCTGGAAACAAGCTACACTTGCCCCTATTCTGTTCGGTAGTTAAAGTGGCATATGTGAGTCAGGAAAGAGGTATGGGGAAAGAAATAACAGAAAAGCTAGAGATGCCATTAGCTGAGGCAATGGTTTTGAGAAATCCATTTTCTTGGCCAGCTGTGCCAGTTTTTGTTAATATTAAATGGGAATCTTGAACTATTTTGCTCAGGTTGGGATACTGAGGAACATTCATTCTCTTTTCATTGCAAGTGTCTGAGAGAACACTGTCAACTTGCTTTATCTTTTTAACTTTATTTTTTTGTTTTTATTCTTTCAGTAATATACAAACCAACCATAGGCAAAATTATGAAGTCAGAAAAAATTCTTTGGTACTCCCTCCTCTTCACTGGCTTCCTACCCTACTTCTTTTTATCCCCTTAATAGTTTGTCCCTTCCCTCTCATCCCTTCCCAAATTCCCTGAGCCTGCTGCCTTTCTTCTGTCTCACCAGTTAAATCCTGCTCCAGGAAAGCATGGAAAACTTCATTAAGGGAAGATGACTGATGGCAGCTCCAAGAGCCACTGTGTAGAAAGTGACCTGACTCTATTTAAGGAATAAATCTGTATATGACATCTTTGGCATCTGGCCCCAGTTGGTCGAGGCAGGTGTGAAATGGGATGGGGACATTTTGTTTCCTTCTTAATGCACTCTGAATTTGAGTCTCAATAAACAAATGATCCCTCTTTGCTCAGTAAAGTGGTAAAGAACATAGGCTCTGAAATCAAACTGACCTGGATTATATTCCAGATTCATCACTTAGTAGTTGGGTGTCCTTAAACAAGTTCTGTAACCTATGTTCCTTCATTTCCTCATCTGTAACATGTGGGTGAAAATACCTAGTAACTGGGTTGTTTCAAGGGTTATGTAATATAGGAAAAGCTCTTGGCAAGGGTGTTAGCACATAGAATGCTCATTTAAGTATTTAGTATTATAAATACAAACTTATTCATGTCAATCCTCTGCTCAGAAAACTTCCATGATTTCCTACTGCTTAGAGAATCAAGTCCTATACTCTTATTTTGTCATTTACAAGTCTATATGATTGGGCTGTAAGTTAAAATACTCTAAGAATGTTTTGAACTTTCTCTGTCCATCAATTCTTTGAACTATAGTGTCAGAGTCAATTAAAGGAAGGAGAAGGCCTTTCCTGGAGAGCAGTGAGCTGTGTATAAATGTAGGTAAAGCCAGTCCTATTTTGTAGAACAATATACAGAAATCCAAGATAAGTCCTCTTCATTTCCGGCTATGCAGGGAGATTGTGGAGGCTGCAGAGGAGCACTGGTAATCCATGAATGGGTAACAGGTTCTTTTCACAATTAAGAAACTGATGCCTAAGGAAAATAAATCACATAGCCCAACCATAGAGACCTTGAACTAGGACCCTGTAGTCCTCTCAGTTTGGTGGACTTTTAGGCCAGCTTTCATTTACTGTACCATTCTGCCTCCTATTTTCTAGGGTAGCATAAATATGGAGCTGAATAACAAAACTCATTTTTAGACATTAACAAATTAGTTGTAATTAATTTCTCAGAGCTGCTTGCAATCCCATGTGATATCCTAAGAAAAGGGATTACTTAAACAGATAAGTGTAGGTGAGAGACATGAGATACTGCAGGGAGGGCAACACCAGATGGTTTACAGCCATGGGAGGCAGCATGAGGGCACTGGGCATATGGAGAGCAGAGGCCAGAAAAGGAATGAAGGCATGCTCCAAGCAAGATAGTTTTTTGCCTTTCAGGTGTACTTCATTTGCCTTTGGGGCAGTGGCAGGGATGGGAAGTATAATGGTGGTTTAGATTCAGGGTTGACTTGAAATCTGCTGAATTGAGGTCACCTAGTCGTGACCTTCATTCCTTGACAGATGCTGAATTCAGCATTCAAACAAATTACTCTTTGCAGTTAAAATCTCCATAGATGATTCCTTTTGTAAGCTATGCTTAGTATGCTAATGCTTGTCTATGAGTTTATCATTGAAAGGCTTATGAAGAGCAGTCTACAAAAATGGCTTATATCTTCAGCTTGCCTCTAAAATTGTCATTGGTGAATGCATACTGATGCTAAGGGTCTCCACTATGTCACCTTGTTAGAGCTTGACTTGGGCCCCAAATATTAGCTATGGTTTCCTTGTACTGTAACACCTGAGGAAACTTGCCATTCCTAAATTTTATGGAACTTAATCGGGTAAAAATTCTAAATTAAAAGAGCTTTCCAGGGAATATAATAATCATGTTAGGTGGTCAAGAGAACATTTCCTGATCTCCATGTGCCCAGAAAACCAAATTGTTAAGACAGCTTCTGCGTATTGGCAAAAACACTTTACACTGACTAGCTATGTGACCTTGGTCATGTCACTGCTCTAGAACCTGGTTTCCCTTCTACGATACATGGAATAATTTTCTTACCTTACCTTACCTGAATTGGAGCCCCTTGCTTCTCCTATTACTAACAAATATATTTCATTATGAATTAGAGTGCAGCTTCTTTTTAATATAATTTAAGAATGTTACTATCTATTGTGCTCTGTAAGCCTTTCCCACGCCTGTTTATGAGGCTTTTTTTTTAAACTTCTTTGTTAATCACAGCAGATATCTCTGGTATTTGGGGACTCACTCTATATTAATGAATATGGATTGGACTCTTCCTAATTGTTCTCAGAACACCTCCCAATTTTCAGGAGGGTAATTGATTTCAATCAACTTCTTTAGTGCACTCTCTACACTCTTGAAGCCTGTAATTTTCAAGTTCAATATTTGTGTGCTTGTACCCTCAGGAATGCTTTAGTTGGATCCTGTTATAATCCTAGAATTCTAACCAGTCACCAACTTGGAGTGTACTTATCATTAAACTAACTTATTTTTTTAGTATGGCTGAGCCATAATTTAGAGCATAACCCATATACAAAACCTAAATTTTCTGAAAAGTCAAATTATAAAAGCACTTTTAAATTTAAAACATAAAAAAGTTATTTGGCTTTAGTGAAGAGTGTATTGAAATGTTTCCTATGCCTTTAGCTGTATAGTAGTCTGAGGCAAAGAAACTAAAGGTCAGATGTCAGGTGTTTATCGTGGGCAATCAGTCAAAGAGAAGACTCGAAAATGAGAGAAGCTCATTGGGGCAGTACTATTTCATTTACAAAATTTGGTTTTAGCCTATCTTCTAGAAATGCAGAGAATAAAGATAAGTATATTTTGATACATTTCCACATAATAGCTAGCCTTTTCTGGTTCTAAAACTTTTCCCATATATAGATATATATATAGATATAGATATAGATGTATCCCATGATTGATATAGATATAGATATATCCCATGATAGATATATAGATATATCCCATGATAGATGTAGATATAGATATATCCTATGATAGATGTAGATATAAATATATCCCATGATTGATATAGATATATAGATATCTCCCATGATTGATATAGATACATCTCATGGTTGATATCAATATCTATATATAGATATCTCATGATTGATATAGATATCTATATATAGATATCTATCTCATGATTGAGATAGATATCTATCCTATGATTGATATAGATATCTATCCCATGATATATATCTATATATATCTCCCATGATATATATCCCATGATTGATATATATATATATATATCCATCCTATCCCATATATCTCATATATATGTGTATATATATGTGTGTGTGTGTGTGTGTGTGTGTATATATATTGCTTAAGTCCATGTTCAAAGATCTATGGTGACTTACTGTTTTTCTATGGAATTTGGAGTGAATAATTTAACCCTACACTAGATTTTCTGTCATTAGTTCTGCCTAAGAGCTCAAATCTTTAAAAAAAAGATTTTATTTACTTGTCAGAAAGAGAGAGAGAACAAGCAGGGGGAGTGACAGGCAGAGGGAGAAGCAGGCTCCTTGCTCAGCAAGGAGCCTGATGTGGGACTCGATCCCAGGATCCTGGATCATGACCTGAGCCAAAGGCAGATGCTTACCTGACTGAGCCACCCAGGCATCCAGGAGCTCAAAGCTTCTTATCAGATTTTTTGGGAGGAATACCCAAATCAAGAATAGACATTTTCATCACTATTTTGTACAGAAATAACCTCACTGAGGTTCTTATTGCTATTCTTTGAGATTCTTATTTCCATTCTTCAGCTGGACTATTGCAAAAACACAACTGGACTCCCTATTTCTTTTTTCTTTCCACTTCAACCCAACACACACTATTGCCAGAATAATTTCCCCCAAACATTGTACATTCCCTTATTAGATCTTCAGTGGTTACCTGTTACCATTGACCTGTAATGCCATATCCTATGATCTAAATTTTGAACTTACCTTTCCAATTCTATTTGCTATTACAACTTCATATATTGTGTGCTCCCACCAGCAGAACTATTGTGATTCCTTGAATACTCCATGCACATTCACACATACTCCTGTGTCTACTTATGCTGTTCTTTCAGCCAGTATCTCTTTCTCACCATCTTTCTATATCTGTATTTTATGTGTCTGCATTTTGTTAGGTAAACATAAGACTTTTGTTGAGAGAGAGAGACAATAGAGTAGTATGGCTTTAAAAATTCAGAAGTTCCTTTTTCTCTCATGTGACAGTTCTGTCATGTTTCAGAATGGCAGTGGTTCTGCTTTGCGTGGCCATTCAAGAGCTTAGTCTTTTTATAAGTTGTCAATTGAACAAGTTATTATTGCTCTACCATCCCTTAGGGTGCAGTCCTCCTCTGAGTGGTCAAGGCTGGCCCACCTCATCCAGGTTCCAGTTGGAGGAAGAGGAAGAAGTGCATAAAACAGGTCTATTCTCTTAAGGTTTATACCTGGAAGAAGCACATGCCAACTTTTCACATTTCATTGGCAATAAATCAGTCATACATTCACACATAACTAACTGCAAAGGAGGCTGGGCATTATAGCCTAGCCACACGTATGGAAGAAGTGGAGGGCAAATTTCAGTGGCCAACTATGTTTATGCCACACTGTTGAAATCTGGTTCATTTGTCATTTTCCTTCTTTCAGGCCTTTCCTGAAGCCCTCAGCTGAACCCCTCCTCTGAACTACTCTAGTCCAGGGTTTCTCCACCTGTGATATGTATAAGAATCACTTGTGGTCTTGTTAAACTACAATCTTAATCAGTCGGTCAGGGGTTGGGCCTGCAATTCTGCATCTCTAACAAGCTCCTCAGTGACACCCCTGCACTGGTCTGCAGAATACACCGTGAGTAAGGAGATTCAAGCCCATTTTCTGTTCCTCTCTTGTGGGATGTAACTTTTCCTCCTTCATTGTAGTTATTCATGTGTGTATCTTAACCTCCTTAAAAGACCATTAACTCTCATAGCAGAATCTGGATTTCTTTGGCATTTTGTTTTTCTCACCCTGCCTCTCTCCACCAAGAATAGTCTTGTCTTAGAAGTACTTAATAAGTATTTGAATAATTGATAAGGAGTACCAACTAATCTAGAATGTTGAGCATAAGCTTTTTAAAAAGTTTTTATTTAAATTCTAGTTAGCATATAGTGTATTATTAGTTTCAAGTGTACAACATTGTAATTCAACACTTCCATACATACCTGGTGCTCATCACAACAAGGAGCATAAACTTTTGAAAGGCAACATTACCTATGCCAGGTTTTGGACTATGCTTAGTGCAAATCACTTGTTTNTGTGTGTGTGTGTGTGTGTGTGTGTATATATATTGCTTAAGTCCATGTTCAAAGATCTATGGTGACTTACTGTTTTTCTATGGAATTTGGAGTGAATAATTTAACCCTACACTAGATTTTCTGTCATTAGTTCTGCCTAAGAGCTCAAATCTTTAAAAAAAAGATTTTATTTACTTGTCAGAAAGAGAGAGAGAACAAGCAGGGGGAGTGACAGGCAGAGGGAGAAGCAGGCTCCTTGCTCAGCAAGGAGCCTGATGTGGGACTCGATCCCAGGATCCTGGATCATGACCTGAGCCAAAGGCAGATGCTTACCTGACTGAGCCACCCAGGCATCCAGGAGCTCAAAGCTTCTTATCGGATTTTTTGGGAGGAATACCCAAATCAAGAATAGACATTTTCATCACTATTTTGTACAGAAATAACCTCACTGAGGTTCTTATTGCTATTCTTTGAGATTCTTATTTCCATTCTTCAGCTGGACTATTGCAAAAACACAACTGGACTCCCTATTTCTTTTTTCTTTCCACTTCAACCCAACACACACTATTGCCAGAATAATTTCCCCCAAACATTGTACATTCCCTTATTAGATCTTCAGTGGTTACCTGTTACCATTGACCTGTAATGCCATATCCTATGATCTAAATTTTGAACTTACCTTTCCAATTCTATTTGCTATTACAACTTCATATATTGTGTGCTCCCACCAGCAGAACTATTGTGATTCCTTGAATACTCCATGCACATTCACACATACTCCTGTGTCTACTTATGCTGTTCTTTCAGCCAGTATCTCTTTCTCACCATCTTTCTATATCTGTATTTTATGTGTCTGCATTTGTTAGGTAAACATAAGACTTTTGTTGAGAGAGAGAGACAATAGAGTAGTATGGCTTTAAAAATTCAGAAGTTCCTTTTTCTCTCATGTGACAGTTCTGTCATGTTTCAGAATGGCAGTGGTTCTGCTTTGCGTGGCCATTCAAGAGCTTAGTCTTTTTATAAGTTGTCAATTGAACAAGTTATTATTGCTCTACCATCCCTTAGGGTGCAGTCCTCCTCTGAGTGGTCAAGGCTGGCCCACCTCATCCAGGTTCCAGTTGGAGGAAGAGGAAGAAGTGCATAAAACAGGTCTATTCTCTTAAGGTTTATACCTGGAAGAAGCACATGCCAACTTTTCACATTTCATTGGCAATAAATCAGTCATACATTCACACATAACTAACTGCAAAGGAGGCTGGGCATTATAGCCTAGCCACACGTATGGAAGAAGTGGAGGGCAAATTTCAGTGGCCAACTATGTTTATGCCACACTGTTGAAATCTGGTTCATTTGTCATTTTCCTTCTTTCAGGCCTTTCCTGAAGCCCTCAGCTGAACCCCTCCTCTGAACTACTCTAGTCCAGGGTTTCTCCACCTGTGATATGTATAAGAATCACTTGTGGTCTTGTTAAACTACAATCTTAATCAGTCGGTCAGGGGTTGGGCCTGCAATTCTGCATCTCTAACAAGCTCCTCAGTGACACCCCTGCACTGGTCTGCAGAATACACCGTGAGTAAGGAGATTCAAGCCCATTTTCTGTTCCTCTCTTGTGGGATGTAACTTTTCCTCCTTCATTGTAGTTATTCATGTGTGTATCTTAACCTCCTTAAAAGACCATTAACTCTCATAGCAGAATCTGGATTTCTTTGGCATTTTGTTTTTCTCACCCTGCCTCTCTCCACCAAGAATAGTCTTGTCTTAGAAGTACTTAATAAGTATTTGAATAATTGATAAGGAGTACCAACTAATCTAGAATGTTGAGCATAAGCTTTTTAAAAAGTTTTTATTTAAATTCTAGTTAGCATATAGTGTATTATTAGTTTCAAGTGTACAACATTGTAATTCAACACTTCCATACATACCTGGTGCTCATCACAACAAGGAGCATAAACTTTTGAAAGGCAACATTACCTATGCCAGGTTTTGGACTATGCTTAGTGCAAATCACTTGTTTAAAAATGGTTTGTTGAAAAATTGATTCCCACGTAGCCCAGACAAACTAAGGGAGAATTTGCGAGATAGCCAAGCTAAGTGGAATTCGGCAAATGGAAACCACATTTTATCAAAGACTTTTCCCCTCCATGGGCTGTGACCGTTTCAAAGGAAATGCTAATCCCTATGTTTGGAATTCATTTCCAGAGAGCCTCTCTGTTTAATAAGAGTAATTTTGTGCCCACATAGCTTTATGAGTCAGTTTGATAATTTTTGTTGAAGAGGTGGTTGTTTGTTTGTTTGTTTGTATTTCACCTGGAAGCACTCAATGATCTTCCATTTGGAAAGTGTCAAGTTGGGTTCCAATTAAAGCTGAATGAGGAGGACTCTTCTCAGCTTGGCCCTATTTTAGTCTATTCTTTTCTCAGTCCTGACCTATGTTCTGGGCCTTGAGGGTTAGAGTGGAAGAAGGGAGGGGAGATGAAGTGGGCTGGGGTTGAAAACAGAGACTGCTTTGTAATGTAGTCTGATTCATATGGAGGAAAGGAGACCTTAGGCCTCCTGCCTCACTCCTCCAGCCTGCATAATGAAATCCCTAACTGGAACTGTTTTCTACTTGGAAATTGTCATAAATGAGACAGGGCTGAAGTTTCTCTTTTGGTCTCTGTATGGAAAAAGGTTTCACAAGTAAATGAATCATGTTACCAAGAATTTGGAGATTCTTAGCGTAGTTGAAGAAATAAGTTTTAGTCTCTATTAGCCCCTCAACTAATGCATCAGTTACAAACCACAGAACTTCAGAGTGGGGTCCTCACTTCTCACTTACAGGCTCTCTCCTTGGCAGTAACTCGTTAGCCCTTAATTCCATTATTAGCCTTTGGAATTGACAAAAGGATATTCAGACATGCTACTAATTTATATTAACTGCTCCCTTTCCTTACTGTGACTATGTAAGGGCTTACAGTATTATCAGTGCAGTGTGTCCTAATAAGTTGTTATTGCACATATTATTGTACATGACTTTATAAGTATTCTACATGTTTTTGGCCTTCCCACTCCTTTGGTAAGAACTTACAGCCTCACAATTCAAGAATGAAAATGTTCCCAACAGGGTTGGGACTAGGGTGAGCCAAGCCAGGCCACTAGGGAGCACAATTTAAGGAGGTGCTCACTCAAACACGTTGACCCTGTACTTGCATGACCCTGAGAGTGACAGTCTTCTTAAATTTTGTGCCCCAGGGGGCTGGCTTGCCTTGTCTTAGTCTAGGTTCTTATTCTCAAGGCAGAGAGCCCAAAGACTGCTTTCTAAGATCATTTGGATAACAGGCCTTTAAACCCTCCTATCTCCTTTCTTTTTGATAAATGCAGAGATCTGATAAATGCAGCTGAGAGAAAATAAAGATGAAATTCATCAATTGTGATTTTATTCATCATATGGGTGTAAGACTGCCATTCTGTTCATTTGCCCTCTATGCTACAGCTAAACAAAGTCTTGACATAGATTTTATAATGAGCACACATTCATTATTGGCTTTGGGGATCTCCTTTGATTCAAATCTTGACATTGTTCCTTAGTCTCGAAGCCCCCTGAATTTTCAGACCATCAATGGCACATCTAAATGCAGAAAGAACATCATTCCTACCCACTGCCTAATACCCACTTGCAAGGCATATGTGGACACCACCTAATTAGCTGTGATGTGCATTTTGGCATATGTCGGAAGTTAAAGCCACTTCCTTATAGGAACTCAAACCCCGAATTTATCTTTATTAAGGCCTTGTCCAAATGATAAATATACACTGCCTCCTTGCTATCTACTGCCTGGAAATAAATCACTTAGGATTGATTTGCTAACAGCTTTCTTCACTCTAAGGGTCCTCCTGCCCCAGAGGTCACACTGTCCTTCTTCACAGATGCTGATAACCAAACAAAACACCAAGCTGATCATAGTGAACAAAGAAGGAAACCTAGGGCAAGGGTCAGCAATTCACTTTGCACAGCCTAGAAAAAAAAAACAGCCTTACAAGACACAATATCATATTTTAGAAACCTACCCCCCCCAAACTACTGGTGAGTATATGAAGTAACAGATGAGTATATTCTTTTTTTTTTTTAAAGCAAAGTACTCTGAACTCTGGTACTTCAGTCAGGAATTACAAACTCTTCCAGGAATCCACCAAGTAGTATAAATATGTAAAACTGGCTGGGTTATGAGTCCCCAAGAGTGGTGGGGACTTATTATGCATTTCTCATCCACACCAGCCCTCTTTTGCCACATAGAAACATGGGCCAAATCTTGTTAGATCTTCTGATTCCTCAAGAGGAGGCAACCTGACTTTCTTTCAAACATGATAGTTCCCATTTTTTAAAATTCAATTAGCCAATGTATAGTACATCATTAGTTTTTGATATAATATTCAATGATTTGTTAGTTGAATATAACCCCCAGTGCTCATATCACATGCCCTTTTTAATTCCTGTCACCTGGTTATCCCATCCTCCCACCCACCTCCCTTTTCACAGCCCTCAGTTTGTTTCCTGGAGTCAAGAGTCTCATATGATTTGCCTCCCTCTCTGACCTCTTCCCATTCAATTTTCCCTCCCTCCCCCTATTGTCCTGTGCACTATTCTTTATATTCCACATATGAGTGAAACCTTATGATAATTGTGTTTCTCCAATTGACTTATTTCACTTAACATAATACCTTCCAGTTCCATTCATGTCAATGTAAATAGTACATATTCATCCTTTCTGATCACTGAGTGTTATTCCATTGTATATATGAACCACATCTTCTTTATCCATTCATCTGTTTGGCTCCTTCTCAGCTCCTTCCGCAGTTTGGCTATTGTGGACATTGCTGCTATGAACATTGGGGTGCAGGTGCCCCTTCTTTTCACTACATCTGTATCTTTGGGGTAAATGCCCAGTAGTGCAATTGCTGGGTTGTAAGGTAGCTCTATTTTTAATGTCTTGAGGAACCTCCACACTGTTTTCCAGAGTGGCTGCACCACCTTGCATTCCCACCAACAGTGTAAGAGGGTTCCCCTTTCTCCACATCCTTGCCAACATTTGTTGTTGCCTGTATTGTTAATTTTAGCCATTCTGACTGCTGTAAGTTGGTATGTCATTGTGGTTTTGATTAGTATTTCCCTGATGGCAAGTGATGTGGAGCATTTTTTTTTATGTGTCTGTTGGCCATTTGTATGTCTTCTTTGGAGAAGTGTCTGTTCATGTCTCCTGCCCATTTCTTGACTGGATTATTTGTTTTTTTACCACAACTTCTTAATCCAGTCATCTGTTGAAGAGCATCTTGGCTCCTTCCACGATTTAGCTATTGTGGACAAAGCTGCTATGAACATTGGGGTGCTTATGGCCCTTCTCTTCACACGTCTGTATCTTTGGGGTAAATACCCAGTAGTGCAATGGCTGGATCATAGGGTAGCTCAATTTGTTTTTTTGGGTGTTGAGTTTGAGAAGTTCTTTACAGATCTTGGATACCAGCCTTTTATCTGCAATGTCATTTGCAAGTATCTTCTCCCATTCCATGGGTTGCCTTTTAGTTTTGTTGATTGTTTCCTTTGCTGTGCAGAAGATTTTTATCTTGATGAAATCACAATAGTTCATTTTTGCTTTTGTTTCCCTTGCCTTTAGAGACATGTTTCTCAAAAAGTTGCTGTGGCTGAGGTCGAGGAAACTACTGTCTGTGTTCTCCTCTAGAATTTTGATGGATTCCTGTCTCACATTGAGGTCTTTCAACCATTTTGAGTTTATCTTTGTGTATGGTGTAAGAGAATGGTCCAATTTCATTCTTCTGCATGTGGCTGTCCAATTTTTCTAGCACCATTTACTGAAGAGACTGTCTTTTTTCCATTGGCTATTCTTTCCTGCTTTGTCAAAGATTAATTGACCATAGAGTTGAGGGTCCATATCTGGGCTTTCTCTTCTGTTCCATTGATCTATGTGTCTGTTTTTGTGCCACCACCATACTGTCTTGGTGATCACAGCTTTGTAGTATAGCTTGAAATCAGGCAGTGTGATGCCCCCGATTTGGCTTTCTTTTTCGGTATTCCCCTGGCGATTTGGGGTCTTTTGTGGTTCCATACAAATTTTAGGATTGTTTGTTCCAGCTATGTGAACAATGTCAATGATATTTTGATAGGGATTGCATTGAATGTGTAGATTGCTCTGGGTAGCACAGACATTTTAACAATATTTATGCTTCCAATCCATGAACATGGAATATTTTTCCATTTCTTTGTGTCTTCCTCAATTTCTTTCTTAAGTGCTCTGTAGTTTCTAGAGTACAGATCCTTTACCTCTTTGGTTAGATTTATTCCTAGGTATCTAATGGTTCTTGGTGCGATTTTGAATGGGATCAATTCCTTAATTTCTCTTTCTTCAGTCACATTGTTAGTGTATAGAAATGCAACTGGTTTCTGTGCATTGATTTTTGTATCCTGCTATGTTGCTGAATTGCTGTATGAGTTCTAGCAATTTTGGGGTGGAGTCTTTTGGGTTTTCCACATAAAGTATGTCATCTGGAAAGTGTGAGAGTTTGACTTCTTTGTGAATTTGAATGCATTTTAATTCTTTTTGTTGTCTGCTGATGCTAGGACTTCTAGTACTATGTTGAACAATAATGGTGAAAGTGGGGATCCCTGTCATTTCCTGACCTTAGGGAACAAGCTTTCAGTTTTTCCCCATTGAGAATGATATTCGCTGTGGGCTTTTCATAGGTGGCTTTTATGATATTGAGGTATGTTCCCTCTATCCCTATATTTTGAAGAGTTTTAATCAGGAAAGGATGCTGTATTTTGCCAAATGCTTTTCCTGCATCAACTGAGAGGATCATATGGTTCTTGTCTCTTCTTTTGTTAATGTGCTCTATCACGTTGATTGACTTGTGAGTGTTGAACCACCCTGGTTTCCCAAGAATAAATCACGCCTGGTCATGTTGAATAAGCCTTTTAATGTTCTGTTGGATCCTATTGGCTATGATCTTGGGGAGTATTTTAGTATCCATGTTCATCAGGGATATTTGTCTGTAATTCTCTTTTTTGGTGGAGTTTTTGTCTGGTTTTGGGATCAATGTAATGCTGGCCTTACAGAATGGGTTTGGAAGTTTTCCTTCCACTTCTATTTTTTTGAAACAGCTTCAGCAGAATAGGTATTATTTCTTCTTTAACTTTAAATGTGTGGTAGAATTCCTGTGGGAAGCCTCTGGCCCTGGATTCTTGTTTTGGAGAAGGTTTTTGATTACTGCTTCAATTTCCTTACTGATTATTGGTCTGTTCAGATTGTCTATTCCTTCCCATTTCAGTTTTGGTAGTTCGTAAGTTTCTAGGAATGCATCTATTTCTTCCAGATTGCCTAATTTGTTGGCGTATAGTTACTCCATAATACGTTCTTAAAATTGTTTGTATTTTCTTGGTGTTGGTCATGATCTCCTCTTTCATTCATGATTTTATTAACTTGGGTCCTTTTTCTTTTCTTTTGGATAAGTCTGGCCAGAGGTTTATCAATCTTATTAATTCTTTTGAAGAACCAGCTTCTAGTTTCATTGGTCTGTTCTGTTTTTCTGCATTGATTTCTGCTCTAATCTTTATTTCTCTTCTCCTGCTTGGTTTAGGCTTTATTTGCTGTTCTTTCTCCAGCTCTTTTAGGTGTCAGGTTCACTTGTGCATTTGGGATTTTTCTAATTTTTTAAGAGAGGCTTGGATGGCTATGTATTTCCCTCTTTGGACCACCTTTGCAGTGTCCCATATGTTTTTGAACCTATGTGTTTTCATTCTCATTAGTTTGAATGAATTTTTTAAATGTTCAGAAGTTAACAAAATTTTTATTTTTTAATTTTTTTAAAGAAAATTTTAAAGTCTCTGTAGGAGACAAATAAAATATCCATGAAGGATAGATATGTCCCACTAAGTCTCAAAGTCTAACTCCAGCCCATTTGTTATTCCTGCTCAGGATGATGGCTCTTGATTCACTTGGTGACTTTTAATGGCTCAGCCACTCATGTTTAGGTTATGTGTTCTTAAAATACCAAGATATTAAGATTTTGAAGAGTCAGGCTTATGATGATCTTTGCCTCCCTGCAGCTTTAGCTGCTCTTCCACCTTCCTAGTACAACACAACTGTAGACACTCCATTTCCATTAGCCAGATGCAACCAATTGTCATGCTTTTATATTTAGGGTAGGCCACAGTAACCCCCTGGAACCACCTGCTTCCTGAGGAAGAAGTACATGGAAATAATGCTGTTTTAGCCAGCTTGGATTTCTTAAATTCTTAATATCTTGCTTGTCTCAACTGCTTACTTCTTGGCCCTTTTCACTTTTCTTTGTCTATTTCTGAATTTGATAGTTGTTGACTAATAGAGGTGGAGCTCGAATCCAGGTGTCTACTTCTTGAGGGAATGTGTTCTCTAAATTTATTCCTTGTCAGTTGAGTAACACTTCTTTGCTTTGTCCTGTGTCCTATTTCTTTGATTTGCCCTGTCGCCCATATGTTTTATGTCAGCTTGGAGTTTTCCTACCTTTGTAATCTAAGATTTGGAATTGCCTCATGGACTGTGGAACTTGAAACACATCCCAAAGATTTTGGTTAACTTCCAGGGGAGCCTCATATACTTCCTGGGCACTCATATTGTCCCTGTCCCACTCTATATTTACTTGGTGTGAAACATAGCCTCTTTCTCAAACCATCTATAAGTTCAGTAAATTTTCCTGTGTGTGTAGGTGGGCAGGGTCACATTATGCTCCCCCCAGGCTTGCTCTATCTCACTTTCCTTATGACCCTCCTGTCTCAGATCCTCACCTCTCCCTCCCATACTGTCTTGGGAACACCCTTTATATTGACAGAGCAGCCTCCTCACCCTTCTGTGGCCTTGTTGCCTATTAACTCTCAGGTTGTTAGTATTGTGGGATCACCTCCATGGACCTGTACAAACTCAGATTCTGTAATTAACAAAAGTAATGCTGAAAAACCTGGTTCTCTAAAATCTTAGGTTGTTACAACTTTGCTGTTTGAAAATGTATCAGTAATAATGGAATATTCCATTCTTTCCTAGAAGCAGCTTTGATTTCTAATACAGTTGCAGAGCTTCAGATACGGAGATTTGGGACACACCATTCCCCATTTATTTTAATTCTGTAGTTTCCAAGGAGACTGGGTCTACTTCTTAGCCTAGGGCTGATATTTACCCGTTTACACAACCCTGCTGTACTTTAAGATGATCAAACTGTGGCTTTATTTACACTGTGCCTATACTCTTCTCCCCTGATCCAAAGTTTGGTAGTTTCTCTGTAACCATGGTGGCTTCTGGTTTCACTTTCCACAGTTTCAGTTACCCACTGCTGCAGTCAGTCGCAGTCAGGAAGCAGGTGTTCCTTCTGACGAATCAGCAGAAGGTAAATAGTAGCTTAACGCTGTCACAATGCCTGCGTCATTCACATTTCATCTCATCACTAGGCATTTTATCTCATTATCACAAGAAGGGTGAGTACGGTACAATAACATATTTTGAGAGAGAGAGAGTGAGTGAGAGAGAGAGAAATGCAGAGAGGGAGGTACCACATTCATATAACACAGGATACTGTTATAATTGTTCTATTTTATTGTCAATGTCTTACCGTGCTTAATTTATAAATTAAGCTTTATCGTAAGTGTGTATAGGGAAAAGCACAGTGTAAATAGGGCTCAGTACTATCTGTGGTTTCAGGCATCCACTGGGGGTCTTGGAATATATCCCCTGTAGATAAGGGGGGAATACTGTAACACTGTTACTTCCTTTGTTTGGTGAGTTGCCCATGGTTACTCTGCTATGCAGTATCCCTTCCTGTAGCAAGTTAATAAACGTTTGTCTGATTATAGAGGCATCCCCAGTGGTGTTTATCAGATGGGCTTTATCATTTTTTGCTCCAAGCATTTATGAAAATATTTGTCCCACTACATAGGTTCTCCTGGGAGAAAACTCTATTTTTCACTGTAGTATAACTTCCATGAAGGCAGGGAATTTTGTTTTCTTCATTACTGTAAGAACAGTGCTTGGGACATGTTGAAAGAATGATGAATTCTGTTAACAGCCTTTAAAGTGATAAAATGATCTCCATACTCTTGTATAGAAGAGAATGTTACCTCATTTCAGATTCCTTTGAGCCCTATCTTGGGTTCTGGACTCAGAAAGACCTGGCATAGACCCCGTCTTAGTCCATTTAGGTTGCTATAACAAAATATCATAGACTGGGTATCTTATAAATAGCAGAAATATATTGCTCAAAATAGACACTGTGAAATATAAGTTTAGGTTGTCAGTGTGGTTGCATTCTGGTGAACACCTGCTTCTTCATTGCTGACTGTGATTTTTTCCTTGTACCCACATATAGCAGAAGGGGCAAAAGAACTCTCTGAGGTTTCATAGGGGAACTAATGCCATTCATGGGGCTTCCTCCCCTAATTACCTAATTACCTCCCAAATGCTCCACCTCCTACTACTTTGGGGATTAGGGTCTCAACATAGGAAATTTTGGGAGGTATATATTCAGTCCATAGCAGACTCCCATTTCAACACTGAACTAACTCTATGATTTTGGGGAAATTATTTAACGTCTTTTTGCCTTGTTTTCAGCTATAAAGTGAGGATGATGCTACCTATCTCTCTTGGTGGGTGTGAGGATTAAATGAAGTGATTTATATGAAGGGTTTATCATGGAATGTGGCACATGATAAATGCTCAGTAAACATCAGCTACTATTTTTCATTTTAACTCTCCTTGGCCTTCATCTTTTCAGATGCTGGGGACTTACATATCTCTGGGCCTCTGCTACTATTCAGCACTAAATTTCATTTTGTCCCATAGTAAAGTAACAGGTGTGTCTTCTTTTTCTCACTGTTAACTCTTAGAGGACAAGATCCATGCATTACTTATGCATGTATCATTTTAGATAAATATATCTGTATATTGCCTGTACATAGTAGGCACTCTAAATATTTGTGGTTGCAAAGTTTGCCTGAAAAGGAAGACTTTAGTGTGTGGAGCCAGGCCTGGTTGTTGAATACAGTGCACTCATCAAGTGCTAGATGATTATGATACAGCATAAATCGTTTCTTTCCTGAGCAGTTTCAGAATGTAGCAACTAAAGAGGAGAGGCAGAGGCTAAGAAGGAGCTTTTCTGAGTCCTGTGTGCCCCTGCTAAGTGTGCATTTGAATGACCCAGGGAAAATGAGAGGGACCAAGGAGATGGGTGTGGATAAACTTAGTCATTTAATTCCTGTATTTCTCAGGAATTGCCACTTGAGTTCAGCCTAGTAATTTGGAGCAGCAGGTGAATTATGTATAGCTAATCTATAACTAGAGGCCATTGTGCAAAGCTGTGCTGGAGTTTTGCTCTCCTGGTGACCAGGTAGGGATCGAAGACCACTTTATCTTGTAGTCCCTCTGAGAGCTGATGCTATAGGCAGAGGAAGCTGTACTTTCACTGTTGAACAGGCTGAGCTCTCAGTGGCTCTCCACTTGGGTGCATATTTATGGCAAATGCTATCTTGGCCCTCTTATGCATATACTCTAGTACAGGGCTGAGAAAGGGGAACAAAAGCCAAGAAGGTAATAAGGTGGTAATAGGATGGTAATAGGGCAGGGTTTCTCCAACATCCTTGTCCCTCACAAATTCACTCCTTTTGGCTTTTTCTTCCTTTTCCCAGTCCTAATCCTACCTCTTTGGTATTCTCCAGGGGGTTATATTTGATGACTAATATCCCTTTGAGCTTGTGATATGCTAATAGACTGGATCTCTAGGAGGGAAAAGCCCTGATTTGTAATGTTTGCTGATTTCTACGGTATAAATATTCCCATCAAGGTGGACTTCAAACTATTAACTTGTAGTCACTGAATGAAGGTTTGGGAGATATGGATAATTCACTCTTGTGAACCAGTTTGTGCTGGGTCCAGCATCCTATTGCCTTTAGCTCTGACATTTTATGACTGTGTAGTCTTGACCCTTTTACTCTCCATTCCCCATACAACACACTTACAATAGCCACATAGCAGAATTAAACTATAAAGCTCCTTCTCATACTAAAAACTGGGGCAAAAAAATGAAAGTATTTCTTGCAGATTTAGTATGTATATTATCATGTCAAGGTTGTGTCAAGGATGGGTGCTGGCTGCTAATTTTTAGTAGTAATCAGGGCAGAAGCAGCAGAAAGGACTATGGTTTTGTGGTTCTATAAGACTCTCCATGAATTAGCAAGAAACTTTCTGAAGGGCAAGCTTCAGCTATGCTGATGGTAGGTCCCCTGAGTCACGTCTTAAAATAGAGGTGTCTCTCCATTAGCTATGGAAAAGCTGTCGTGGAGCAGTAGTATCAAAATATAAGCAAGTACTACATTATTCACTCTTGTATTTCACCTTTTTTCTATGCCTTCACAACATACATAAAAAAATGCTCCTCTCACTTTTTAATACAGCAGTTTCTGCTGCCAGCAGTAGCTTCTGCAAATTGAATGTGTTTACCCTAGATTGAAAGACGAAGATGAATGAAAAGAGCTATGCTTGCTTGCAATTGGTCCAGGTAGGGGAAGAAGACTGCTAGAGCTGAGCTTGGCCAGAACTGCTTAACATGTGTGAGGTTTGGCCCTATTTCCCTCAGTTTTCATAGGTATCTCCTACCCATTCTTTAGCCTCTGCCCAACTGCTTCACAAAAGTCCCTCTTCTTATCTCCATTTCCCAGGTTGGGGCTGTTGCCCAAGACTCTAGTCACTTGGAGAAACTTAACCAATGAAATAGGACTATAGTGCTGCTGATGTATATTTATCTGTATAGTCTTCCTCAGAGCAAAGGAACAGGAGCCTGTATATGCTAGTAAAATTTTAACAACAGACTGTCTAGGAAAAAAAAGTGTGTGTGTGTGTATTCCTACATTTTACTGATATGAAGGATGGGTAGTATGCAATTTAAAGCATAGTAAAATACACATTACTCCTTACTTTAAATTTCACATAGCCAGTTCATTCTCACAGAATGCCTTTTTGATCTTTATTGAATTCTTGTATCTATAGCCAACCTATGGTTGTGATTGATGAATGAATATAGTCCTGACATAAGTGTTGGTTGATATTTTCATTTATGTTAATGAAAAAGATGAAAGTAAAAAACAAATATGGATGTTAGAAATTCATTTATTCATCAGTGTTGTGAGCAACTTTGTTGAATTGGATAATAGTTTTCAAACACCAGAAGAAAATGTCCTTCATTTTTTGTGTTAGTCACAATGTAATGGCTATGGATATAATGCAACAGTTTTATTTTTTAAAATTTTTTACTATATTCACAGAACTGTGAAAATATCACTACATCAATTTTTAGAATATTTTCATCACCCCAAGAGATACTAGGTACCCTTTAGCAATCACTACCCATTTCCTCCCAAACTCTCCAACCCTAGGCAGCCTGTAACCTGTATGTTCTGTCTATGGATTTGCCTATTCTGGTCATTTCATATAACCAAGATGATACAATATATGGCCTTTTATGACTGGCTTCTTTCATTTAGCATTAATCTTTTCAAGGTTAATCCATGTAGAACTTCATTTCTTTTCATGGCCAAATCATATTCCATTATTTGTAATAATATATTTGGAATAATAATTCTAATGTCATATTTTGTTTACCCATTCAGTTGATAGACTTTTGAGTTGTTCTAACTTTTAACCATCATGATTACTGTGGCTATGACCTTTTGTGTACAAGTTTTTGTGAGGACATATGTTGTCATTTCTCTTGAGTGGAATTGCTGGGTCAGTTGGTAACTCTATGCTTAACCTTTTGAGGAACTAACAGACTTTTCCAAAGTGGCTGCACTATTTTACATTCCTACCAGAAATGTATGAGGGTTCCAATGACTCCACATCCTCACCAACACTTGTTATTATCTGACTCTGATTATAGCTCTCCTAGTGGATGTGAAATGGTGTCTCATTGTGGTTTTGATTTGCATTTCCTTGATGGCTGGTGATGGTGAGCATCTCTTCACATGCTTATTGGCCATTTGTTTATCTTCTTTAGAAAAATATCTGTTCAGATTTTTTGCTCATTTTTAAGTTATCTATTTTATTATTTAAAGAATTCTTTAAATATTCTAGCTATAAGTCCATTGTTAGATATGATTTGCAAAATTTTTTTCCAGTTCTATGGGTGCCTTTTCACTTTCTTGATGGTGGTCTTTGAAATATTGAAGTTTTAAATTTTGTTCATATACAAGTTATTTGTTTTTCGACTCCCCTCTCTTTTTAAGAACAGTATTACTCATTTTGTTTTTTATCTACAATTTCCTTGTATTGAGGTTTAGGCTTTGAATTCTTGGCCTGAGTACTGTATAAGTGATGTGATATTCTTCTCAGGGTATATGGAGCCATGCAATGTCCTTATGTCCTTTATTGGAGATGAAAATTTTGATAATCTGATCAAGGTATTGCCTATTCTCTTCTGTATAATTACTAGATTTCTTGTCCCCAATTCATGATTTTTTAAAAGTTTTTATTTACTTCCAGTTAGTTAATACATAGTGTTATATTAGTTTCAGGTGTACAGTGTTGCGATTCAACAATTCCATACTTAGTGTTCATTATGATAAGTGTATATTTAACACCTTTCACCTATTTCAAATCATTAAGAAGTTTGTAACATTGTAAATATCTGAAAAACACTTCTCAGAGACTATAGAATAAATTCCACATCCCATAGCATATCATTCAAAGTCTCCAACTTCAGATCTCCAACCTACCTTTCTAGATTCATCTATTACACACCCCTATATCAACCCATTTATTTATTTATTTAATTTGAGAGTGGGGGGAGGGGTAGAAGGAGGGGGAGAGAGAAACTTAAGCAGACTCTACACTGAGCCCCGTGCAGAGCTCGATCTCACAACCCTGAGATCACGACCTGAGCCTAAACCATTGTTGGATGCTTAACTCACTGTGCCACCCAGGTACCCCAACCATTTCTTTTAATTTTATTTTAAATCTGGTATCCTTATAAACAGTGTTATATTAGTTTCAGGTGTACAATACAGTGATTTAACAATTCTATACATTACTCAGTACTTACCAAGATAAGTGTACTTACTTTTAATCCCCTTCACCTATTTTACCCAACCCCCACTGACCTCTCTGGTAGCCATCAGTTTGTTCTCTGTAATTAAGTCTCTTTATTGGTTTGTGTCTCTTTTTTTTTGCCCTTTGTTCATTTGTTTTGTTTCTTAAATTTCACATATGAGTGAGATCATACAGTATTTGTCTTTCTCTGACTTATTTTGCTTAGCATTATACTCTCTAGCTCCAGCCACGTCATTGCAAAGGGCCAGATTTCATTCTTTTTTAAGGATGACTAATATTCCATTGTGCATATATATATACACCACATCTTTTTTTTAAAGAATTGTATTTATTTTAGAGAGAGAAAGAGAGAAAGAGAGTGAGAGAGTACGAGTGGGGGGAGGGGGACAGGGAAAGAATCTCAAACAGGTTTTGCACTGAGCACACAGCCTGACATGGGGCTCAATCTCATGACCCTGAGATCATGACCTGAGCTGAAAACAAGAGTTGGACGCTTAACCAACTGAGCCACCCTGGTGCCCCTACACCACATCTTCTTTATCCATTTATCTATTGATGGACACTCGGGATGTTTCCATATCTTGGCTATTGTAAATAATGCTTCTATAAACATAGGGATGCATGTATCCCTTTGAATTAGTGTTTTTGTATTCTTTGGGTAAATACCCAGTAGTTCAATTACTGGATCATAGGGCAGTTCTATTTTTAACTTTTTGAGGAAACTCCATACTGTTTTCCTGAGTTGCTGCACAAGTTTGCATTCCTACCAGCAGTGTGACAGGGTTCCCTTTTCTCCACATCCTTGCTAACACCTGTTGTGTCTTGTGTTTTTGATTTTAGCCATAGTGACAGGTGTGAGGTGATAACTCATTGTAGTTTTGATTTGCATTTCCCTGATGGTAAGTGTTGATGAATATCTTTTCATGTGTCTGTTGTCCATCTGGACGTATCCTTGGAGAAATGTCTGTTCATGTCTTCTGCCCATTTTAAATCAGATTATTTGTTTTTTGGGTATTGAGTTTTAGAAGTTCTTTATATACTTTGGATACTAACTCTTTATTGGCTATATCATTTGCAAATATCTTCTCCCATTCTCTATGTTGTCTTTTACTTTTATCGATTGTTTCCTTCACTGTGCAGAAGCTTTTTTTTATTTTAATGTTTTTTCATTATATTATGTTAGTCACCATACAGTACATCCCTGGTTTCTGATGTAAAGTTCGATGATTCATTAGTTGCGTATAACAACCCAGTGCACCATGCAATACGTGCCCTCCTTACTACCCATCACTAGCCTATCGCATTACCCCACCCCCATCCCCTCTGAAGCCCTCAGTTTGTTTCTCATAGTCCATAGTCTCTCATGTTTCATTCCCCCTTCTGATTACCCCCTCTTTCTTTATCCCTTTCTTCCCCTACCGATCATCCTAGTTCTTATGTTCCATAGATGAGAGAAATCATATGATAATTTTCTTTCTCTGCTTGACTTATTTCACTTAGCATTATCTCCTCCAGTGCCATCCATGTTGCAGCAAATGTTGAGAACTCGTTCTATCTGATAGCTGAGTAAAATTCCATTGTATATATGGACCACAACTTCTTAATCCAGTCATCTGTTGAAGGGCATTCTCGCTTCCTTCCACAATTGCGGACAATGCTGCTATGAACGTTGGGGTGCATATGGCCCTTCTCTTCACTACATCTGTATCTTTGGGGTAAATACCCAGTAGTGCAATGGCTAGGTCATAGGGTAGATCAATTTTTAACTTTTTAAGGGACCTCCACACTGTTTTCCAGAGTGGCTGTACCAACCTGCATTCCCACCAACAATGTAGGAGGGATCCCCTTTCTCCACATCCTCTCCAGCAATTGCTGTTTCCTGCCTTGTTGATTTTTGCCATTCTAACTGACGTAAGGTGGTATCTTAGTGTGGTTTTGATTTGAATATCCCTGATGGCTAATGATTTTGAACATTTTTTCATGTGCCTGTTAGACATTTGTATGTCATCATTGGAAAACTGTCTGTTCATATCTTCTGCCCATTTTTTGATTTGTTTATTTGTTTCTCGTGTATTGAGTTTGAGAAGTTCTTTGTAGATCTTGGATACCAGTCCTTTATCTGTAGTGTCCTTTGCAAATATATTCTCCCATTCCGTGGGCTGTCTCTTAGTTTTTTTGACTGTTTCCTTGGNTTTGAGAAGTTCTTTGTAGATCTTGGATACCAGTCTTTTGTCTGTAGCATCATTTGCAAATATATTCTCCCATTCCGTGGTCTGCCTCTTAGTTTTTTGGACTGTTTCCTTGGCTGTGCAGAAGCTTTTTATCTTGATGAAGTCCCACAAGTTCATTTTATCTTTTGTTTCTCTTCATTTGGAGATGTGTCATGAGAAAGGTTGCTTTGGCCAATGTTGTAGAGGTTGCTTCCTATGTTCTCCTCTAGGATTTTGATGGATTCCTGTCTCACATCGAGGTCTTTCATC
>NC_048238.1:91845697-91886801 GCF_002007445.2 Ailuropoda melanoleuca | reverse complement strand
AATGGGATGGATTCCCTAATTTCTCTTTCTTCAGTCTCATTTTTTGTGTATAGAAATGCAACTGATTTCAGGGCATTGATTTTGTATCCCGCCATATTACTGAATTGCTCTATAACTTCTAATAGTTTGGAAGTGGATTCTTTTGGGTTTTCCATATAGAGTATTTTGTCATCTGCAAAGAGAGACATTTTGACTTCTTCTTTGCCGATTTGGATACCTNACTGTTGCAAGGACTTCTAGTACCATGTTGAATAATAGTGGCGAGAGTGGGCATCCTTGTCGTGGTCCTGATCTTAAGGGAAAGGCTTCCAGCTTTTCCCCATTGAGAATAATGCTTGCAGTAGGCTTTTCATAGATGGCTTTTATGAGATTGAGAAATGTACCCTCTATTCCTACACTCTGAAGGGTTTTAATCAGGAAAGGATGCTGTATTTTGTCAAATGCTTTTTCTGCATCTATTGAGAGAATCATATGACTTCTGAATTTTTGTTTCTGGATAAAATCTAAGACACTGTTGGATTTGCGAATGTTGTACCACCCTTGCATCCCAGGGATGAATCCCAATTGGTCATGATGGATAATGCTTTTAATGTACAGTTGAATTCTATTAGCCAGGATCTTCTTGAGGATTTTGGCGTCCATATTCATTAGGGAAATCAGTCTATAATTCTCCTTTTTGATGGGGTCTTTGCCTGTTTTGGGTATCAAGGTAATATTGGCCTCATAGAATGAGTTTTATAGCTTTCCATCTGTTTATATTTTTTGAAATAGCTTTAGGAGAATAGGTATTATTTCTTCTTTGAATGTTTGGTAGAATTCCCCCAGAAAACTGTCCATGCCTGGAGTTTTATTTTTTGGAAGTTTGTTTATCACTGACTCAATCTTTTCATAATTGCCCTGTTTAAGAAATCAATTTCTTCCTGTTTCAGTCTTGGTAGTTTATAGGTTTCCAGGAAGTCCTCCATCTCTTCCAGATTGCTTAATTTTTTGGCATAAAGCTGTTGATAAAAGTTTCTAATAATTCTTCTAATTTCATTGGTATTGGTTGTGACCTCTACTTTTTCATTCATAATTTTATTAATTTGGGTCCTTTCTCTATTCTTTTGGGTAAGTCTTGCCAGCAGTTTGTCAATTTTATTGATTCTCTCAAAGAACCAGCTTCTAGCTCTGTTGAACTGCTCTACTGTACTACTGGTTTCTAATTTGTTGATTTCTGCTCTTATCTTGGTCAACTGCTTCCTCATGCGTGGATTAGACCTGTCCCTCTGTTGCTGTTCCAGCTTCTTGAGGTGAGAATACAAAAACTGCATTTTAGATTTTTCTACTCTTTTGAGTGAGGTTGGATCGTTATGTATTTCCCTCTTAGGACTGCCTTTGCAGTATCCCATATGTTTTGGACCATTGTGTTCTCATTCTTGTTGGTCTCCATAAATTGTTTAAATTTATTTTTGATTTCCTGGTTTATCGAGTCATTCCTGAGCTGGATGGTTCTTAGTCTCCAAGTGTTTGAGTTTCTTCCAAATTTTTCCTTGTGGTTGAGTTCCAATTTCAGAGCGTTGTGGTCAGAGAATATGCAGAGAATAATTTCAGTCTTTGGTATCGGTTGAGACCTGTTTTGTGTCCCAGAACATGGTCTACTCTTGAGAATGTTGATGGGCATTAGAATAGAATGAGTATTCTTTGTTTCTGGGGTGTAGTGTTCTATATATATCTATGAGGTAACTCGTTGAGTATGACATTCAAAGCCTTTGTTTCTTTGCTGAGTTTTTGCATGGGTGTTCTGTCTATTTCTGATAGTGGGGTGTTGAGGTCCCCTACTATTAATGTATTTTTATCTATATGTCTCTTTATTGTGGTTCAGAGTTGGCTTGTGCATCTTGCTGTTCCCCTGTTGGGGGCATATATATTTATAATTGTCATATCCACTTGTTGGATACATCCTTTCAGAATAATATAGTGCTCTTCTGTGTCTCTAACTATAGTCTTTAGTTTAAAATCCAATCTGTCTGACGTGAGAATTGCTACCCCAGCTTTCTTTTGAGGTCCGTTGGTGTGAAAGAATGTATTCCATCTCTTTAGTTTCAGTCTGAATGTATCTTTAGGTTCAAAATGAGTCTCTTGTAGACAGCAAATGGATGGGTCATGTCTTTTTATCCAATCTGCAAACATGTGGCATTAATGGGAGCATTTAGGACATTTACACTGAGACTGAATATTGAGAGATATGATTTTAATGATGCCATGTTGCTAGTAAAGTCTTGTTTTTNAATGGGAGCATTTAGGCCATTTACACTGAGACTGAATATTGAGAGATATGATTTTAATGATGCCATGTTGCTAGTAAAGTCTTGTTTTTGTCGGTTGTGACTCTCTGTTCTGTATCACTCTTGGGGCCTTTTTACCTTTATAGAACCTCCCTTAATATCTCCTGTAGGGCTGGTTTCGTGGTTATGAAATTGGTCAATGACCGGAGACTCTGGAAGGTCTTTTTTCTCCATCAATTCTGAATGACAGTCTTGCTGGATAAAGGATCCTTTGCAGCATGTTTTTCTCTGAAAGAGCTTTAACAATGCCCCCCCAACCCTCTCTCTCATTCCAGGTCTGTGTAGACAGGTCTGACATAATTCTGATACCTTTGCCTTGGTACGTGAGATATTTCTTTGCCCTGGCCACTTTCAATACTGTATCCTTGGATCTAATATTTGCGAATTGCACTATGACGTGACGTGGCGTAGTTTTGTCGTGGTTGAGCTTGGGAGGGGTCCTCTCAGCCTCCTGGACATGAATGTTTGTTTCCCTTGCTAGATTAGGAAAGTTTTCAGCTACAATTTGTTCAAATATCTCTTCTAGACCTCTGTTTTTTTTCCACCCCCTCGGGGATGCCGATGATTCTGACATTGGAACGTTTCACTGAGTCAGTAATCTCTCATAACCTACATTCTTGGGTGTGGATTTTTTTAAGTCCAGATTCTATTTTAGCTTTTTCTTCTACTAACCCATCCTCCAATTCGCTGATGCGTTCTTCTGCCTCATTCACCCTGGCCGTCAGAGCCTCTACTTTTGACTGCATTTGGCTCATAGAATTTTTAATTTCTGCCAGATTCGTTCTCATTTCTGCTGTTCGAGATTCCATATTTTCATTAACATTTTCGTTAATACTTTTTTGAAGTCTACACATCATCTTGACCATTGTTACTCTGAATTCCATTTCTGATAATTTGGTTCTATCCATATCCATCAGTTCTGTGGCAGAGGCCACAGACTCATTGTCTTTTCTTTGCTGGGGGGGGGGATTTCTCCTTCTCCTCATTCTGATGAGGAGAGGTTGCGGGGTTGTCCAGAGCCCAAATTATTGACCAGTACCCAGGCCATGCACCCTTGTTTTATAGTTATCTTAGAGATGTGGGCTTCTTGATTTTTCAGCCTTCCTTCTGGGGAGGGGCCTGCCATGTCAATACTCAGGCAACCCTGTTTGGGTAGAGTCTCTGTGTCCCCTGCGAGGGGGTATGGGGATGGGCACCCTGTGAGCCGGTATTTCCAGGCTTTTGTTCTCTGGCGGCTTTCCCTGGCGGTTTGCTGTGCCTCTTCTGAGAGACAGAACAGCAGTGGCCGAATCTCTGCCTCTGTCACAGAACAGAGGGATTGCGGACCGTTCTCCACTGATGATCTGGCCACTTTAACTCTGTTTCTGTTGATGCTGCTCAACCCTGCGGCGTCATCAGATGTGCGCCCCACACCCGGCATCCCAGCCCTCACTTCCAGGGCCAGCGCATCTCTGTCCTTTGTGTTTGTAACACCGCCATCTGCCAGCCGCCCCCATGCCCTCCTGGAGCTCCCGGTCTCAGTCTGGTTCCAGTGAGCACCCTGGAGTTCCGTGAGATGTCTGGTGGTGTGTGCTCCCATCTCAAGGTCTCAGTCTGTTCTCTCGTGGTTGCCATCCGCGAGTCCGCCAGCTCCCTAGCTCCCTCATGCAGGTGGCTAACTCTTCCCAGGGCCCGAACACGGCATCTCCCTCCCCCTTCCATTTATCTTCCAATATCTGTGCGTGGTTTCACGGCTCCCCGCTTCGTACCCCAATACTCAGCACTGGAGTTATTCATTTGTAGCACTCCAGATGTGTCTTCCTGCGTCTCAGGCTGATTCCGTGGATGTTCAGGCTGGTCTGGTACCTCTCCAGCTCGACTCAGGGGACCAGCTAAAAAAGGGCTCCCCTACTCCTCTGCCATCTTCACTGTGCAGAAATTTTTATTTTGATGTAGTCCCAGTAGTTTATATTTGCTTATGTTTCCCTTGCCTCAGGAAAAACATCTTGAAAGAGGTTGCTATATTCAATGTCAATGAAGTTACTGCTTATGTTCTCTTCTAGGATTTTTATGGTTTCATATCTCTCATTTAGGTCTTTAACTGATTTTGAATTTATTTTTGTGTATGGTATAAGAAAGTGGTCCAGTTTCTTTCTTTTGCATATTGCTGTCCAGTTTTCCCAACACCGTTTGCTGAAGGGACTGTTTTTTTCCCATTGGATATACTTGCCTGCTTTGTTGAAGATCAATTAAGTGGTGAGATGGACATCTTTGTCTTCTTCCTGACCTTAGGGGAAAAGCTCTTAGTTTATCCCCATTAAGGATATCATCTGTGGATTTTTCATTTATGGCCTTCATTATGTTGAGGTATGTTCCCATGAAACATACTTTGTTGAGGGTTTTTATCATTACTGGATGTTGTACATTGTCAAATGATTTTTCTGCATCTATTGGAATGATCGTATGGTTCTTATCCTTTTTCATAATGATGTATGTATCATGTTGATTGATTCACAAATATTGAACCACCCTTCAACGGAGGAATAAATCCCACTTGATTGTAATGAAATATTTCTTATGTATTGTTGAATTTGATTTACCAGTATTTTATCGAGGATTTTTGATTTGCTAATATTTTATTGAGATTTTTGCATCTGTGTTCATCAGGGTTATTGGCCTGTACTTATCTTTTTGGGGGGTGTCTTTATTTGGTGTTGGTATCAGGATAATGCTGGGTTTGTAGAAATGAATTTGGATGTCTTCCATCCTTTCTATTTTTTGGAATAGTTTGAAGAGAATAGGTATTAACTCTTCTTTTAAATGTTTGATAGAATTCATCTGTGGTGCCATCTGATCCTGAAATTTGTTAGGAGTTTTTTTGTTACTGATTTAGTTTCTTTGCTGGCTATTGGTCTGTATAAAATTTCTGTTTTTTCCTGTTTCAGTTTTGATAGTTTCTTTGTTTCTGGGAATTTATCCATTTCTTCTTGGTTGTTCAATTTGTTGGCATATAGTTTTTCATAATATTCTCTTAGAATTGTTTGCATTTCTGTGGCTGTAATTTCTCCTCCTTCATTTGTGATTTTATTTATTTGGGTCCTTTCTCCTTTTTTCTTGGTAAGTCTGGCTAGAGGTTTATCAATTTTATTGATTTTTTTTTCAAAGAACAAGCTCCTGGTTTCATTGATCTGTTGTGTTTTTAGTTTCTATATCATTTATTTCTTCTCTAATCTTTAGTTTCCTTCCTTCCTTCTTGTTTTAGGTTTTGTTTGTTAGCCATTTGTATGTCTTCATTGGAAAAGTGTCTGTTCATACCTTCTGCCCATTTTTTGATTTGATTGTTTCTCGTGTATTGAGTTTGAGAAGTTCTTTATAGATCTTGGATAGCAGCCTTTTATCTGTAGTTTCATTTGCAAATATCTTCCCCCATTCAGTGGGTGGACTCCATCTTTTGATGACTGTTTCCTTTGCTGTGCAGAAACTTTTTATCTTTATGAAATCCCACAAGTTCATTTTTTCTTTTGTTTCTCTTGCCTTTGGAGATGTGTCATGAAAGAAGTTGCTGTGGCCGATGTCAAAGAGGTTACAGCCTATGTTCTCCTCTATGATTTTGATGGATTCTGCCTCACATTGAGGTCTTCCATCCATTTGGGGTTTATCTTTGTGTATGGTGTGAGAGAGTGGTCAAGTTTCATTCTTTTGCATATAGCTGCCCAAGTTTCCCAGCACCATTTATTGAAGAGACTGTCTTTTTTCCAGTAGATGTTTTTCCTGCTTTGTCAAAGATTAGTTGACCACAGGGCCAAGGGTCCATTTCTGGGTTCTCTATTCTGTTCCATTGGTCTATGTGTCTGTTTTTGTGCTGGTACCATGATGTCTTGGTGATCACAGCTTTGTAGTATAGCTTGAAATCTGGCAACATAATGCCCCAGTTTTGTTTTTCCTTTTCAACATTTCCTTGGTGATTTGGGGCCTTTTCTCATTCCACACAAATTTAAGGGCTGTTTGTTCCAGCTATTTGAAAAATGTCATTGGTATTTTGATCGGAATGGCGTGAAAGTATAGATTGCTCTGGGTAGCATAGACGTTTTAACTATGTTTATTCTCCTGAACCATGAGCATGGAATATTTTCTATCTTTTTGTGTCTTCTTCAATGTCTTTCAACAGTGTTCTGTAGTTTGTAGAATATAGATCCTTTACCTCTCTGGTTAAGCTAATTCTGAGATAATGTATGATTTTCGGTGCTATTGTAAATGGAATCAATTCCCTAATTTCTCTTTCTTCAGTCTCATTGTTTGTGTATAGAAATGCAACTGATTTCTGAGCATTGATTTTGTATTCTGCTACATTACTGAATTGTTCTATGAGTTCCAGTAATTTGGGGGTGGAGTCTTTTGGGTTTTCCATATCGAGTGTCATGTCATCTGCGAAGAGAGACAGTTTGACTTCTTCTTTGCCAATTTGGATACCTTTTATTCCTTTTTGTTGTCTGATTGGTGTATTTTGGAAAGGATGCTCTATTTTGTCAAATGCTTTTTCTACATCAATTGAAAGGATCATATGGTTCTTATCTCTTTTCTTGTTGATGTGATCTATCACACTGTTCCATTTGCGAATGTTGAGTGACCTTGCATCCCAGGGGTGAATCCCACTTGGTCGTGATGGATAACCCTTTTAATGTACTGTTGGATCCTATTAGCTAGGATCTTGTTGAGAATTTTTGTGTCCATATTCATCAGGGAAATCGGTCTGTAATTCTCCTTTTTGATGGGGTCTTTGCCTGGTTTGGGGATCAAGGTAATACTGGCCTCATAGAATGAGTTTGGTAGATTTCCTTCTGTTTATATTTTTTGAAACAGCTTCAGGAAAATAGGTATTATTTCTTCTTTGAATATTTGGTAGAATTCCCTGCGGAATCCATCAGGCCCTGGACTCTTGTTTGTGGGGAGGTTTTTGATCACTGCTTCAATCTCTTCATAATTGATTGGTCTATTTAAATAATCAATTTCTTCCTTTTTCAGTCTTGGTAGTTTATAGGTTTCCAGGAAGGCATCCATTTCTTCCTGGTTGTTTAATTTATTTGCATATAGTTGTTGATAATTGTTTCTAATGATTGTTTCTATTTCATTGGTGTTGGTCCTGATCTCTGCCCTTTCATTCATAATTTTATTAATTTGGGTCCTTTCTCATTCTTTTGAATACGTCTGGCTTATCGATCTTATTTACTCTTATTTATTTTATATCTTATTTACTTATTTATTCTTTCAAAGAACCAGCTTCTAGTTTTGTTGATCTGCTTTACTGTGCTCCTGGTTTCTAATTCATTGATCTCTGCTCTAATCTTGATCAAGTGCCTTCTCATGCGTGGGTTTGGCCTGTTTTTTTGTTCGAGCTCCAGCTTCTTGAGGTGAGAATATAAAAACTGGATTTTAGATTTTTCTATTCTTTTGAGTGAGGCTTGGATGGTTATGTATTTTCCCCACAGGACCGCCTTTGCAGTGTCACATAGGTTTTGGACCAATGTGTTTTCATTCTCATTTGTTTCCATAAATTGCTTAAACTCATCTTTAATTCCCTGGTTTACCCAATCATTCTTAAGCAGGATGGTTCTTAGTTTCCAAAGTGTTTAAGTTTCTTCCAAATTTTTCCTTGTGGTTGAGTTCCAGTTTCAAAGCATTGTGGTCTGAGAATATGCAGGGAATAATCTCAGTCTTTTGGTACCGGTTGAGACCTGTTTTGTGACCCAGTATATGGTCTATTTTGGAGAAAGTTCCATGTGCATTCGAAAAGAATGACTCTTCTGTTGTTCTGGGGAGAAGTGTTCCATATATATCTATGAGGTCCATCTGTTCCAGTATGTCATTCAAAACTCTTGTTTCTTTGTTGATTTTCTGCTTAGGTGATCTGTCTATTGCTGAGAGTGGACTGTTGTGGTCCCCTACTATTAACATGTTATTGTCTATATGTCCCTTTATTCTGGTTAAGAGTTGGCTTGTGTATCTTGTTGTTCCCCTGTTGGGGGCATAGATATTTACAAGTGTCATAACCACCTTTTGGATACATCCTTTAAGAATAATATAGTGTCCTTCTGTATCTCTAACTACAGTCTTTAGTTTAAAATCTAATCTGTCTGATATGAGAATTGTCACCCAGCTTTCTTTTGAGGTCCGTTGGCATGAAGAATGGTTCTCCATCCCTTTACTTTCAGTCTGGATATTTCTTTAGGTTCAAAATGAGTCTCTTGTAGACAACATATGGATTTGTTATGTCTTTTTATCCAATCTGCAACCCTGTGGTATTTTATGGGAGCATGTAGGCCCTTCACATTAAGAGTGATTATTGAGAGATGTGATTTTAATGATGTCATGCTGCCTGTGAAGTCTTTGTTTCTATAGATTGTAAATTTCTGTTCTGTATCCCTCTTGGCCTATTTTTACTTTTATGGAACCCCCTTAATATTTCTTGCAGGGCTGGCTTGGTGGTCACATATTCTTTCAGTTTCTGCCAGTCTTGGAAGATCCTTGTCTCTCCATTAATTCTGAATGGCAGCCTTGCTGGATAAAGAATACTTGGCTGCATGTTCTTCTCATTTAGTGTTCTGAATATGTCTTGCCAGCTTTTTCTGGCTTGCCCAGTCTCTGTAGACAGGTCTGACATTGTTCTGATGTTCCCCACTCTGTAGGTGAGGATTCTCTTTCCTCTGGCTGGTTTCAAGATTTTATCCTTGGATCTAAGATTTGCAAATTGTACTATTACGTGACGTGGTGTTGGTCTGTTCTCATTGATCTTGGGAGGGGTCCTCTCTGCCTCTTGCACATGAATGCTTGTTTCCTTTGCCAGATTAGGGAAGTTCTCAGCTACAATTTGTTCAAATATATCTTCTAGACTTCTCTCTTTCTCCACCCCCTTGGAGATGCTGATAATTCTCACATTGGCACATTTCATTGAGTCAGTAATCTCCTGTATTCTACAATTCTTGGAATTGGAGTTTTTTTAAGCCAAGTTCCTACTTTTTCCTTCTTTTCTATCATCTCCTCTTCCAACTCACTAATTCGTTCTTCTGCCTCATTTACCCTGGCCGTCAGAGCATCCAGTTTAGACTGCATTTGATTCATAGCCTTTTTAAATTCTGCCAGATTCACTCTCATTTCCGCCCTTAGAGATTCTATATTCTTGTTAATATTTTTGTTAATATTTATTTCAAGCCTACACATCATCTTGACTACTGTTACTCTGAACTCCATTTCTGACAATTTGGTTATATCCATATCCGTCAGTTCTGTGGCAGAGGCCACAGTCTCTGTTTTTTTCCTTTGTTGGGGTTCCTTCTCCTTGTCATTCTAATGAGAAGTGGTTGTGGGGCTGTACGGAGCCCAAATTATTGACCAGGACCCAAACAATGTGCTCTTGTTTTACAGGGACCTTAGGGATGTGGGCTGCCTGTGTTTTCAGCCAGCCTTCTGGGGAAGGGGCCTGCTGTGCTGATACTCAGGCAACCCTCTTTGGGTAGAGTTGCCCCATCCCCTGTGAGGGGCAGGTGGTGATGGGCACAATGCAAACCGGTATTTCGGGGCTTTTGTTCTGTGGTGGCATTCCCTGGAAGCTTTCTGTGACTCTTCTGAGAGTCAGAGCAGCAGTGGCTCTATCCTAGCCTCTGTCTCAGAACAGAGAGATCGCAGTCTGCTCTCCACTGAGCTCTCCTGGTCACTTTAACTCTGTTTCTGTCAGTGCTGCTAAAAACCCAGTAGCGTTCCAGGTTGTGTGCCCCACAGCCCCTCTCCCGGTCCTTGCTCCCAGGGCCGGCGTGTCTCTGTCCTTTGTGCTTCTAACACTACCAGCCACCCCTGGTTCCCGCGTGCGCTCCCAAGCTCCCTGTTTCAGTGTGGTTCACTGTGCTCTGGAGCTCTGGTTTTCAGTCTGGTCTCATGCGTGCTCCCAAGCTTCCAGTCTCAGTTTGTTTCTTAGCGGCTAATGGGCTAATGGTCCACAAGTCTGGCCCATTCCCCAGTGCAGGAGGCTACTGCTTCCTGGCATCCGAGCATAGCGGCTCCCTCCCCCTTCCATTTGTCTTCTGATATCTGTGCGCAGATTCATGGCTCCCTGCTTCGTACCTCAATACCCAGCGCCAGAGATGTTCATTTGTAGAGATCCAGATGTATCTTCCTATGTGTCAGGCTGATTTCTTGGGTGTTCAGGATGATATGGTAGATATCCAGCTCGATTCAGGGGACCAGCTGTAAAATGGTCCCCTACTCCTGCCATCTTTTTTTCCCTTTTTCTTTTTTCTTTTCTTTTCTTTTTCTTTTCTTTTTCTTTTCTTTTTCTTTTCTTTTCTTTTCTTTTCTTTTTTCTTTTCTTTTCTTTTCTTTTCTTTTTTTCTTTTCTTTTTTTTTTAAAGTAAGCTCTGCATCCAACTGAAATAGCCAGGCGCTGCAGTTGGTTTTTCTTTTTACCTCTTCTATCACCCTACGTCTTTTGATTGGAACATTTAGTCCATTTACATTCAAAGTAATTATTGATGGATATGAATTTATTGCTATTTTATTACTTATTTTGTCATTGTTTCTGAAGATTTTCTCTGATTCTTGTCCATATTTTTCATGTTTTGCTGATTTTCTTTAGTGATATATTTGGATTTCTTTCTCTTTATTCTCTGCATGTTTATTAGTGGTTTTTGATATATGGTTACCTTTAGATTTGTATAAAACTGTTCTGCATATAGCAGTCTATATTAAGTTAATGGTCATTTATGTTTGAATCCATTCTTGTCTCCTCCACATGTTTCAGGTAAATGTTTTATATTTTATATCCTCTTTTTGGGAATTCCTTGACTGACTTTTTTTTAACAGAAATTTTTATTTTTGCTATGTTAAATTGATGGTCATTTTCATTTGAACCCATTTTTTACTCCTCTGCTCCCCGCATTTTAGGTATACATTGTCATATTTTCCATCCTTTTATGTTGTGAGTTCCTTGACTGGTTTTTTAAAATAGAAATATTAATTTTTCCTGCTTTTGTGTTTCCTACCTGTATAGTGTCACTTTTGGTTTCTCCTTTCTAGGCAGAGTCCCCTTTAATATTTCTTGCAGGGCTGGGTTAGTGGTCACAAACTCCTCTAGTTTTTGTTTGTGTGGTAAACTGTTTATCTCTCCTTCTGTTCTGAATGGAAGCCTTACTGGATAGAGTATTCTTGCCTGCAGATTTTTCCATTCAGCACTTTGAGTGTATCATGCTGCTTCCTTATGGCTTGCAAAGTTTATGTTGAAAAATGTGCCAGCCTAATGGGTTTTCCCTTGTAAGTTATGGACTTTAGTTCATCTTCCTGCTTTTAAGAATTTTTCACTACATTTTGCAAATTTAGTTACAATGTCTTGGTTTGGGTCAGACTGCTTTTGTTGATTTTGATAGGAGCTCTCTGTGCCTCCTAAATCTGGATATCTCTTTCCTTCTCCAGGTTAGGGAAGTTTTCAACTATTATTTCTTCAGATAAATTTTCTGCCCCTTTTTTTCTTTCTTCTTCTGGGACTCCAGAATATTATTACATTATTACATTTGATGGAGTCATTGATTTCCCTACATCTATTCTCATTTTGTGTAATTCTTCTTTCTTTCTTTTGTTCAGTTGGATTACTTTCTATCACTCTGTCTCGTAGGTCACTAATTTGTTCCTCTGCTTCTGCCTTCCTGCTATTCATTCCATCACGTGGGTTTCTCATTTCATTTATTGTGCCTTTTTTCTCTGCTATGTTATTCCTTATCTCTGTGTTAGGGTCTTATTCATGTCTTCCACTCTTCTCTCAAGCCCAGTGAGTATTATTATGATCATTGCTTTAAATTCTCTATCAAGCATGTTACTTATATCTGTGTTGCTTCAATCTCTCTCTGTGGCCTTGTCCTGTTCTTTCATTTGGGATAAATTTCTCTGTCTCCTCATTTTGTCTGCCTCTCTTTATCTGTTTCTTTGTGCTAAGAAAGTCAGCTTTGTCTTCTCTTAAAAGTAGGGACTTCAGGACACCTGGTGGCTCAGTCAGTTAAGCGTCTGCCTTTGGCTTAGGTCTAGATCCCAGGATCCTGGGATCAAGTCCCACATTAGCCTCCTTGCTCAGCACGAAGCCTGTTTCTCCCTCTGCGTGCTGCTCCCCCTACTTGTGCTGTCTCTCTCTCTCTCTTTCTCTGTCAAATAAATAAGTAAAATATTTTTTTTAAAAAAGTAGGGACTTTATGCCTTGCTGTTGTGTCTGAGTCACTTTTCCTTTCATCACAATCATCTGCCCTGCCCTTCTGACCAATGTTGGCTGTGCTTGATCCCTGTGGTGTTAATGAGACCCAGGCAGGCCAGCTGAGGTGGCCCACTGGGGAACTTGGGAGCAGGGTGGTGATGTTAGCAAAATTTATAGGGGGCCATTAGTCCTATGTTGGATCCCCCAAAGCACTGTGTCAGCTGTAGTCTGTATACCGGGGTGGCCGGGGGTGCAAGGTTGGGTGTGGCATGTGAGGATCCTGAGTGTGGCTGGGCCTGGTGTGAGACAGTGACTGTGGGTGCACTGCTGGGTGCTATGCAGCAGCTTGGCAGGGCACATGATGGCAGCTGTGCACCCAGGGGCTAGGTGCGGTACAAGATGGTGGCTGAGGGCACATGGGTAGTATGTATTGCAGCTGGGTAAGCTGTGGCAGCAGGTCTACACCTGGTAGCTGGGCGGTGCATGTGCAATTTTAACAAAATTTGCCCTGAGCTCTGGACCAATGCTACAAGTATCTGTGTAGCCCTGCCTCCTATAGGTGGCTCTGTTTTTGCTGGGGGTAGGGGAGGAAAATGGTGCCTGCCATCTCCCTTATTTTCCAAGAAGTGCCCCAACATGCTCTGAAATCAGTTTGAACATATCTGTCTCCCATTTCCCCCCTTTGTTGTATAAACTGCCATTTTTGTGTTTCTTCTCTGTACAGGCTGCTGTCTCTTTAAGGGTGGTGACCCAGATATCACTTGCCTTCTTAGCTTGCCTGGTGCCGAGTCAGCTGACTTTTAAAGCTCCAGGCTCTAAATCCCACTGGTTTTATAAACTCATGGGATTTAGCCCATCTGGTTTTTAAAGCCAAACTTTATTGGGATAAGTCTTCCCCATGTGAGGTCCCTGGTGCAAGGGCCTGTTTCTCTGCCCTTTCCACACGCACAGCAGCCTCCCTCCTGAGGGCAACCTCCCTCTGCTTTTCTGACCTTCATAATATTTCAGACGTAACTTTTTTTCTATACTTAATTGTGGAGTTTGTTCTGCCAATCTTCAGATTCCTCTCTGGTCGTTTGACTTGGGTGTGGATGATATCTAGTTGTAAACATGGGACGAGGTGAGCTCAGCGTCCTCATACTCCACCATCTTTCCAAGCTCCCCAATATTCCAATGCAACAGTTTTTTAAAAAAGATTTAATTTATTTATTATAGAGACAGAGTGTTTGTGTGAGTGGGGATAGGGGCAGAGGGAGAGGGAATCTCAAGCAGACTCCATGCTAAGCATGGAGCCTGACATGGGATTGATCTCATGACCTGAGCTAAAACCAAGATTTGGGTGGTTAACTGACTGAGCTACCCAGGCACACGTCCAAAGCAACAGTTCTAAATATAATATGTGTTAACACTTTCCCCATCACTTTTTTTTTAGTTTAGACAATCAACAAAATGATAAATCAAACCTCATTTTTTTTTTAGATTTTCAAATTCCCACATTGTAAATACTTCCCACTATGGCTGATGTCAAGCTACAATTGTGATGTCATTGAGGAGTTGGAAGAGATGTGTAGCAGCACACTGTTATGGGGTATTTCAATCTTAGAGACTATAGATGTAAATAACATCAAGGTCATAGAGAATAATAAAATATAGTACAAGAATTAGGAAATGGTATGTTTTGAGTAATTCCTTTGGTTTTAAAATAATTGTAGATATACATAATTTTTAAATAATAGCTGTGTTTGACAACTGGCTCTCAAAATTTCTGAAGATTTAGCAATTAGTTCTTGTGAGCTGGTATGGGGCAACTTCACCGTATTGGTAGGCAACTGAACTTTTGCAAGACCTATTATGGATTAGGCACTGCATGTGTAACCTCTAATATTCCTTAGTTTTCAACGGTCTTAATAATAGTGGTACATAATTCAATACCACTGGCTCTTGCTCCACTTGCTTCTTGCAGGATCCTAGCTCTCTGTTGTGTCTTTTAAATTTTTCTTGAAGTTCCTAGTTGGTATTTCCCCTGTGATCATGAGCAAGTCTGTCATGTGTTGTTGTGGCACATTAACTAGCTATTTGTCTGTTCTTACCATCTCCCATTAAGGCTCTGCTGTTTCTTGGGTGCTGCCCCTGCTCTGCTGAACTCAAGTGACTCCTCCTGACACTGTGGCTCTTCTTCTGGGTACTGACAACAGAGCATAGGACTATTCATGGTGCCAGAGCATTTGGATAATTTGTCTTAAGGTAGGGGAGAATGTGTCTCTCTTACTTTGTATTATACTTTTTTGGAAGGGGTCCTCAAGCAGAAGTGCTGATAACCTTACAACTTTTTTTGACTAATCTTTTATTTCAGAATAGTGTTTAGATTTACAGAAAAGTTGAGAAGGTAGTACAGGGAGTCCTCATATACCTTATAATTAGTTTTCCCTATTGTTAATATCTTACATTATTATAGTTCATTTATCACAGTTAATGGATCAACATTAATGCATTAACTAAAGTCCATACTTTACTCAGATTTCTTCTGTTTTTCCTAATGTCCTTTTTCTGTTCAGGTATTCCATCCAGGATACCACACTACATTTAATAGTCATATCTCCTTTGTTTCCTCATGGCTGTGAGAGTTTCTAAGACTTCTTATTTTTGATGACCTTGACAGTTTTGAGGCATACTGGTCAAATGTTTTGTAGGACGCCCCTCAATTGAGATTTGTCTAATGTTTCTCTCATGGTTAGACTTGGGATATAGGTTTTGGGAGGAAGATCACACAGGTAAAGTACCATCCTCATCACATTATATCAAGGGTACCTATTATTAATGTGACTTATCACAGTTGTTGAACTTTATTACCTGACTGAGGTAGTATTTGTGAGGTTTCTCCATTGTAAAGTTATTATTTTTAAAAAAATACCTTTCCATACTCTTTGGAAAAGTCACTATGCATAGCCAATGTTTAAGGAGTGGGGAGTATCTTGAGGGTGGAGTATTTACATAAATTATTTGGAATCTTATGCATAGGAGATTGGTCTCTTTTCCCCATTTGTTTATTTATTTAACTATTTATGTCAGTATGGACTCATGGATATTTATTTTAAACTTCTAGGTTATAACCTGGTCTAGTTAATGATCATTATTCACAGTTTCTGTATTTTTGAATTTGCCTACTTGCTAAAATCTATTTGTAACTCTCAAATCAATACTTGTGGCACTTTCATGTTCATTTTCAGTCATGTGCGGAGCAACAAAAAACTTTAGCAGCCTGAAGGGCATGTTCCCAGCTGAGGTTGAACAAGGCAATGCATTGCCTTCTTCTTGCACCTCTCATATTATAAACAAGTACCCTTTTTTTTAAATGATTTTTTATATTATGTTAGTCACCATACAGTACATCCCCAGATTCCGATGTAAAGTTCGATGCTTCATTTGTTGCATATAACACCCAGTGCACCATGCAATACGTGCCCTCCTTACTACCCATCACCAGTCTATCCCATTCCCCCCAAGTACCCTTTTTATCATCTATTTACTGTTATGTTTTCCCCATTTTTGTGGTTTTTATTTGTGATTTCACTGTTTAAAATGGCCTCCAAGCTTAGTGCCAAAGTACTGTCTAGTGTTCCCAAGTGTAAGAAGGCTGTGATGGAGAAAATATATATGTTAGATAAGCTTTGTTTAGGCATGAATTATAGTGCTCTTGTCCGTGAATTCACTGTTAAGGACTCAACAGTATATATTAAATAAGTTGTCTTTAAACAGAAACCTGCATAAAACAAGGTTATATATTGATCAAGGAAAATGTTGTATCAAGAGGCTTGTAGGAACCTAACTCTGTATTTTTCCTAGGAGCAATGGTTCAGTATTTGCTAATTCAGTATTCACGGAGACTTTGTAGAACGTAACTACCATGTGTAATAAGTACAGGCTTTTCTAGTATTTTATTAATTTGTAGCTAAAATGGCTACCACTTTGGCCATGGGAAGCTCTTTCATTTGACTCCTGCATCCCTTTGTCTCTTTGGTGCAAATCTCTTATCAAGTGCACATGTGTATGCACGCACGCGCGTGTGTGTATGTGTGTGAGATTTTTTTTTTTTTGCAAAACAGTTCCTTAATGTCTGGCAATTCATTAATTTTATGCCTCATTTGTAGAGTCAGCCATTCCTCTATGGAGCCATGCTTCCTTTTTTTGGAGAATGGTATTAGAAACCAGGATCTGGGCACTAGGTGTGCTCATTGCTACTGAGGTGTCAGTGCTTCTAGATCCTCTTAGCTGACAGAATAAAGAGATATGTGTCTCTATACTAACACATCTATATACATATATCTACAAATATGTCTACATGTAACCATATGAATCTATATTAAGCTAAACATCAGTCCAAACTGATGTCTACAACTCTATTATCACATGGATCATTTTAGCCTTTCTCCTTAATTATCTGTGACCTCCCATTCCAATAATAAGATAACAGACTCCCTCCATCTGCCATCTTTTGACTTAATTATTCAATCTAGTATACATGTATAGTGGTAACAAAATTGTTAACCCATAGTCTTGTGGGAAACAACCTTCTCAAATGCAGTATGGCATATAGGTACAGTGCCTTTTGTCATTAGTCTTACTGTCTCCATTTACCTCCAAAATTACTTAGCTCAGCACCTTTTTCCCCCCTCACAGCTTTTAGTACTACCCTTTAATGTCCTTACCTGTTCTACCTATTCATTTAGGTAGAATTATGACCTATTCAGACATAAGCCATGTGGGACTGGGCTAGGAAACAGATCCAAGTGAGACATCCCCACTGTACTCAGGATTCCTGATGACTAAGCTATTTTACCCCTCCCACTCCACTCCCTGATTCTTATTCCTCCCCATACCACAATTCTCCTTCAGGAGCTTCCTCAGTTTTTGCAGAAATAGGTTTCTTTAGGGCTGTTAAAGATTGTACCAGATACACCCAAACATGTCTGTGTTCTAATTAGACATAAGCTGTGGTCCCTGCTTTACATGCTTCATCTCATTTAATTTCACTTAATCTTCATACAGATAGTTTCTAAAATTTATAAAGTGCTTACTATTGTCAGGCATTTTTCTAGGTGTATTAGAAGTATTAGCTTGATTAGACCTCAAAAACCTATGAGATAGGGTCTGTTTTCTGCCATTTTACAGATATGAAACAAAGGCTCAAAGAGGTTAAGTAACTTTCTCAAGGTCATACACTTCAAAGTCTGTGCTTTCTGTTAAACCACATTGCCTCAAGTTACACAGAGCTGAATCTCAATTAAAAAAAAACTTTATATGTCTTCTATTTTTCTTTTTTAGAGGACATTTTTTAGGAACTAAGGCCATTGCAGACAATGGGGAAACATAAGGAAATCTAGATCTTACTGCATTGTATTTCTTGTATAATTTGTCACACATCTTGGCATGCCCAGACTTTTTAGTCTTGGTGACTGAGAAGAAAATCCACAAAGAGAAGGAAGGTTGCCACAGATGACCAGAAACTATTTTCCTAGTTCTGTCCCTCTCCCATCTGTAGCTATTTTTGAGATTCAAATATTTCAATTCAATAAACAGGTATCGAGCACTTACTTTGCATGAGCCCTGTTCTAGGCACTAGTGGGAAATAGAGAAATGAGTAAAGGTTTGGCTCTACAACGCAAGGAATTTTATCTTAGGAAGAACATGTATCTAAAATATAATTTCAAATAATATGGAAAGGGAGTAACATTATCTGATCTATTATAAACCCAACCTGCTCATTTTGGGGGCTTTATCTTTTGTGCTATGCTTGATTCATTTTAACATTAGAATGACTCTCTGCTAAGTACCAATGTCCTGGCCACTTGGGAATATTCAGATGCCCTAAGGGAGACCAACCTGTAGTTCCAAAGTAGCTATAGATAATCACATTATAGAGCATTATTAATTGGCTCTGGGCCTTGGTAGAGGGTCAGTGGTCCTAGTCCAGCAGAGGGTCAGGTGCTTTGTACTTGCCTCTTTCCTGCTTAATGCTCAAGGAAGGACAGCCTTAGCTTTGCCTAATTTCCTTTTGGTTCCCAGATCTTCCAACCCTCTTACAGGTTGGTATTTCCTGGCTTCCTTGCCATCCACTCCTCCTCTCCCCAGTATAATTAGTAGATTGGTGGGAGGTAGCCTCAGAAAGGGAAGGCTTTTCCCTGAGTACCCATTCTTTACAGCAATCCAGCCATTTGGGCTTTAATTGACTTCAGAGGGCCCCTTAGTGCTTTGTCCTTTGTGCATCAGGAAGTTAATTACTTAATAAACCAAATGGGAGCCTTTCAAAAATTCAATGTTAGCTCTTCTCTTTCTTAGAGCACAACTTGGGACAGGCTAGGGTACTGTAGTCATTGCAAGAACCAGCCTAAGATAGGCCTGGGAGGCTGTAGAAGTTTGTGTTTAGTGCTTTGAATTTAGGATTCCTCTTTCATAGTATGGCTTCTCTTAGGTCCCCAGGGGCCCTCCCTACAGCTCCTCTCTAGGATTGCCCTTTCCATGCTGACCCCATGCTTTGACTCTTTTTTAGTATGTATGCTCTGTATTCAATTTAAAGGAGGCCCTGTTCACTTAATCTGACAGAGCAATTTATAGTAACATTAGTAGCCAACACTTAAAATGTAAGCCAACACAGCATTCTGCTAAATGCTTTATACAAATTCGTTAAATCCTCCCACTAACTCTATGAGGTTGATTGTTCTTATTATACCCATTATACAGATGAAGAAATCACAGCCCAGAGAGTTTAAATGACTTGGTTAAGATTACACAGCTAACAAACAGTGGAGATGGGATTTGAATCCAGGTTGTCTGACACTGGAGCCATGGTCTACAAACGACCAAATGTAATGCCAAGTGTGTTTCAGTAATGGCTGATAATGACCTAGTTGCTGAGGTATGTTTGCATAATTTCCCTAACCCTTTCCTACAGTGTCTATGCATTTATTGAGCACCTACTATGAACCAGATGATATTTTCATTTTAACAGTGGCATTTAATATCTTAATTCATAGGAGTGACTAATAAAGGCATCATGAAAGGATTAAAGAACAGTTAAGTGTTAAGTTGCATAGTATTGATCCTAAGTACACTGGTGTTTTAGGGGGTGGAATTGTGCTAGGTTTGCATAGGTAGAGATAAAGGAAGGGAAAAACATTTTAAGCAGGGGGGAATAACATAGTAAGGGATAGAATTGAGAAGGTGAAAGGGGAGGAATGAGAAGATGTATGTGGCTGTATAGTGATTTTCAAGTGTCCATGTAACTAGGACAGAACCTCCCAAACTATGGCCACAGCCCTTCCTGTTACATCTGCCAAGGAATATCTCTGGCAGGGAAGGCACATTGTCTTATAATAACAGTAACATTTATTGAGTACAATGGTTCTACAACATCTATGAAAATTACTTCATCGAATCTTCAAAACAACCTTATGAAACTGGAGCTGTTAGTCTCCCCACTTTTGAGATGAGGAAACAGAGGCTCAGGGATGCTAAGAAGCTTGCCCAAGGTTACATAGCTGGTAAGAAGCAGAGCTGGAAGATGAACCCATGTAGTCTAGATCCAGAGAAGAGATCTTAACCATAACGCTATACTTTATCTGTTTGGACAGTCTTACTCCTGTCTAGGGTCTTGTAACCTCTTTGTAAGCTCCTCCTGTGGTTTGTTAATCCAGACCTTATATTTGGAAGGACTACTTTTGTCCTTCATGCTTATGGCCTAGACCAGGAGCAGACCAAGTAGCTTCTTTGATTCTTTTTGTCTAGGGCCCAACCTTGGTTTTGTCTGTCATTGTCATCACCACTCTTAGAAAATGCAACACCGAAAAACAAAACTAAAGAAAATAGGGCCCTTTACCCTAAAGTCTAGAGCTGAGCTGCCCTTAACTGTCCTTGCTAAGCTTCTTTATCTTGGGTTCAACCATGATCCTATTGGGCCTTACAAGTGATGAGCTCCTCCTATTAGATGCTTGAGAACGAAGACTTAATTCTAAGAGAGAAGCAATGGAAAAAGCAGTTTTCTTAGTCTACTTACAAATACAGAAGTTGTACCTTCTAACATGGTGGACAGATTCAGTTTTTGGAGGCCATGTTGACTTTCAGCCTTATGTATTGTGGACTTAGAGAAGATGGAAAGAAAGCTTTGAGCTCTCCTTTGGCTGTAGCTACTACTATACCACTGTTTGTTGCTTTGTTTACCCGAAAGGATTAATAGTCTAGCCTGTGGCCACTGAAATGAGATGGGAGTTTAGGCCCTTAAAACTTTTGTGAAAGTTGGGACACCTGGGTGGCTCAGTTGGTTAAGTGTCTGCCTTCGGCTCAGGTCATGATCCCCACGTTGGCTCTCTGCTCAGAGGGAGCCCGCTTCTCCCTCTCCCAGCTGCTCCCCCTACTTGTACTCTCTCGCTCTGTCAAATAAATAAAATCTTAAAAAAGAAACCTTTTGTGAAAGTCTGTTTCATGTACGCCTCCTCCCCTAGGCTTCTGAAATTGGTCTGTACAGAGTTACTTTAATTAAATTCACCAAACTAGGACAAAAAACTGCTTTGTATTGCCTATATCTCATCTTATACACCGCTATGTTAGAACACCCTCTCCAGAGAGGATTTAACAAGATATGTGTTGTCCCAAATGGGCCCTCACCCAGAAAAAGTCACACTAAAACCCTCCTCCTATTATCAAATGTTTCCCCTGTTCTCAAAGGGAATTTAAATTTCTAATAATTAGGAACAAAATCCCTTCCCCCTCAAAAAGATTTCCGTTCTCCTGTTTGCACAGAAATAGGCTTTATTTATCAGGCAGGAGGTGGCCATTATAAGTTCTTAAGCAGCATGATAAAAGTGGTGTTACAGGAGGATTGATCTGGCAATAGCATACTATTGCTATAATAATACTATCTTAACACAGTATTTCTCACACTTTGAAGCAATTGCCTGTTTACTTGTCTTTCTCCCTGAATAGATTGTAAACTTGTGGGACAGTCTTAGTCATCTCAACTTCCAGTGCCTAGTGCAGTGTTCACTGAATGAAAAGAGACTGGAGGCAGAAAGACCAAGTAAGGATGTAATAATGGGTTAGAGACTGGAGGCAGAAAGACCAAGTAAGGATGTAAGAATGGGGTAGAGACTGGAGGCAGAAACACCAAGTAAGGATGTAAGAATGGGGTAGAAGAGAGGGCTACTGAAGTAGTTTGGATATGTGAGGTGACAAGAGCTTGGATAAGGACAGCATGTGTGAGATACTTTTTAGGCAGATATGCCAGAATAATATGGATGAAGGGGTGAAGATATAAGAGGACAACAAGATTTCTAAGTTGCAGAATCAGAAAATAGTACTATTGGGCATTAGGGGGACAGAAAAGAATACCTCTTTGTTCCTCTACTGAGTTCAGAATCAACTGAGAAATAAGACTCAATAAATGAATATCAAAATGTGACTACCCTGTGCATTATGCAGATTTATCCTTACAGTAATTGGCCTACCAGGACAACTGTAGCCTTCCCCTCCAAGAACACAGCTCATCCTGTAGGATTCTCATTTGGATGAGAGCAGCCTAAAACAACTCTCTCAGAGTAGGCATATCTGAAAGAGAAAGTCCCAGAATTGGAGTCATCCAACTTTTTCTGCAAAAAGCCAGGTAATAACCATTTGAAGCTTTTCAGGTCATATGACTGATCCTGTCACAACTTCTGCCTCTGCTGTTGGATGGAGTATGAAAACAGCCATAGGCAGTAGGTAAAGGAACAAGCATATCTGTATTCCAATAAAACTTTAGTAACAAAAGTAGGTAGTGGGCTGGATTTGGTTCATGGGCTAGAGTCTGCCAACCCTGGAACAGAAGGAACTGAGTTGAAAAGTTTCTTCATTATTCTCACCAATAACCTAATTCACACCTTGAGAAAAAGGGAATGAGGGGTTGCAGAATGGCTATGTATATTATTCTAGTGGAAGCTTCTTTAGGGAAACCTAAAACCCAGGAAATGCTAGATCCCTTCTAACAGACATCATTGACTGAGTAACTTGGAAGAGAAAGTTTGTGGAGAGATGATTATCTTTGGAGATGTTGAGTTTGAGGTGACAGTAGGACCAATAAGTGGAGGTTATCTGTAACCACAGTGATGTGGGGATCCAGCTTGTATTATCTTGGGAGAGCCAATTGTGCACATCTCTTCTCAACCCTGTATTCAGTGATCTCACTATGGTGGCTTGAAACTGACCATGGTGAGAGTACTGGTAGCATGGAAATTGGCAAAAACTAGAAATCAGAGTTTCTTGATATAAGCAGACTGTTAAACATTTACCATCACACAGCACTATGTGTAGAAGGCATGAAATATGGATCTGAAATACAGTTGCAAGTGGGACCCAGTAAGGGAATCATCAGCTTGGAGATGAGAGCTGAAGCTTTGGCAGTGGATGAGTCTACTGAGCATGGGTTGGAAAAGACCAAAGTAAACAAGCCAACATACTTGGGGAATATTCACAGTTTGGGGTCTGTACAATAAGTAAACAGAGACTTGGAAGAGAGATGGGAGAAGTAGAAGGAGAATGGGGAAGATGCAGTGTCAGAGTAAGTGGCCATCCCTTACTACCTATGATATTAGGCCCCTTGGCAAACATATCAGAAAAGGACCACTTATTCCTGGTTAATTATAAAACAAGAAGCCTGTATACCCTCAAATAGGTTGAGTTGATGGGGAAGAGACTCCAGGGAGCCTATGGACCTTCCAAATAGACCCAAGGTTTGTTCCTTTAAGGCTTGCTCTTTGGTCCTGCATGGTATTTCAGACAAGACCAAGGGAGACAGAATTTGGAGCAGCTGATATAATGCCACCTAACAAAGTCCAACATTGACGACTTAAAAAGCCCCAAATTCCACATTATTACTCCAACTCACAAAGAATCTAGCTGCTATTCTTTTTTAACAACTTGGACTGCAGTCCTAGCTGAGAAATCTAACAGAGGAGGAATCCCCCTAAACAACAAATAACAACAACAACAACAACAACAACAACAACAAAAAGGCCAAGTCTATTAATTAGCAATCAACTAATGCTTACACTAGACCCAGTGGTCTGCTTGTTTTGAGGTCACCCATTCCTGAGACTGGTAAGGACCTTGCCCTCTTCCCAGGGCATTCGGAAGCTCATGAAAACTCCGCTGCCTTTGTAGTCTAACGGCTTAGAGTGTTTCTCCTGACTCTGGAGCTCACTTTGATCTTTCCCAGGGCTAGACCCCTGAGGCCCTAGACAGGCAAAATAAGGATGTATACTTGCTAATAATGGACCCAGACCCAAACCTGAGCATACCAGATTAAGCCACATGTAAGGCTCCAAACACAAATTCTGGTGAGGCACAGCAAAAACTGGGTGCCTGGCTCAGCCAGTTAACCATCTGCCTTTGGCTCAGGTCATGATCCCAGGATCCTGGAATTGAGCCCCATGTCAGAATCCCTGCTCAGCAGAAAGCTGGCTTCTCCCTCTCCCTCTGCCTGCAGTTCCCCCTGCTTCTGCTCTCTCTTTGTCAAAATAAATAAAATCTTAAAAATAAAACTACCCATTCTGTGCTGTTACTGCCCCTTCCCAATTTCACCTCCCCGTGCCCTGGCTCTGAGTGGGAAATTCTTCATTGTTCTCAACACAGGAGCATCTCCAGAACTGGTGGATCAGGTAGAAAAAGGACTCCCCCTAAAATGAAAGGCAATACGAATCTTCCTGGAGTAGATAAGTGCAATTTTTTTTTGCAGTAGCAGCCCAGTAACAGATGTGTGAAGGTATAGCTGTTGAGGTGGGGGGTGTGCCTAAATGACAGACAGGGAAATGTCCCCCAGAAGGCATCCATTTCAAAGGGAATTCATGGGAGATACCCTGAAGTATCACTAATTTCAGCCCGTGCTTCAGGATGTCCGGATGATGGAAGCTTTTCCTCTCTGAGGAAATTTAAAAATAGGTGAGTTAGAAATCTGTGATTTCTTTGTGTGTCCAAGGGACAAAGACTATGTGTGGTGGCTTTGAGTCCTTAGAAAAGCAGTCTCTTAGTGTAATGTAGAATGTTTTGGGTTCTACCAGAGGGGGATTAAAAGTGCCTACGGAACTCTCCAGTTCTCCGTTCTCAAATTCTTTGTGCACTAAACTGCCTTCTTATTACCAAAAATAACCACTTCCATTTGTATCATGTTTTCCTGTTCACAAAATATTTTCAAAAATCACAAAAACCAATGCTAAGTGATAAATATTATTCTTTTATACAGATCATAAAATCAAGGCCCAAAGCATTGTTACATGAAGCTGTGAACCTAGATATAAATTAATGTAGTTCATGTTTATCTTATCCTCTTTAGAGATGTTTAAGGAATTCAGTTTCTTTCCTAGAGACCCAGAGAGTGGGCTGGAGTATTCTGGTTATTGGATAGATCCATCCCACCATCATCTATTAAGAAATTGGAGGTCCTTGTTATCAGTCAGTTTAGTGTGAGTTTGGCTAGTCTGAACCAGTCCCCAGAGGCTGTGGAAATTGACAGAACCAAGGTCTCGTAGAGTGCCAGACCCTGGATTGTGGTGATCATATCAGGGTGCAGACATCCTCACAAGGCCTGGCTGGAAAATAATCTGCTGACCTTTTCCAAACTGTCTTAACTGCAAGATTACTCAACTGTTTCCACTTTGTTTTTGAGCTGCTTGAAAAAGAGCAAACAACTGTAATTTAGCTAGCCAGTTAGCCAGCTGGAGATGCAGAATAGCATGATTAAAATGAGGTGGTAGTTTAAAAACCAGGAGCCAATTGACCTTAACTGTGTTTCTTCCAGCTTTATATGTCATTGTTGAAGCTGTAGGTAAGTGATTTGCTGGCCTCTGCTCTGGAGAGGTTTTATATATTGTTCATGTAGTCATAATTCGCACCCATTTTCCTTTCATGCTTCTAAGGGGAATAATTACTGCCTTGCGTCCCTGCTTTTGGGGTATTATTATGTGATTCACTGTAAAGCCCAGTCTGTCTGTCCTTCCTTTTTTCTTCCTTCCTTTCTCCTTTTAACATCTCTTTGTTTAGAAGAGAGAAATCAATTTTTGAATTGATTTCAAATTGCATTTGAATTTAGAAAATTAAAACAAATGAACAGCAAAATACCATTACTTTTAGAGCTCATAAGACAAAGCCTGGCTGACTTGGGGTTTTGACTATTGGTTCTTATAACAAATGGCTCCTTTAAGATGGCACCAAAGTCAATACTAATGGTTATTATGATTAAGTACAACTCCCTTGGTGTCCATTTCCTGCTCTCTGGCTTCCCTGGTTTCCCTCTCCTCTCTCCAATGCACACGCATGGATTCTGTAAAGTCAAGTGACCCTGAGATACACACGGGCCAAAGAGAGAAAGTTTGCAGCTGGCACTTCCACCTTCCTTACTGTGGTTTCCCTCTGCCTAAAAACTCAGTGGCCTGGCTCGAGCAGGGCCCCTACTGCAGGTGCCCCCTCCCCTGGCCTGTGCTCTCTAAAAGTCTTTCAAACTTAAAGCATTTCAAAGTTCTCTTCCCATCACCCCTCACCCTGAGACTGCCCATCCTGGACACCATCCTCTAAGGACTCTTCTCTCTGCCAGGTAATGATAGGGTCAAATGCCTGCACTAAAGGTTCACATGGTTTTCAATGTATTATGTCTCCAAGACAGCATTAATCCAAGGGTATAACTGATGGTTGGTGGCATCCTAGAGAGAAAGCAGTACTATTTTAGGTGCTTCACGTAATACTAAAATAATTCAGATTTGTACAAGACATTTTACCAAGTACTTTCTCATTCATATTTTGTTTTTTCCCCTCTAAATATTGTGAAGTAGTTGATATTTCGTATAAAAAATGTGGAAACTGAGGGCCTGAAAGGTTGAGCAATTTGTCTGATACCACACAGCTAGTAAATGGCTGAGACTGAACCTAGCACGCTTGAAATTCCTTGTGATTTTTGTTCTGCCACACTGTCTCATAATCATTTAACTCAATCATTTGACTACTAATTGTCCTGTGGGGATACAGGGAGGAGTGAAACAGATATAGTGATGTTTTAATTGGAGCTTATTATATTCTAAGTATATAGAGAATGTAAGTATATGGAGACATAGACAAAATATGAGTGAATGAATATATTTTAAAATGACAAATCATGGGAAGTGCTGTGAATGAAAGGTGAGCTAAAATTTTTGGTGGGGGAGCTTCTTTAGATAGGCCTCTTAGAGGAGATCTCAAAGACCAAGAAAGAGCTGGTGATGGGGGATGGCAGAGGGAAACCAGTCCAGGAGGAGGGTATACAAAAGGCCCTGAGGCATATACATATGGTTGCTTGCCCCACACACTCTATGTCCTCAGGAGCCACATTCTGTACACATAGATGCTTGTAGTGCTTGATGGAGTCTCCTCAGGAATTGTTACACTATCAAGCCAACCATATATGCCAGCAACCCTACACACTGGTCTCATTTCCTTGCTTACTTTAAGAAGGCCCTTAGACACTAGGCTGATTTTTTTTTCACCAGAACTTCACAAGGTTTGCTGTTGAAATTGGGCATTTCCCCCAATTTTCACAAATACTGTGTCATTTCACAAATACTGTGTCCCAAGTATGAGATTGTGGATGGCTCAGGCAAACCCATCCCCCTGGGTGGAGACACTGATCACAGAGGCCATACTGACAAGGGGCCACCAGCATGTGACCAGGCAGAATTTTGTGTGTGAAGACCAGATTGTGTATTCTGGGTTTGCAGGAAGAGAGGATTTGGGCATCTTTTGTCAGTGGGGTTCTATCACACTAAGATGGACAGGCACTTTACACTTAGCAGGTACTTAACGTCTTGATTATGTAGGAATCTTAGGTTAATCTATTTACCTTACTCACTGGTACCCTTCCTTTCTAGATATTTCTAAAGCATTTATTTAAGCCCCAGCTGTATGTACCAGGCCTTATGATAAATGCAGAAGTATCACCATCACAGTCCCTGCTTTTGAGGAGGCTGCAGTCTACACAAAGAGACAAAACATACACATGTTTAACAATTAGAGAAGAAAGAAAATTGAATATTCCTTTAAATGCTAGGTATTGGCATATAGACACACAATAGGAGTTCAGGAAAAGAGAGGATGCTTCCTGGGAGCTGTCAGATTGGACAAAGTTCTTCAAGGGTGGTAGGAGTTGGATTCATGGAGAGAAAATGCAAAAGGACATCCCAGGAGGGCAGCATTGCTATGTCCTGGATGAAGTCAGTTGGCCTTTTGGAGGTGGGATCTGTGTCCCTGCATGTGCAGACTGACTCACAGATATAAATGGTTCGGAGAGAGAGATGCACTTGGTTGTTGTGCTGATAATGTCCTAAGGCAAGGAGTATGAAATACTCTTGTTTTCTATGTTTCACTCAACCTCCTCAGGTTGTATATTGCATTTTGACATTTTTGTTTCCCCTTCAAGATTACTCTTAAAACTTGTTTGTGCTTGTAATCTCCTAAATGCAAAGAGTGGTGGTGGTGATAGTGGTGTGTGTATGTGTGTATGTTGAAGAAATGATGTGGTTGGAGTTCAAGGAGATCACTTTCTTTACTCTGGACATTTCCGAAAGATGGCCATGAAGTATACATTATCCCTCAAAGGTGGCCCCGGGATGAGCAGAGGGGTGAAGTTAGATTGAACATAATTCAGGCTTGAGGAGGGGAAGGGGGTGTATGGGAGGGGACAGTCACCACAAGTGAAGAAGCTCAGAGCACAGCTAAGAACACTAGCTGGTAGACTTAGAGTCAACCAGCAACACTATGAGAATGCCTAAGGAGCAGGAGACATGCTCCATGCCCTCACAAACCATCTGGTATAGTTGCAATGACACAGTGCGCAATTGGAAATAGCATCAGATGGCAGGATCAGCAGACATATTCCATGTAGCTCCACAGGACATATAGGAAAGCAGATGGGGATTGCGGAAAAGGATGGCCTTTTAGCCATTAGAGCTGTTCAACAGTAGAAGGGTTGCTGCCTCATGGCATGCTGAGCTTCCTCCCAGTAGAGGTGTTAAAGGTGGGATGCCTCTGTCTGGGATGTTGCCGTCCAAAGAAAGAGTAGCCAGCATGACCTGTAAGGCGCCTTCTCCCTCTTAGAGTCTGGGAGTTTGCAGCTTTATGCCTTTTAACTGACCTCACACTTAGAGTACTATGTAAGCCACCCATGGTGACAGCAAAGGCTTGACCAGCAGGTTGGAAGGGCTCATTAGACTAAGAATTCATCTCCAGGCTCTGCAGCGGGATCTGTGGCTAACTAGGAAGAAAGACTGTTAAAGGTGGCACTGACTTGACTGCTTCAGGGCTGCTCTGGGAAAGTGGTTTCAGCTGTCTCTCTCCACAGGCAGGTGTCAGCCCAATGTGTGCCAAGTCACCTCACCCTGGGTGGCACTTTTATGCCCCAAACCTGGGGAAGCACTAGAACTAAAACATCGCCTGCGGGAATCAGCTGCTGGTTTGGCTCTGCAAACCTTCCCATCCAACTAGTGAGGAAGGCCTGATGGAAAACAGCAGAGGGAAATTAAAAACCCCAAGGAGCTTTAACCATAGCAACCTCCCTCCCAGTCCTCTAAAGGCTAAGGCCTGAGCCCCAATGCTCCTGTGAGGAAAATTAGGCTCAGAGACACTCCCCAAGTTTTTCTGAACTGAATTCTGGGCTCCTTCCCTGTACCAGAGTGTTTTTTTTTTAAAAGAATTTATTTATTTATTTATTAGAGAGAGAGAGAGAGAGCGTGCACACAAGTGGAGGGGGGGCGGAGGGAGAAGGAGAAACAGACTCCCCCCTGAGCAGGGAGCCCGACGAGGGGCTGTATGCCAGGACCCCGGGATCATGACCTGAGCCGAAGGCAGACACTTAACCGACTGAGCCACCTAGGCATCCCTTCCCTGTACCAGAGTTATGTTCCCCAGGCTCAGAAAGAGTCTTATTAATGGTCTCAGGGGACCAGGGCTCCATGGAAAGCAAAAATTACTTTCCAGCCCTTCACTAACCTGGAGTGAAATTCACAGAGCTAGACTGAGTTCCCTTAGAGAAAAAATAAGCTATTACTTATGTTTCACAGAAGTCTCAAAGGTGTGATAAGGAGGCAGAGAAGCCAACGAAGACTGCTTCTTGCTGATACAGTTCTTGGCCAGGGTCTGTTTCTCCACCAGGTCTGAAGGAATTATCACAATGATTCATATTCATGGCTTATCCAGTTTACATTTCCACTGTCAATAGAGACTCCAGGGGGCTCACTTGGGGGTGAAATGGGGAACTGGACTCTGAAGTCAACCTCAAAGCAAGGGATCTGACATTTATTGAGAGTCTACTATACATCTAACTTGAAGGTTAGGTATATCTTTGGTTCATCTCAGCAGCAATTTATATCTTCATGGCTCTGCCATTAGTCATACATTTGTTTTCCTTCATGCCTCACATCTTGAGGAGAATATATTCAGTATTTGGGTGTCTGTATGAGGTAGGACAGCCTTTTACTTGCCCTTAATAATAAATTGCCCCAGAATTTGACTTCCATCAACCAAGTGCCTTGAACTGGCAATGGAGTCTGCTTTGGCTTCAGTTTTCCTGGCAAGAGATTTTACAGACTGCCAAGGTGTCCAAGGTCATTCTGGGGTTCTGGATCAGTGAGATCTGCCTCTGCTTCACCTGAATTGGGATAAACATTTTGTTTACTCTAATATAAAGGGACTTAACATATTAACTGCTCAGGACCAGGTGTGGCTTACATAGCTCTCTCAGCAGACTACCTGAAAGTTTCCTGTGTCTGGGAGATACACAAGAGAACAGCGCAGCTGCAATTTTGTTAAACTTTTCATAGGATCTCAAAATCTGAGGCTCCAAAGGCCCTGATACATAACCCCACCTGTCTTGGCATCTTCATCATTCTGGGCTCTCCCTTCTCTCTCTTCTTTTCTCCTCGTTGAAATATGTTTCTAATCTTCCAGGCCTCTCAAATGCATCGGTGTTTCCTGCTTCAGTGGTCCCAGTGGAGTCACTCATTCTGTATTTAATGTATTCTGCAGTTTAAATGGGTCTGTTAATTACTCCCTCCTCACTCTGAATTTACTAATTTATTGATCAAATTTCTTTTTGTGCATGTTAGTTTTATTTTGTATGTGCAAAGAATTTATTTGGATCAATTTTATTGACCCCCTCCCACCCCTGCCTCCTGGGATACTTTCCCAAACTTTAATTAAGTCTCTGGGAAGTCTCTTTGCTTGAAGGGGAGCCTGTTGCTTTCTCCTTTTGTGAGCACTGATAGTATCTGAGTATCACATTCTCAAATAGGTGGATATTTGAGAGGGCAATTAGCATTGAGAACTAGGGCAGGGGCTCTCAAAACTGTGGTCCCCAGACCAGGAACCTCAGAATCCCCTGAGAACTTGTTAGAGAATCAGATTCTCAGACTCCACCCAGAACTACTGAATTGGAAACTCTGGGGGTGGGTCCTAGCAGTTTGTGTTTTAACAAGTCCTTCAGGGGATTCCGATGCAGGTTAAAAATTGCGAACCACTCTTCCAGGGCAGGGTTTCTTAACCTCCACATTCTTGACATTTTATGCTAAATGATTATTTGTTGTGGGAGATGTCCTGTGCATTGTACGGAGTTTAGCAATCCACTGGCCTCCACCCACTGGATGCCAGAGGCACCCTCCAGTTGTGACAACCAAAAATGTCTCCAGACATTGCTAAATGTCCCCAGGGGGACACATCAGTCCTGGTTGAGAACCACTGAACTAAGAGTTCAAATCACCCTCCCTTCCCAATCTAGACTTTTTTCCTCATTTCACTTGGGAATTCATACATCAGATAAAAGTAACCATGAGTGAGTGAGTACCTCATGGTCTCTAGCATACTGTCTTATTTCATTTTGTGTTTCATATGTATATTTTTCCTATCCCTAACTATTCTGTTTTTGGGCTAGGCAGATAATAAATCCAATGCCTGATTTGTTTTAACAGTGCATTTAACCACCTAGCATTAATTCCCCATTTCCTGGCCTTTGTACAAAACTCCTTAACTTTTCAGAAGAGTGATCTGATTTTTATTTCCCCCAGAGATTTGAGAGCATTTCTAGGCTGTGAAAGAAGTGAATGGGTGGGCATTCAGACAATGTCATCACTAAGGAGGTGAGTGGGAGTAGGGACTAAGCGGCAGCTTTTGCTCTTTACCCCTCCCTGCTGAGAGCACCCAAATACCCAAGTGCCACTGTGAAGAGGATAGGTGAGCATTACTGTCTGTGCCTAGAATAAATTGGTTTGGCTGAATGCATTTGCCTTTGGACAGAAATATTCCTTGCTCTCTATTGCAGCCTGCTTCCTCTTTGCATATGTACTGCCTTATATCCATCTTCCATACCTGCTCCATGGCAAGCTGGCCCTCCAACCCCTTACCTGAATGACGCCATCTCCATTCCTCATGAAGCACCACTGTTAGTACCAGGAGCCAGAATGCAGACTGAAGAAAGTCCTGGGTGTATGGGAATGTCATGGTCAATTCTACTACCTGGTCCACTGGGACAGGCACAAGTCAGAGGGGAAGTCATGGAAACCTGCCTTCTACTGAAGAAACAGGCTGAGACATTTAGTTTTTGTCCAGTAGGTCAATCTGGGAGATGAAGTGTCTGCTCTTGAGCAGTACCAGTAAGCCCACAGGGCATTCATCCCCCTCACTCAGGACAGGTGGCCAATTAAAAGGCAGCCAGCTGGAAGGCTTTCCACAGCTTTCCAGTCTCAGTGGGCCCCAAAACATGACTGGAATAAACCAGCAATATAGTGCCAGTTTATTCAGGTTTCCATACACAATTTCACGTAACTAGTGACATGCAAATTGATTCTTTTCCTTCCAAAGTTGGCAACATCCTTGAGTGAAAATTAAAAAAAACCAAACAGCACCACCACAGACTCACTTTACAATCATTGCTGAAATTCTGACGCCCAATCAAGTATGGCATGGTGCTGATGTCAACAAAACATTTATCAACTAAACTTTAAACCTTTTAATATGACTCTGAAGAAATTCGTTGGTTCAGAAATTTGCAAAAGAAAAATGGGGAGCAAGAATGAAGCAGAAAACATGCTGCTAAAATAGCTTTGGCCAGTGGGAGTAAATTAGTAAATGACTCAGTTTTTAGTAATAGAATATCAGTTTTACCCTACTCCCACTAAGTTAATGTTAAACAAATTTTTGAAAAGTATGCCTGAAGCATCCCCAAGCCTCAAGCCTTCCCTGCCCAGGTCTGAAGAAAGTATTTAAAAATGCACTGCATTCATTAACTCTGGGAATGAAGGCCCCTCCTACTTTCTCGCTGTGGCACCATGCCTTGCTCTGTGTGTATCTGTGTTTTCAGACACCTTTGGGTTCCTGTCTTGGCTCTCCCTTCTCACTTTTTCCCTAGACCTGGTAGCCTGGTTCCTATAAAAGCTGCCAGTAGGAATTGCCCCATGCTCCCATCTTTAGAAATTGTGTTCATGTGTACCTGCAGCAGCAATGAACCTCAATCCCAAACTCAGGTGTGCATGAAATGTAGCTTTCTTAATTTTCTTTAAGTTGTTATGGAAAAAGAGAATGCAGATTCAGAATTTTTAATGAGGTCTTTTCTGTTTATAAGAACTATATTACAGGAAGGGAGTAGAGCCAGAGGCTCCACATCCCTGATCCTTACATCAAAGTCTCAGATTGTTTTTTTATATGAGTATAACCTAAGATACCTTTCCAAGAATTGTCTTGTCTTGTGATAGTAGGGGATGAAGTTCCTTATGATCCTCAGATGGAGGTAGTGAGACCTAGTGACATTCAGCAGGGTGTAAGTAGTCCTAAGTTATCAAACTTCCAAAAGCCTACTTAAAGAATTGCTGGTAACATCATTTGAAAGGGGGAAGTCACTGTGTTAGTCTAGTGGAATATTAGAGATCTATCATTATGCTGTAATGATAGGTGCCCTTCTAATGCTCTTCTAATTACCGACATGGGACAGTGTCTTTTAATGGAGGAGCTAATTTCTTTCTCAGATTTTCTCCTTTTTGGATTGTGAGTCCACACAGTTTTTCCTGTGCATTAACTTGTCTATGAATATGCTTTGCCAAGGATTATACTTCTTCATCATCACCGTAAGAGACACTCCAGGGAGATGGACAAGCTGAGAGTCAGGAAAGGAAGCCCTTTTTGGTGGATGATGGCAAACTACAGTGGTAGGCAAGGTGAATATGGTTAAGAAGACTCTGGTTGTTATTAATTAGTTTGGTTGTTTCCCAGTTCATACAATTAGTCCCGAGGTTACCTGTCCTTGCATTTCTTTGAGACTTCATTGCGGTCTTCCCTTCTATGAGTCATGGATGCCAAGAATTAACCCATTCCCCTCCTAGGCTAAACATGCCATGAGCTTTGGAAACCTAGGGGTTCCCATCTAGGCTTTGAGATCTTAAGTTGTGTCTGTTTTGTAGAGGACTTAGGTTTTCCCTGTTTTCATGGGCTTGTGGCTTGGGTCCTTGGCACTCTGGTTCACAGGTGGACAAGACTCGCAATTAGATGTATGTTTCTATTGGGTGATCTTGAACCCACACAGCTGTGTGGCAGTGCTATAGACTGAATGCATCTTCCCTAAAATTCTTGTGTTGAAACCTAACCCCCAGAAGATATATGTGTATACACACATGTATATACACATTTATACACACATATATACCTATACATATATACATATATGTGTACATACACACACACACACACACACATATATAGATTTGAGATTGGCTCTTTGGAAGGTGATTAGGTCATGAGGTTGGAGCCCCCACAAGGGATTAGTATCTTTATAAAAGAGATCCCCAAAAGCTCCCTTGCCTCTTTCCACCCATGTGAGAGCGCAGCAAGAAGGTGGCCATCTATGAACTAGGAAGCAGGCCCTTAACAGACACTGAATCTTCCAGCACCTTGATCTTAGACTTCCCAGCCTTCAGAATTATAAGAAATAAATGTTTGTTGTTTAAGCCACCTAGCCTATGGTATTCTGTTATAGCAGCCTGAACTGATTAAGACAGGGTGGATCTAGTGAACTTCATAGGACTTGGCAGCTCTGAGTTTGAGGTGGTTTCCTCTCTGGAATTTCTTTGCATAGACCTAGGACTCCTCATTGGCATACTTGGTGAGGAATCTGGTGTTGGTCTGGCAACTTGCATACATTCTGAAAGGAAATGTAGGCATTTGTCTTTGACTATAAGACTGCAGTGTTTCCTTCAACGTTTGAAGGAAAGTGCTGAACTACTAGCTGAAGGGCAACTTCATGTAGGCTAAGTTGTGACTTGCAGCTCACAAAATCATCATAATTTGAAGGGCCTTAAGACACTTAAGGCCTGCTTTCATGGCAAAATGTACTTAGACCTTGCATAACGTCACAGATTTTGTTTTGCTTTTACTTTGCCAGAGATTTGAGGGTGGTAAAGAATATGTGTTTGAAATTTGATTTTTTTAGAGGGAGGGAGAGAGAGAATCTTAAGCAGGCTCCACGCCCAGCATGGAGCTTGATGTGGGGGTTGATCTCACAACCCTGAAATCATGCTATGAGCCAAAATCAAGAGTCGGATGCTTAACTGACTGAGCCACCCAGGCGCCCCTGAAATTTGATTTTTTGTAGCTTTAAGTGCATGTTGGAAATTTTGTTCCATAAAACAAAAATTGAGTTCATGTTAAGAGAAATTCCACAGGAAAAACTGTATCCTGGAGGATTTAAAAAAAAAACAGTGGTAGTAGCATCATCCTTACTGCAGAAGAAAGTCTTGGGCCATCCAGAAAAAAAGGTACATGACAACTAAGAAATGGGAGTATTCCGCTTCCTGGAAGCTGTCAATAAAATCAATTTGTGGGTAGGTGAAGGTCCTTCAACCTAGCTTTGTCCTATATCACATTTGTAGCCACTTCCTTGCATTATAATTATCACAAAGAGAAGAGCATGTGCACACTGAGAAGATGCTGTATCAGAAAATCTCAGAATAATTTCAGCATTTTAAATTTATTCCATTATATACTCCCGTTCACCCATGTGTGCTTTAAAAGATATGCTGGGCGTATCCCATAAAGGACAGGGAGGAGGGACTTAGAGGCCACACAATCCTGGTCAGGGTATAGAGATCAGACTCTAGAGGAGGTAGGTTGCTGGCCAAGCAGGCTTCCTCTTAATGAGGCCCCATCATTTTGATGGGACAGGTAGGACCTGGGGAAAGAACAGAGGGGCTTCTGCTGTGAGCTGACAGTCTGCGCATCTGTGTGGGGAAACAGTGTTAACAGCTGTGTCACTTTGAGTACAGCCCTTTTTTTAGTATTTTAATTGTACTATCTACCAAACAAATCTGCCTAGAAACTAAAAATTTCTTAAAAATTAAATAAATTCATAAAAATGACAAGCCTTAAGGGTCTTAAATGTTTCAATACTGGGGAGAAAAAACAAGATTTCATTTTGAAATCCCAACTCCAAATTAATTACACATTTCAAATTAGATTTACAAGGCTGTCACAGGGCATATTCTTTCATGTATTACAAATACATAAAATATCAAATATGCACAGCTTTCTTCTTAACACAAAAATATAAGTACAATGGGTTATCTTTTTAAAATACCTCTATACCTAATTCTAAATCATCCCACATAAAGAAGAATCACCATACCAACTAAATAAGGATATTTACTAAAAGAGATTAAGGCCTGTAGGCTGACTGGATTCTCATTCATGACCATAATAGGGTATCTTGAACCTATTTATGGTTGTTCTGTGAGTTATCCATAACTTTAAGAGGTGAGTGATCAGCTACTTAACCTACTTCTCTGGATTAAAGTTTTATACATTGCATCATAAGGTCTATAGCTTCCATTCCAATTGATAAAACCTTATATTAATGTATTTCTTCTCACTCTAAAGAACTTGGAAATTGATGGGATCCTGAGATATGTTAATACTTTTCACATTCATTCATATTCCTAAAACCACATAAATTTTAAGAGTACTTAAATTTTTTTAATAATAATTTTTTAATATATTATGTTAGTCACCATACAGTACATCCCTAGTTTTTGATGTAAAGTTCCATGATTCATTACTTGCATATAACACCCAGTGCACCATGCAATATGTGCCCTCCTTAATACCCATCACTGGCCTACCCCATTCCCCCAAGCCCCTCCCCTCTGAAGCCCTCAGTTTGTTTCCCAGAGTCCATGGTCTCTCATGGTTCATTCCCCCCTCTGTTTACTCCCCCTTTCTTCTTCCCTTTCTTCTTCTGCTGATCTTCCTACTTCTTATGTTCCATAAATGAGTGAAACCATAAGATAATTGTCTTTCTCTGCTTGACTTATTTCGCTTAGCATTATCTTCTCCAGTCCCGTCCATGTTGCAGCAAATGTTGAGAATTCATTCTTTTTGGTGGCTGAGTAATATTCCATTGTATATATGGGCCACATCTTCTTAATCCAGTCATCTGTTGAAGGGCATCTCGGCTCCTTCCACGATTTAGCTATTGTGGACAATGCTGTTATGAACACTCGGGTGCATATGGCCCTTCTCTTCACTACGTCTGTATTTTTGGGGTAAATACACAGTAGTGCAATGGCTGGATCCTAGGGTACCTCAATTTTTAACTTTTGAAGGGACCTCCACACTGTTTTCCAAAGTGGCTATACCAACTTGCATTCCCACCAAAAGTGTAAGAGGAAACTCCTTTCTCCACACCCCCTCCAACATTTGTTGTTTCCTGCCTTGTCAATTTTTGCCATTCTAACTGGCATAAGGTGGTATCTCAATGTGGTTTTGATTTGAATTTCCCTGATGGCTAATGATTTTGAACATTTTTTCATGTGTCTGTTAGCCATTTGTATGTCTTTGGCTCTTTGGGCAACTAATCTTTGACAAAGTAGGAAAAAACATCCAGTGGAAAAAAGACAGTCTCTTCAATAAATGGTGCTGGGAAAATTGGACAGCTACATGCAAAAGAATGAACCTTGACCACTCTCTCACACCATACACAAAGATCAACTCCAAATGGATGAAAGACCTCGATGTGAGACAGGAATCCATCAAAATCCTAGAGGAGAACATCGGCTGCAACCTCTTTGACATCGGCCACAGCAACTTCTTTCATGACACATCTCCAAAGGCAAGAGAAAGAGAAGAAAAAATGAACTTGTGGGACTTCATCAAGATAAAAAGCTTCTGCACAGCCAAGGAAACAGTCAAAAATCTAAGAGGCAGCCCACGGAATGGGAGAAGATATTTCCAATGACACTACAGATAAAAGATTAGTATCCAAGATCTACAAAGAACTTCTCAAACTCAATACATGGGAAACAAATTATCAAATCAAAAAATGGGCAGAAGATATGAGTACTTAAATTTATACCCAGTTGAGTTCCAAGTATTTCACTTGACTTTGTCTGATTTGAGACCACAGACTATGGACAATTCTGATAATCCCCTGCAGTCAGAAAATGCCCTCCAACTGATGTATTTACTATTTTAATTTCTATATTCTCCATTGATACAGTAAATTAATCAATAATGCCTCATGACTGAGAAATAATACCCCATAGAAATGCATTCTATCCTATTCACCTTCTTTTAAAATCACCTCTTATATTTTTTCTTTGTGTATCATTATGGAAATATAGCTTCTCATATATTTAATCAACTATGGTCATTATAGTCTCTCTTTTTAAAAAATCACTTTATTGAGGTATGGTTGACATAAAAATTGTTACAATTTTGACCAGGGGCAATCTCTTTTAAATGTGCTCCATGGGGTACCTGGGTGGTGCAGTCAGTTGAGCATCCAACTCTTGGATTCAGCTCAGATCATGATCTCAGAGTCTTGAGATCAAGCCCGGTGTCAGGCTCCATGCTCAGTATGGACTCTGCTTGAACTCTCTTTCCCTCTCCCTCTGCCCACCCTTTTTCTCTCTCTCAAATTAAAAAAAATTGTTCCTATGTCTTCCTCACATTATCCACTAATCATCAAAAGCCTTTTTGCTTTCTGGCACAAGATTTTCCAGGCTTATTTTGTACTTTTCTGCTCCAGACATGAATCACTGATTTCTCCAAGGAGCTGTGGTTCTTTTTAGTGGAAAAATAGTTATCAGAGATTAGCATCTGAGCACTAGGGGGCACTGTGGGGGTTTCATTGCTCTTGGGTCATTTCAATGAACAGAGCTAGAAAAGATTTGTGTTTTTTCTTGTTTCATATTGATATTTCCAATTCTTTTCTAAAGGTAAAGAATTTCTTCCTAAATTTTTGATTCCTAATAAAATAAATATAATTGTTTAATCTGATAAAACAAGAAGACTCCCAAAACAATACTTTTTTTTTAAAGATTTTATTTATTTATTTGACAAAGAGAGACAGGCAGCGAGAGAGGGAACACAAGCAGGGGGAGTGGGAGAGGAAGAAGCAGGCTCCTAGCGGAGAAGCCTGATGTGGGGCTCGATCCCAGAACACTGGGATCACGCTCTGAGCCGAAGGCAGACGCTTAATGACTGCGCCACCCAGGCGCCCCACAAAACAATACATATTAAACAATACAGCTATAGAATAAAGTTCAAGATTTTCAGTATAGTTCTTTTAGATCTTAACTGTATCCCACTAAGAATGTGCAGTCATGAGAGACTATGGACTATGAGAAACAAACTGAGGGCTTCGGGGCGGGGGTGGGGGAATGGGATAGACTGGTGATGGGTAGTAAGGAGGGCACGTATTGCATGGTGCACTTGGTGTTACATGCAACTAATGAATCATTGAACTTTACATCAGAAACCAGGGATGTACTGTATGGTGACTAACATAATATAATAAAAAAATTAAAAAAAATAAAGATGCAAGATACAAAAAAAAGAATATGCAGTCATATTTCTTCTAAAATCACTCTTAGCTCCTCATTCTGTTTGGTTAAATAAGAATTTATCTGATAGTTTCATTTAATTATTTGCTTTCAATTTGAAGGCCTTTATTTTTAGCAGTTGATAATTCTTAGGCTTTAGAAAGTGAAGGTCCCTACTACTCCTCTGCATGGTGGAGATAGGAACTAAAGGAGAGGGGGGAGGGTCATATATCTGTCTACCTAAAAATGATAGAAAATTACAAATGCTCAGTTTAAAAGGTCGTGTTCCATATGTAATTGTACAAGATTCATGTATATGATTTCTGGCTGAATGAACCAATTCTGACTCCTATTATATAATTTCTAGAAATATTAGAACTTCACATTTTCAAATATTTTTTAACTTTACTGAATACTGTACTAATATTAAAACTACTAAATTTCTTCCTCTCTTCTCTGAGCTACATGCTCTTCTCCTTTGCGACATGCCCTTAATAATTACATGTATCATACTATGTATTGTTAACCAAAGTTTGTAGTTTATAAAATCATTTTTCCAATTAATGTTATTTTAATGCAGTAAAGTTCTTTATTTTTTAAGCAATTAGAGAATAATTTTTTTAATGTTTTTTTATTATATTATGTTAGTCACCATACAGTACATTTCTGGTTTTTGAGGTAAAGTCAATGATTCATTAGTTGCGTAAAACACCCAGTGCACCATGCAATACGTGCCCTCCTTACTACCCATCACCAGCCTATCCCATTCCCCGACCCCCCTCCCCTTTGAAGCCCTCAGTTTGTTTCTCAGAGTCCATAGTCTCTCATACTTCATTCCCCCTTCTGATTACCCCCCCTTTCTTTATCCCTTTCTTCCCCTACTGATCTTCCTAGTTCTTATGTTCCATAGATGAGAGAAATCATATGATAATTGTCTTTCTCTATTTGACTTATTTCACTTAGCATTATCTCCTTCAGTGCCGTCCATGTTGCAGCAAATGTTGAGAATTCGTTCTTTCTGATAGCTGAGTAATATTCCATTGTATATATGGACCACAACTTCTTAATCCAGTCATCTGTTGAAGGGCATCTCGGCTCCTTCCATGATTTGGCTATTGTGGACAATGCAGCTATGAACATTGGGGTGCATATGGCCCTTCTCTTTACTACGTCTGTATCTTTGGGGTAAATACCCAGTACAGCAATGGCTAGGTCATAGGGTAGATCAATTTTTAACTTTTTAAGGGACCTCCACGCTGTTTTCCAGGGTGGCTGTACCAACTTGCATTCCCACCAACAATGTAGGAGGGATCCCCTTTCTCCACATCCTCTCCAACAATTGTTGTTTCTTGCCTTGTCTATCTTTGCCATTCTAACTGGCGTAAGGTGGTATCTCAGTGTGGTTTTGATTTGAATTTCCCTGATGGCTAATGATTTTGAACATTTTTTCATGTGTCTGTTAGCCATTTGTATGTCTTCATTGGAANTTTCCCTGATGGCTAATGATTTTGAACAGTTTTTCATGTGTCTGTTAGCCATTGTATGTCATCATTGGAAAAGTGTCTATTCATATCTGCTGCCCATTTTATGATTTTTTAAATTTGTTTCTTATATTGAGTTTGAGAAGTTCTTTGTAGATCTTGGATACCAGTCTTTCATCTGTAGTATCATTTGCAAATATA
>NC_048238.1:91779511-91845597 GCF_002007445.2 Ailuropoda melanoleuca | reverse complement strand
CTTGGTCATGATGGATAATCCTTTTAATGTACTGTTGGATTCTATTAGCAAGGATCTGGTTGAGGATTTTGACGTCCATATTCATTAGGGAAATCCGTCTGTAATTCTCCTTTTTGATGGAGTCTTTGCCTGGTTTGGGGATCAAGGTAATATTAGCCTCATAGAATGAGTTNGGATCAAGGTAATATTAGCCTCATAGAATGAGTTTGGTAGCTTTCCTTCTGTTTCTATTTTTTGAAATAGCTTTAGGAGAATAGGTATTATTTCTTCTTTGAATGTTTGGTAGAATTCCCCAGGAAAACCGTCTGGGCCTGGAGTTTTATTATTTGGAAGGTTGTTTATCACTGACTCAATTTCTTCATAGTTAATTGGCCTATTTAAGAAATCTATTTCTTCCTGTTTCAGTCTTGGTAGTTTATAGGTTTCCAGGAAGGCCTCCATCTCTTCCAGATTACTTATTTTTTTGGCATATAGCTGTTGATATAAATTTCTAATAATCCTTCCAATTTCAATGTTGTTGGTTGTGACCTCTCCTTTCTCATTAATAATTTTATTAATTTCGGTTCTTTCTGTATTCTTTTGGATAAGTCTTGCCAATATCAATTGTATGGATTCTCTCAAAGAACCCGCTTCTAGTCGTGTTGATTTGCTCTACTGTACTTCTGCTTTCTAATTCATTGATTTCTGCTCTAATTTTGGTCAACTGCTTCCTCNTCAACTCCTTCCTTGTCAGTGGGTTAGGCCTGTCCCTCTGTTGCTGTTCCAGTTTCTTGAGGTGAGAATATAGAAACTGCATTTTAGATTTTTCTATTCTTTTGAGTGAGGCTTGGATGGCTATGTATTTCCCCCTTAGGACTGCCTTTGCAGTATCCCATAGGTTTTGGACCGTTGTGTATTCATTCTCGTTGGTCTCCATAAATTGTTTAATTTGTTTTTTGATTTCCTGGTTTATCGAGTCATTCTTGAGCAGGATGGTTCTTAGTGTCCAAGTTTTTGAGTTTCTTCCAAATTTTTCCTTGTGGTTGAGTTCCAGTTTCAGAGCGTTGTGGTCTGAGAATATGCATGGGATAATTTCAGTCTTTTGGTATTGGTTGAGACCTGTTTTGTGTCCCAGAACATGATCTATTCTTGAGAATGTTCCATGATATTAGAATATAATGAGTATTCTTTGGTTCTGGGGTGTAGTGTTCTATATATATCTATGAGGTCCAACTCATCGAGTATGGCATTAAAAGCCTTTGATTCTCTGCTTGGTTTTTGCCAGGGTGTTCTGTCTATTTCTGATAGTGGGGTGTTGAGCTCCCCTACTATTACTGTGTTTTTATCTATATGTCTCTTTATTTTGNTTCTTATCTATATGTCTCTTTATTTTGGTTAAGAGTTGGCTTGTGTATCTTGCTGCTCCCCTGTTGGGGGCATATATATTAATAATTGTCATATCCACTTGTTGAATACTTCCTTTAAGAATAATATAGTGCCCTTCTGTATCTCTCTCTATGGCCTCTAGTTTAAAATCCAGTCTATCTGATATGAGAATTGCTACTCCAGCTTTCTTTTGAGGTCCATTTGCGTGGAAGATGGTACTCCATCCCCTTACTCTAAGTCTGAATGCATCTTTGGGTTCAAAATGAGTCTCTTGAAGACAGCAAATGGATGGGTCATTTCTTTTTATCCAATCTGCACCCCTCTGTCATTTTATGGGAGCATTCAAGCTGTTCACCTTGAGACTGCATACTGAGAGGTATGATTTCAATGATGCCATGTTGCCAGTAAAGTCTTTGTTTGTTTTGGTTGTGATTTTCTGCTCTGTATCACTCTTGGGGCCTTTTTACCTTTATAGAGCCCCCCTTAATATCTCCTGTAGGGCTGGTTTCGTGGTTACGAAATTGGTTAATGATTGGCGATTTTGGAACGTCTTTATTTCTCCATCAATTCTGAATGACAGCTTTGCTGGATAAAGGATACTTGGCTGCATGTTTTTCTCTGAAAGAGCTTTAAAAATGCCCCCCCAACACTTTTTCTCATTCCAGATCTGTGTAGACAGGTCTGATATAATTCTGATAACTTTGCCTTGGTACATGAGAAATTTCTTTGCTCTGGCCACTTTCAATACTGTATCCTTGGATCTAATATTTTTGAATTGCACTATGACGTGATGTGGGGTAGGTTTGTTGTGGTTGAGCTTGGGTGGGGTTCTCTCTGCCTCTTGGACATGAATGTTTGTTTCCCTTGCTAGATTAGGAAAGTTTTCATCTACAATTTTTTCAAATATATCCTCTAGACCTCTGTTTTTCTCCACCCCCTCGGGGATGCCGATGATTCTGACATTGGATCGTTTCATAGAGTCAGTCATCTCCTGTAATCTACATTCATGGGCGTGGATTTTTTTAAGACCAGCTTCTATTTTTGTTTTTTCTTCTACTAACCCATCCTCCAATTCGCTAATGCGTTCCTCTGCCTTGGTGACCCTGGCCCTCAGATCCTCTAGTTTTGACTGCATTTGGCTCATAGAATTTTTAATTTCTGTCAGATTCGCTCTCATTTCTGCCCTTAGGGATTCTATATTCTCAGTAACATTTTCGTTAATACTTTTTTCAAGTCTACTCATCATCTTGACCATTGTTGCTCTGAATTGCATTTCTGATAATTGGGATACATCCAGATCTATTATTTCTGTGTCAGAGGCCACAGACTCATTATCTTTCTTTGCTGGGTGGGACTTCTCCTTCTCGTCATTCTGATGAGGAGAGTTTGCGGGGTTGTCCAGAGCAAAAATTATTGACTGGGACCCAGGACATGCGCCCTTGTTTTATAGAGATCTTAGGGAAGTAGGCTTCTTCTTTAAAGATTTTATTTATTTATTTGAGTGAGAGAGACAGACAGTCAGAAAGAAAGGGAACCCAAGCAGCGGAGTGGGAGAGGAAGAAGCAGGCTCCCGGTGGAGAAGCCCAATGAGGGACTCCTCCGGAAGGCTGTGATCACACTCTAATCCGATGACAGGCACTTAATGACTGCGCCACCCAGGCACCCCGGGTGGTGGGCTTCTTGATTTTTCAGCCTGCTTTCTGGGGGAGGGGCCTGCCATGCCGATACTCAGGAAACCCTGTTTGGGTTGAGTCTCCGTGTCCCCTGCGAGGGGGGATGGCGATGGGCACCCTGTGAGCCGGTATTTCCGGGCTTTTGTTCTCTGGTGGCTTTCCCTGGTGGTGTGCTGTGCCTCTTCTGAGAGCCAGAGGAGTAGCAGCTGAAATTCAGCCTCTGTCACAGAACGGAGGGATTGTGACCCGTTCTCCACTGATGTTCTGGCCACTTTAACTCTGTTTCTGTTGGTGCTGCTAAACCCTCCAGCATCCTGGGCTGTGTGCCCCGCACCCGGTGTCCTAGCCTCACTTCCAGGGCTGGTGTGTCTCTGTCCTTTGTGTTTCTAACCCCGCAGCCACCAGCCACCCTGTGTGCACTCCTGGAGCTCCCGGTCTCAGTCTGGATCCAGTGAGCACACCGGAGTTCCGGAGCTCCGTGAGAAGTCTGGTAGCACATGCCCCCGCTCACGGTCTCAGTCTGCTGTCTCGAGGGTGCGGGTCACAGGCAGTTTGCACTTGTTTTATAGGGACCTTAGGGATGTCGGCTTCCTGATTTTAGCAGCCTGCCTTCTGGGCGAGGGGACTGCCGTGATGATATTCAGGAAACCCTGTTTGGGTAGAGTTGCCCCGTCCCCTGCGAGGGGGGATGGTGATGGGCACAATGTGACCTGCTATTTCTGGGCTTTTGTTCTCTGGTGGCTTTCCCTGGCAGTTTTCTGTGCCTCTCTGAGAGTCAGAGCAGCGGTGGCCATATCCTAGCCTCTGTCTCAGAGCTGAGAGATCGTAGTTCACTCTCCACTGATGTTCTTGCCTCTTTAACTCTGTTTCAATTGGTGCTGCTAAAAACCCTGCAGCGACCCGGGATGTGCTCCCCACAGCCTGTGTACCAGCCCTCATTCCAGGGCCAGTAAGTCTCTGTCCTTTGTGCTTCTAACACTGCCCGCTGCCCCAGGTTCCCACGCGTGCTCCCGAGCTCCCGAGCTCCCTGTTTCAATCTGGTTCGCCTGTTCTCTGGAGCGCCAGTTTTCAGTCTGGTCGCGCTTGTACTCCTGAGCTCTCGGTTTCACTCTAGTTTGAGTGTGCGGTCAGGAGCTCCTGTTTTCAGTTTGGACACGGGCGTTCCCAGGCTCATTGTCTCAGTCCGCTCTCTTGCGGGTGCTGGTCTGAGAGTCCAGCCCACTCCCCAGCACTAGGGGCTATTGCTTCCCGGCGCCTGAGTACAGAGGCTCCCTCCCCCTTCCCTTTATCTTCCTATATCTGTGCTCAGATTGTTAGCTCCCCACTTCGTACCTCAATACTCAGTGCTGGAGATGTTCATTTACAGAGATCCAGGTGTATCTTCCTGCGTCTCAGGCTGATTCTATGGGTGTTCAGAATGGTCTGGTAGATATCCAGCTCGACTCGGACCAGCTGAGAAAGGGTCGCCTACTCCTCCTCCAACTTTTCTCCTCCTTGCAGAAAGTGGTTGCCTTTCTGTTCATAGAGTTTCTGCTACTCTTTTCTTCATTCTCCAGTTGCATTCATAGGTATTCGGAATGGTTTGGTAGCTCTCTCNATGGACATTTTAACTATGTTAATTCTTCCAATCCATGAGCATGGAATATTTTTCCATCTTTTTATGTCTTCCTCAATATCTTTCAAAAGTGATCTATAGTTTCTAGCATATAGGTCCTTTACGTCTCTGGTTAAGTTAATTCCAAGGTAACGCATGGTTTTTGGTGTTATTGTAAATGGGATGGATTCCCTAATTTCTCTTTCTTCAGTCTCGTTATTCGTGTATAGAAATGCAACTGATTTCTGGGCATTGATTTTGTATCCTGCCACCTTACTGAATTTGTTCTATAACTTCTACTAGTTTGGGAGTGGATTCTTTTGGATTTTCCATATAGAGTATCATGTCAATGTGAAGAGAGACATTTTGACTTCTTCTTTGCCAATTTGGATACCTTTTATCCCCTTTTGTCGTCTGATTGCTGTTGCAAGGACTTCTAGTACTATGTTGAATAAAAGTGGCGAGAGTGGGCATCCTTGTCTTGTTCCTGATCTTAAGGGAAAGGCTTCCAGCTTTTCCCCATTGAGAATAATGCTTGCAGTAGGCTTTTCATAGATGGCTTTTATGAGATTGAGAAATGTACCCTCTATTCCTACACTCTGAAGGGTTTTAATCAGGAAAAGATGCTGTATTTTGTCAAATGCTTTTTCTGCATCTATTGAGAGGATCATATGNCTGTATTTTGTCAAATGCTTTTTCTGCATCAATTGAGAGGATCATATGGCTTCTGAATTTTTCCTTCTGGATAAAATCTATGACACTGATTGATTTGTGAATGTTGAACCATGCTTGCATCCCAGGTATGAATCCCACTTGGTCATGATGGATAATCCTTTTAATGTACTGTTGGATTCTATTAGCAAGGATCTTGTTGAGGATTTTGGCATCCATATTCATTAGAGAAATCGGTCTGTAATTCTCCTTTTTGAGGGGGTCTTTGCCTGGTTTGGGGATCAAGGTAATATTAGCCTCATAGAATGAGTTTGGTAGCTTTCCTTCTGTTTCTATTTTTTGAAATAGCTTTAGGAGAATAGGTATTATTTCTTCTTTGAATGTTTGGTAGAATTCCCCAGGAAAACCATCCGGGCCTGGAGTTTTGTTTTTTGGAAGGTTGTTTATCACTGTTTCCATCTCTTCAAAACTAATTGTCCTGTTTAAAAAGTCAACTTCTTCCTGTTTCAGTCTTGGTAGTTTATAAGTTTCCAGGAAGTCCTCCATCTCTTCCAGATTGCTTAAATTATTGGCATAAAGCTGTTGATAAAAGCTTCTAATAATCCTTTCAATTTCATTGGTGTTGGTTGTGACCTCTCCCTTTTCATTCATAATTTTATTAATTTGGGTCCTTTCTCTATTCTTTTGGATAAGTCTTGCCAGTGGTCAGTCAATTTTATTAATTCTCTCGAAGAACCAGCTTCTAGTTCAGTTCATCTGCTCTACTGTACTTCTGGTTTCTAATTCATTGTTTTCTGCTCTAATCTTGGTCAACTGCTTCCTCATGCGTGGATTAGGCCTGTCCCTCTCTTGCTGTTCTAGCTTCTTGAGGTGAGAATATAAAAACTGCATTTTAGATTTTTCTGTTCTTTTGAGTGAGGCTTGGATGGCTATGTATTTCCCCCTTAGGACTGCCTTTGCAGTATCCCATAGGTTTTGGACCNGCAGGATCCCATAGGTTTTGGACCATTGTTTTTTCATTCTTGTGGGTCGCCATAAATTGTTTAAATTGATTTTTGATTTCCTGGTTTATCGAATCGTTCCTGAGCAGGATGGTTCTTCGTCTCCAAGTGTTTGAGTTTGTTCCAAATTTTTCCTTGTGGTTGAGTTCCAATTTCAAAGCGTTGTGGTCTGAGAATATGCAGGGGATAATTTCAATCTTTTGGTATTGGCTGAGACCTGTTTTGTGTCCCAGAGCATGATCTATTCTTGAGAATGTTCCATGGGCATTTGAATAGAATGAGTATTCTTTGNTCTTTGGTTCTGGGGTGTAGTGTTCGATATATATCTATGAGGTCCAATTCGTCAAGTATGGCATTCAAAGCTCTTGTTTCTTTGTTGATTTCTTGCTTACGTGATCTGTCTATTGCTGATAGTGAAGTGTTGAGGTCCCCTACTATTAATGTATTTTTATGTATATGTCTCTTTATTGTTGTTAAGAGTTGGCTTGTGTGTCTTGCTGCTCCCTTTTTGGGGGCATATATATTTATAATTGTCATATCCACTTGTTGGATACATCCTTATAGTGCCCTTCTTTGTCTCTAACTATAGTCTTTAGTTTAAAATCCAATCTATCTGATATGAGAGTTGCTACCCCAGCTTTCTTTTGAGGTCCATTGGCGTGAAAGATGGTATTCCATCCCTTTACTTTCAGTCTGAATGTATCTTTAGGTTCAAAAGGAGTCTCTTGTAGACAGCAAATGGATGGGTCATGTCTTTTTATCCAATCTGCAACCCTGTGGCATTTTATGGGAGCATTTAGGTTGTTTACGTTTAGACTGATTATTGGTAGATATGATTTTAATGATGGCATGTTGCCAGTAAAGTCTTTGTATTTTTTGTGACTTTCTGTTCTGTATCCCTCTTGGGGCCTTTTTACCTTTATAACACCCCCCCTTAATATCTCCTGTAGGGCTGGTTTCATGGTTATGAAATTAGTCAATGAATGGCGATTCTGGAAGGTCTTTATTTCTCCATCAGTTCTGAATGAGAGCCTCGCTGGATAAAGGATTCTTGGCTGCATGTTTTTCTCTGAAAGAGCTTTAAAAATGCCCCCCCCCCAACACTTTCTCATCCCAGGTCTGTGTAGACAGGTCTGTGTAATTCTGATACCTTTGCCTTGGTANCCTTGACTGCATGTTTTTCTCTGAAAGAGCTTTAAAAATGCCCCCCAACACTTTCTCATCCCAGGTCTGTGTAGACAGGTCTGTGTAATTCTGATACCTTTGCCTTGGTAGGTGAGAAATTTCTTTGCTCTGGCCACTTTCAATACTGTATCATTGGATCTAATATTTGCAAATTGCACTATGATGTGATGTGGCGTAGTTTTGTCATGATTGAGGTTGGGAGGGGTCCTCTCTGCCTCTTGGACACAGATGTTTGTTTCCCTTGCTAGATTAGGGAAGTTTTCAGGTACAATTTGTTCAAATTTCTCTTCTAGACCTCTGTTTTTCTCCACCCCCTTGGGGATGCCGATGAGTCTGACATTGGAACGTTTCATTGAGTCAGTAATCTCCCATAACCTACATTCTTGAGAATGGATTTTTTTGAGTCCAGATTCTATTTTAGCTTTCTCTTCTGCTAACCCATCCTCCAATTCGCTGATAGGTTCTTCTGCCTCATTCACCCTGGGCATCAGAGCCTCTAGTTTTGACTGCATTTGGCTCATAGAATTCTTAATTTCTTCCAGATTCGCTCTCATTTCTGCCCTTAGCGATTCTATACTCTCATTAACATTTTCATTAATACTTTTTTGAAGTCTACACATCATCTTGATCATTGTTACTCTGAATTCCATTTCTGATAATTTGGTTCTATCCATATCCATCAGTTTTCTGTGGCAGAGGCCACAGACTCATTGTCTTTTCTTTGCTGGCAGGGATTTCTCCTTCTCGTCATTCTGATGAGGAGAGGTTGTGGGGGTGTCCAGAGCCCAAATTATTGACCGGGACCCAGGCCATGCACCCTTGTTTTATAGGGTTCTTAGGGACATGGGCTTCTTGATTTTTCAGCCTGCCTTCTGGGGGAGGGGCCTGCCGTGCCTATACTCAGGCAACCGTGTTTGGGTAGAGTCTCTGTGTCCCCTGCGAGGGGGGATGGGGATGGGCACAGTTTGAGCCAGTATTTCAGGGCTTTTGTTCTCTGGCAGCTTTCCCTGGCAGTTTGTTGTTCCTCTTCTGAGATTCAGAGCAGCAGTGGCCAAATCTCAGCCTCTATCTCAGAACAGAGGGATCGCGGACCATTCTCCACTGATGTTCTGGCCACTTTAACTCTGTTTCTGTTGGTGCTGCTTAACCCTGCAGTGTCCAGGATGTGCGCCCTACACCTGGCATCCCAGCCCTCACTTCCAGGGCTGGCGTGTCTCTGTCCTTTGTGTTTCTAACACTGCCAGTCACCAGCCACCAGCTGCCCCCACGTGGTCTGGAGTTCACAGTCTCAGTCTGGTTCTAGTGAGCAAACCGGAGCTCCATTTCAGTCTGGTGGTGCACGTTGCCTGGCTCACAGTCTCAGTCTGTTCTCTTGCTGGTGTCGGTCCGAGAGTCTGCCCGCTCCCCCGTGCAGGTGGCTACCACTTCCCAGCGCCCAGAGGCGGTGGCTCCCTCCCCCTTCCGTTTATCTTCTGATATCTGTGCCTGGTTTCACGGCTCCCCACTTCGTACCTCAATACTCTGCGCTGGAGATGTTCATTTGTAGAGATCCAGATGTATCTTCCTTCGTCTCATGCTGATTCCGTGGATGTTCAGGATGGCCTGGTACCTATCCAACTCGACTCAGGGGACTGGCTAAAAACGGGGGTCCCCTACTCCTCCATCATCTTAACTCCTCACGTTCATTATTTTTAACTTTTTGTTGAGGATCAAGATGATACCTAGAGTATTAGAATTCCATATGATTAACAAAAACACTGCTCTAAAGTTCTGAAGGTTTTGCCCCAAATCCTCTTTTGATTCATGGCTCACAGTTCAAAGTTTACTTTGTATATATTACAATGTCCTTATATAATTGTATATACTTGTGTAGATGAATTTTAGTTTCTTAGAGGCTCTTGGATAAATACCTCAATGCTATAGGAATTCAAACTTCTAAAAGCCAATTTAAAATGTTAGAAAATACAACCAGAATATATAAAAATGAAATATAGTAATTACTGGAAAACACATCTTTAAAATCTACCCAGAAGTTTCAAGGAGATTTTTTTCCCTGTAGATTTGAAATATTTCCAGATTATCTGTCTTTGCTAGAATTTATGAGACAAGTTTAGAATTAGAGCAATTTCCATTAAGATCACAAGGTTTAGATTATATTTATAATAAAGCTCTAAATATTTTCATTTCAGTACAGAAATCCTAATCCTTGCATGAGATGAAATATGCCATGCCCCCATTCCTGATTTTGCATTCTGTAGGTCTACATATGATTGCATTGTTTAATATTAAAGCAAACCCTAAATGTTTTATACTTTCATTATATGATGTGCTTTTCAATCACCTTTTGTAATTTAAAAGGTATTTGATACTAAATTCCCACATAACTTGTACATGTTTACAAAAACAAGATTCAAAAATCAATATTTTATATCAAAAAAGAGATTTAAGATGAACTGACTCATTAAGATGTGATTTTGTCCATGTCCTGTGTACTTTTCCAGCACTTCCAGTCAGGAAATTGGGATACTTATCTCATCTTGTCCCTTGGACTGAGGAGCACCCATAGGAAGTCCATCTAGTCTAGAGATGAGTATGCCCCAATTTTTTGAGGTTCTGATGGGGAATATTCACAACAAAAGTACACTGAGAGGCTAGAGTCCTACCTGAAAATGCAAAGCCTTTCTGAACTGAAAAGGACTCCAATGTAGAAGATACTCAGGAAGCAGAAGGAAAATGAGTAGAAAAGATAAGGTCTTGTTAGGTGTGCACTCACCCTGCATCCTCTTATCCATCTCCACCTTTCATTGGGGGTCTGTATTGCCTTTTCTTCTATGGGTCTTGCTATCTCCTTGGGATAAAATCTAAAAGTCAGGGGCCCTGGAGTCTTCTATCTTGAAGACCAACAGATCTCATTCTCTGTCATCTTGCTGTTGCCCTGCAGGCAAGGTCAGAAAGTGGGGCAGAGAGCCCCCTTCTCTCAGATTCTTAGTTCCCCCAGCTGTGGGATCGCATCTTCCTTTATAGGTGGGGTTTAGATATTTTGTCTTTACCAGAGAATCCTCTTCTCCTAAGGGCTTCAGCATTAGGAACTTAAAAGCCAGAATGATTGGCCAGCTAGTTACATCTTCTACTCTGCCACATGCCTCTTCTGAGACAATAAGCACAGAAAAACTACTTGCATTGCGAATGAAGGGAAGGGAAGGAGGAAAATGCCAGGAGGAATCCACCCCCACCTTCTAAATTAATAATTTAAAAAGTACTGTGATAGTCACACATCCAGTCTCAGGCCCTTCAGAAATGAAGGTTGTAGGAAAGGATCATATCTTTGGAGGACAGTACAAATCTAAGGTGTATATGGGCCCTGAAGATCCTGTAAGAACAGTGTTAGAGGGAGTCCATTAGATACAAAAGAGGAGGAAGCACATCAGGGGGGCATTTTAGGGAGAATTCAGGAAGACTTTCTGCTTCTAGATTTAGAAGTTGTATTTAGCATCTCATTACTCTAAAAGACTATTTATCTCCTCTGTTGTATTTTTTTCTCTTTGAAAAGGTTGGTGGAAAAAGAGAAAGAGGATTCCGTAGCTATTGGAGAATTTTTGAAAGAAAATAAACAAGTTTTCAAATCTCACCCCACTCATCTAGTAACCTTGGGGGAGAAGGTGGGTGAATTATTTTCAACTAATGGAAACGTCCCTTCCCCCCAAACTCTCCCAGTGTCCACTGTCAGATCATGTGCCTAGAGAGAAGACAGAAAAGTGCCACTCTAGGAGATGACAAATGGTTGACAGGCAGAAAGTTTTCTTTCCACCATAAACTTTTTCTTTCAGCTTTCTGACCAGGGCTGGGAGGCTGGCAGACTGTAGCCCCATGGTAGAGGGGAGTAGGCATCTGTAACCAAATCATGTGGTAGGGGAAGAGGTATGATGGCCTCAGAAAGGAATGTACAGTGCAGAGTAACACAGGGGAAGAATGAGACATGGCTAGCCTGGTGAGAATGTGGTCATCTACTTGGCAGTGGAACTGATCAGTGCATGGTACATTGCATGTCTCCTCCTCCCAAAAAATCCTCAGTGCTCAAGTATTACTACATCCTAAAACAACAAAGATAAGCTGAAAGTTAATGAATTAAAACAAGAAAAATCCACACTCCATGCAGTAACTACAGCATCTAAAAAATATTTGGGTAAGAAAATGATTCAAGGACATTTAGGCAAGTGAATTTGCCAACTGACTAGATTCTCTTCTCATAATTTTCTCAGAAAGACTCCAGCAGACTGATCCTATCAATAAGTCTTTATTTTCTACTTTATTTTAAAAGATGGAGCTAGACCATCTCAGACTAGCTACATAAAACAAAAACAAAAACAAAACTGGTTAAGAGAGCTTGCTGGAGATCTGATAATGACCTCTGTGAACCTATTACATATTCCAAAAAAGTAAAATCAATGCCACTGGCCTGACATACAGAACAAAATCGGAGAAGGCACTTAGGCTACCATGTGTGGAGTGGCATTCACACAGACTTACTAGTCCAAAAGCCTGTTAAAGTCACAAGCATTCACTGTGTGTTTAGTAATTATGGAGCATACTTATGTTAATGAGACCAGATTTACAGATTAGCAATGCATTTTAACGACTTAATTATAATCCTGAAGTGACATACAAGGGATGAAATTGTACATTGCAGTGCTGTTACTGATTGGAGCTGCTTTGTTTTCTTATTATTTTAAAAGATGTGCACACATGTGTGGGGGAGAGGGAAGAAATTTATAAGAGTTCTAGGAATGCTCACATAATAGATCCCTGGCTTATAATAAAATAACTAGAGCAGAAAAACTGCAGCATTGTAAACTCAACAGAAGGGATTCCTAAGAAGTGTTTAGTTTCTGAAAGGATAAACTGAGTAATGGGCCATCTACCTCCAAATGCCACCCCCTAGTAAAAGCCAGTCAATGAAGGATTTTGTTGAAATTAATATTTAACGAGTGTTAAGGCATTGTAAACCACTAAGAGTCAAAGACAATGTATTAGTAAATAGCTTTTAAGAAAGTCATTTATCTGAATTGCTTATTTAGCATTTATTGTCATTTAGTTGAGAGCATAATCTCCAGGGGAGACAAAAAGCTCAACAGTGGTTTATCAGAGAGAAAAGGAGAAAGGGTTGCAGAATAAGGTCCTGTTTAGGCCTTCCTGGCTTTGGGTGTCACAAAGCATGATGGCATCAGGGCCAGGGCACAGAATCAAAGATAAACTTTATCCACTTCCCAATTCGACTGTGTTTAGTCCTATTATTCACTTTAGGAAACCTGTAACTAGAGAGAGAATCTCTTTACATTTTTATAACACTTTCTAAGTTTGTAATGAGGTCTGTTTGTTACCACTTTGATCTTCATGGAACCCTGTGAAGTTATCAGGGTCAGGTTTTATTATATCCATTTAGCAAAAAGCCACCTGCATTTTCATCTTCTCTTTTGTGGTGGTTCATTCTTCAGCAGGGAAGAGGCTCAAGGAATTGTTTAAGTACTTAAACTGCCAACTGGAAGCAAAGAGAACATTTACTATACTATCTGGATTACATTGGAAAAAAACTGCTTTATGGAGGTATACTTGACTTACAAAATATGACTCTACAATTTAAAGTGTACTATTTGATAAATTGTGTTATATATCTGTGAAACCATTACCACAATCAAGATGATGAACATATTCAATACTTCTAAAAGTTTCCTCATGCCCCTTTGTAATTCCACCTGCCCTGTCCTCCCACTCTATTGTTTTTTCCTTCTTCTCCTTGTTTTGGGTTTTATGTGCTCCTCTTCTGGTTTCTTAAGGTAGAAGCTGAGGTCACTGGTTTGAGATCTTTCTCCTAAAATAGGCATTTAGTGCTACACATTTTCCTTTAAGTACTGCTTTGGTGGTAACCCCAACCTTGGATAGGTTGTGTTTTCATTTGATTCAAAATAATTTCTAATTTCCCTTTTTAATTCTTCTTTGACCCATAGGGTATATAGGAGTGTAGTATTTACTTTCCAGATGATAGGAAATTTCCAGATACTTTCTGTTACTTATTTATAATTTAATTCCTTTGTGAACAGAGAATATAATTTTTATGTCTTGAATCTTTTGAAATTTATCAAGACTTGTTTTATGGCCCATAATATGGTTGTCTTGGTAATATTCTATGTGTACCTGAAGATAGTTCATATTTTGCTATTGAGTGGAGTGGTCTATAAGTATCAATTAGGTAAAGTTGCTTGGCAGTGTTCTTAAAATATTTTATATTGTGATTTTCTGCTTAATTAATTTGTTTTATCAGTTGTTGAGAGAGAGGTATTGAAATCTCCAACTATAATTGTGAATTTATCTATTTTCCTTGCATTTTTTTCAGTCTTTGCTTCATGTGTATTGAAGTTTTGTTATTAGGAGCATAAATGTTTAGGGTTGTTATGTCATCTTGAAGAATTGACCCTTTTATCATTATGAAATAGCTTTATTTTTTTCCTGGTAATATTCTGAAATCTAATTTTCCTGATAGTAATACTGACACTCAGCTTTCTTTTGATTAATGTTAACATGATACATATTTTCTACCCTTTTACTTTTAACCTGCCTATATTTATCTAAATATATGCCTATATATTTAGATATGAAGTGTGTTTCTTACAGGCAGCATGTAGTTGGGTCTTGCTTTTTTATTCTATCTTATGATCTTGGCCTTTAAATTCAGGTCTTTAGACAATTTACATATAATGTGACCATTGATATGGTTAGTTTTAAATCTATCATCTTGCTATTTGTTTTCTATTTGTCCCATCTGTTCTTTCTATTGTTCCCATCTGTTTCCTCTTTTTCTGCATTATTTTGGATAAATTGAATATTTTTATAATTCTGTTTTTATTTCCTTTCTTAACTTATTACTTATAACTCATTGTTTCATCTTGGTGGTTACTTTTGAGTTTATAGCAAATATCTTTAATCACAGTGTACCTTCAAGTTACGTTATACCACTTCATATATGGTATGAGAACTTTACAATATTTTATTTTTATTTCTCCCATTCTTACCTTTGTGCTTTTATTGTCATACATTTTACTTTTGTATATGTTATAAACCTCACACTACCTTGTTATATTTGTTTAAATAGTCCATTAGCTTTTGAAAAGATTTTAAAAATAAGAAAACCCCATATATTTACCCATATAAATACCATTTCCAGTATTCTTTATTCCTTTGTTTAGACCCAGATTTTCATCTGGCATCATTTTTTATTTTCCTGACCCTTACCAGTGGTAAGGAGGATCTGCCAGTCTCAGAATTAGCCCCCTGAGGAGGAGGAGTATATAATTCTTGTTGCATATATAAAAATCAAGGTTTGGTTTCAGGAATAATGATCTTCTGATATGTGGTCATAGACTTTGCTCTGGAAGAGTGGGAAAGTCTGAATTCTTTTCAGAGGGGTACAGACATGATTACCTTAATGGGACAAAGCAAAGAGTTCTGGATGGTTATGAGAGAAGAAATAAGTGGGTACACAGTGGCACCTTGGAACTTTGCCTTCTGCTAGAAGACTTGGCCTGTTCTTTCTGACATGGCCCATTAGGGAACTCTTCATCAGATTCAAATATGGCAAGATATTTCTGAGCAGTGTAATGGATGAGTTTGTAAAAATTCAAGTGGGTGACTGATATGGGTAATATCTTGGGCGTATGGCATGGTGTGGAATAGGACAGAAGAAATAGGAAGCAAGATTTCTGCTAACCTGCTACAGGTTGTTGCACAAATTCAGATTGAATATGGTGAGGTTTTGTTATGGCACTAGCAATGGAGAACAAAGAAATTCATATAAAAAAGATAAGAAAAAAACTCACAATGTGATGTGAAGGGAGGAAACAATATTTGAGGGTGTTTCTCCAATATTCAAGTGTGTGTGTATGTGGTAATTTCCAGGATGCCATTTGAATTTAGTAAGACTTTTTGTAAAAATTTTATTTATTTAAAAGAGAGAGAGAGTGAGAGAGAGCATAAGCAGGGTGAAGGGCAGAGGGAGAAGCAGACTCTCCGCTGAGCAGGGAGCTGGATGCAGGACTTGATCCCAGGATTCTGGGATCATGACCTGAGTTGAAGGCAGAAGCTTAATCGACTGAGCCACCCAGGTGCCAAGTAAGAATTTTTTTTTTTACAATAATTATCTCCAGAAAACCATAGGCTTCCAATATGGTTACTTAAGGTTATCAGATTCAAACCATATCCTTGGATTTTCATTATAGGCAGATTTACCCCCAGTTTCCATTCTACCCTTCTTCCACAGTAATAGAATCACCAATTTCTTGTTGCGCTTATGACCATTCACAAAAAGAACTTCTTTATTGCTGTCAGATGTAGCCATTTTATGCCAATGGGATGACATTAGAGCTTTGTGGAAGTTTTGGGAGAACTTTTCTTAAAATTGGCACATTCTTTTTTCTTCCTTCACTCCTCATTCAATTTCTGGGTGAATGTGAAGTCCCTGAAGACTTAGTGTACCGTACCACAGCTGCAATTGCAAGTTTTAGATTGCCTACCTCCAGACTCTCATGTAACAGAGAAATGATCTTCAGATATTTGGGGTCTATTTTATAGCCAAACATAGTTTTAATTGATACATCTATGTTGCTATATGTTAAGTACAGTCAATACACCCCTCTATCTTGTCTAGCTCAAAAAACATTGGCTTATAAAAAGAAAGAAGCTTTCTTAAGTGTGTTCCCATGTGAATACTCATCCCCACCTCATGAAGATGGGAGAAAAGAGAGACACTTTTTTTCCCCCACTAGAGTATATATTTCTCTTCTGTCAGTGATTCTCCAGAATGAATTCACAGAAGATGTTAAATATTTATTGAAATAATATGTGAACTTTCAGAGATAACAGGCTTTGGAGGAGGACTTGTTGCTGCTTGAACAATTCCTATAACCCTATTATTTGATGTAATGGGGTGAACAGCATTTAGGAACAGAGTGATTCCCATGATACTTGGTGTATTAGTTTTCTGCTACAGCAAGTGGTTGGCAGAATAATGGCTTCCCAAAGATGTCCACATCCTGATCTTCAGAACCTGTGAATATGTTACTTTACATGGCGAAAGGGACTTTGCAGATATGATTAAGTTAAGGATCTTGAGATAAGGAGATAATTCTGGGTTATCTGGGTATGCCCAGTGAAATCATAAGGTTCCTGATAAGAGGAAGGTGGGAAGGTCAGAGTCAGAGAAGGAAGTATGATTAAAAAAAAGAGGTCAGAGAGACAAAATATTGAAGACAGAAGAAGGGTTCATGAGCCAAGGAATCCAAGTGGCCTCTAGAAGCTGAAAAAGGCAAGGAAACTGATTCTCTCCTAAAGTCTACAGAAGGAACCCAGCCCTGCCAATATCTTGATTCCAGGACTTTGGACCTCCAGAATTGTAAGATAAAAAACATGTGTTGTTTGAAGGTACTAAGTTTGTGGTGAATTTCTATAGCAGCAATAGAAAATTAATTCACCATGTCACAAATTACCACAGAGTTAGTGAGTTAAAACAGCACACATTTATTATCTCAGTTTCTGTATGTCAGAAGTTCGGGCATGGCTTAAGTAGGTCTTATGTACAGTTTCTCACAAAGCTATAATCAAGGTGTCGGCCAAGTGTATTCTCATCTGAAATCCTGACTGGGAAAAATCCATTTCTAAGATCATTCAGTTTGTTGGTATATGTAATTTTGCAGCTATTGGAACTCAAGTTTTTGTTTTCTTACTGGGTGTGGACCAGAGGCCACTTTCAGCAATTAGAGGCTATCTGTAGTTCTTTTTCAGGTGGCCATTTCTATTGGCCTTTTTACAATGTGTGTGTGTGTGTGTGTGTGTGTGTGTGTGTGTGTATGTGCGTGTGAGATCACAGGAGTGATATCCCAACCCTATTGCTATATAACTACACCTATAACTATAAATATATAACTATATATATATATATAATACATAACTATGAATATATAACTATAACTATATATATAATACATAAGTAGATCTCTAACTATATGTATAATGCATGTGTGTATATAAATATAATGTAGCCTAATCATTGAAGTTACAGCTCATCACCTTTGCCATTTTCTCTTATTGAGAAGTAAATCATGAGTCTTACTTACACTCAGTGGGAGAGGATAATGCAGGGTGTGAACATGGGGGTCACTCTAAGCTCTATTTACCACACTTGGTATTAAAAAATCACAATAATTAATCAGTCCTATCAGCTGCTATCTAGTGAGATTTGGAATTAGGCAGAACTTTGAGCTTGGTGGAGATGGGAAAGATAAAGTCCATGAGAACATATACATGTTCCTCAAAATACTTGTGCTAGAATGCTCAAAGCAACCTTATTTGTGACAGCTAAAAATAGAGAAACTACCCATTCCCCTCAGTAGTGGAATGGATAAATAAATTAGTATTACTTTGGTTGAATATATAACTAACAGAAATGTGAATGAACATTCTAAAACTATATCTGACCCATCTGAATGAACCTCTAAAACACAGTAGCGAGTAAAGAAGCTTGACACAAGTATATACTCTAGGATTCAATTTATATAAAACACAAAAGCACAAGAAATTAATCTATGCTGGTAGAAGTCAGCATAGTTGTTATCCTTGGGTAATAGTGATTAGAAGGGAACTGGAGCTTTTGGGATGTTATCAATGTTTTAATTTTTGGTCTGGATATCAGTTATATGGATGTGTTCAGTTTGTAAAAATTCACTCTGCTGGACGCAGGATTTGTGTATTATCTTGTATATATATTATGTCTCAATTAAAAACTTTTCTTAAATCCAAACAGAAAAGAAAAAAAAAGCCAAGGTTTTGACTGGTGGGACCCAGTGAGAGGTGTGAGAATGGTCTAAAAGCAGCAGGAAGTATAGTAGAGTGGACTGGCCAATCCTTTCAGGAAAAGGGCATGGGATTACAGTCAGGTTGCTGCATGGGGTAGGCACTGCACACACTGTCAGGAAGTATATGGTATTCCTCAAGCCCTGCATTCAATCCCCAGTGGAGGTGGCCTTGAGGGTGCTGCTTTTACAGCGTCTTCCTTGTTACCAAGGATACTTTTTATTTTTAATTTAATTTTAATTTATTTTTTAAAGTAGGCTCCATGCTGGGCCTGAATGCCTTGAGCTCATGACCCTGAGATCAAGACCTGAGCTAAGAGTCAGATGCTTGACAGACTGAGCCACCCAGGCACCCCAAGGATACTTTTTAAAGCAAACTGTCTGTGGATGAGCAAAATGGAACACCCCTTCTGCACCCCCCCATCCCCCGAGGCCCCTGATAAACTAGTAGCGTGACTTCAAGGAGCCTTCTGTGCCTATGAGAAACCTATCTTGGCTGGGTTCCTGAGTAGCCTGTCTTTTTCTGAGCTCACTATAATCTGTCAGCTGATGCTAGGGGAAAGCAGCAGGGCCTAAAATGGGAACAAAAACTCACAAAGACTTTCTGAGGCAATTAGGTGCCCCAAAGGAGTATTCTGGTTTGTGGCTTCAAGTCACAGGCTTCTTCTTGGCCTTCATGGACATTTTATTTACTTTTAGGACTCTACTTCCTATTGGAGTTCAGAGGAAGCAGTATGAGGATGGCAGAAAGCCAGAATCCTATACGAGTGAGCTCTTTATCTTCCTTCCACAGAAGCTCTGTGCAAAAACAGCATCTTACTGTCCCTTAAGCAGCTTCATTGTCAAAGGCTCAATAGAACTCTCCTTCTGAACAAAGGGAGATACATTTCTTTATCTCTCTAATTAATGTTTAGACTTAAAAATTGTGTTTAGTCTGCAGCCTAGAAGATGAACTACCTGAAAAAGTATTTTTCTTCGGAAGAAAAAAAATGTTGATGCCGTCTCTGCTGTATGGATTTTTACATCAGTCATGGAGCTTGATAAATATAGATTCTGAAAAAAAAATTCCAGGGGGTGTATTCTGCCCCAGACTAGACACTCAGGCTCCAATTCCCATTATCTAGCAGTCCAGTGGGTTGAAATGGAGCAAATGCAGATCACTGTGAGCTACATTAAATGTGTGTTGCACCAACCACTGCTTAATATGTGCAATGCTTTCTGCCTTCACAGTTATGCATTTTCTAGTCTTGTGCCAAAAGACCAATCATCAGAATATAGTGTGCTGGTGGGGAGCACAAATAACTATAGAATGCATTCAAACTTTCTGTCTCCCAGATCAATTCTAAATGGAATCTGCTGGCTTAGGGAACTCAGTGCGTAGATCTGCTAAAGCTAATCTCCCTGAATAAATGTCTTTTCTACCCATTTCATCCTTACCACCACATTCTGTCCCTACTCTTTCTGCTTTGTTCTGTCTTGTTGCCTGTCTCCTCCCTGCTTCTTTCCAGGTGATTGGACTCTGACGCTTGCCTTGCCACATCTCAACATGTGATCATTTGGATATCTTGCAAGAGCCACAAAACATGTAAAAATTAAGCTACAGCACTGATGATTAGCATTTTATCTTGATGAAATAATGTCTCAAAATGGTTTAGGAAAATACATGAGATCTTTGTAACCTGCATGGCTAGAGAATATTCTAGAAATTGAGTAACTGAAGGCTTGTATTCCCTATATATTATAAAGTGTAACCTTTGACTATGAGAGAGACTATGAACATAAAGTGATAGGTACAGAAGAGGTACCAGAAGCCAGGTACTAGAGCAAATGTTTCCTATTCTGTTGCCTTGGAAAATAGGAGAGATATTTCTATAATTCATGTAAGGTTTGTATTCCCTAGATTCTTTCCTGAGACCAAAAGATCCTCTCCAGAGCCAGCAAATTCATGTTTCATCCAGAGGCATTATATTTTGTTGCCAGAAATTCTAGTCTTGCCTTCTTCCCTTAGATTGGAATCCTTTTTCTCCAGAGAACCTGGCCCAGCGTGGCCCTTCCATACCATTCTTGGTTAGATGCTAGCAGTTACCCTATACCACTTTTGGCTTAGGCTTTCCTGTTGGCGTCCATGACAAAAGCTCATCTGGTTGAGAGGTTTGGGGCATGAAGCTTCATGATCTAACATGGCAACACTGACTAACCAAGACACACAACTCCAAGGAGGAAAGAGAAAGGAAGTTGATAGAGGGGTGAAGAACTTGGTAGAAAAGAAACTGCAGCCCATCAACCTTGGAAGCATCCCCAGAGCCTGCACACTTAGGCTGTGCCCCAGAGGAGCTGTCCTATTTTTCTTAACTGTTCTGGATCAGTTCATTTTCTGTATTCACCCCTGTGGAATTTTGTTTGTTTGCTTCAAAAGACTTTCTCTTCCTGAAGCTTCTAGTTTCAACTTTTTGGTTTGAATTTTATGGTGACCACCACACAGATTCTGCTACCTCAAGTCCTCTCATTTGGGAATTTAAAGCTGTGAGGTTGCATGAAACCTCTATATAAAGACATTAATACCACCATCCCCAATAATTGAAAGCATTAGAAAAAAGAAAAATATTGAAGGGGCAGTTAAAGGAGACAGTAGGGAAGACAGATGTATGGACAAATACAGCACTCCATCCCCTCTCATTCTCCCCAGGCTTTCCATTTTTTTCTATCTGGCTGCAAATCTTGAAATGATCACTACAGCCTGTAATCACAGTCTCCATTTCTGCAACCTCCACTCTCCCGTCCTCCCAATATATATACATACAACAACCTCCCTTTGATTCCTGTTCATTATATGACTCCATTCCTGAAAATTCCATTATCAGTCTCTCTGACAAACACCCAGGGCAAGGGAGTATATCTCACTGGTCCCCAAGTCAACTCTGACTACTCCTATGAGGCCTCCCCTTGTAAGATACAGTCCAACTACTCCCATTCAGGCTTCTCTGTGCCCCATGACCAAGCCTTCTACTATAATTCTCCTCTGGAAGTTTTTAAAAGCAACCTTTATGCTCAGATAGACAATCTTGTATATCTCCCCTTTAAAACCCCTCTCTTTATCATGAAGTCTCCCCTTTACAGCCCTTCTCTTTATCGTGGAGTCCCAACAAGGTGCACAGCAATGAATATTTTTCCTCATTAACATATCTCTTGACTGTCAGGGCCAGCTGTAAATAGCACTCTGGAGTATTTACTGAGCACACACTATCTTCCAGCATTATACAAGTGTTATCTCATTTAAGCCCTGCAATGACCTTATGAAGTAGGCATCATTATCTCTGTTGCATAGGTGAGGAAATTGATATCCAGAAAGGTTAAATAACTTGTCTAAGATTAAGTGACAGAGTCAGGAGTCAAAACTAAGGCTGCCTCTTAACCACCTCTCTACAGAAGTGACTTGGCAGAGTCTGTCTCGAGGGATGCTGATTATCCTGTCCATTTCCCCCACACCTCCTTTACAGTTCCACTCCAGGTGTCTGGTGCTGTCAGGTTTCACCAGGACCCTCATGGCATTGTGGAGGGTGTGGCAGATTTTTAAAAATCTGTTTCACTTCTTCTGGAAGAATATGGGGGCTGGAAAAAGGCATCAGGAAGATAAATCTCTAGGTAGGCCAATTCATCTTAGTTTTCCAGCAGGGATGGATTTCGAGGCAAGGAGGCATTCTTTGCTCCTCAAATCATATGCTAGACATGAGTGCCTACTCTGCTCATATGTAAAAGCTAGGCTAGAAACCATATTTCCCATGTTTAAAATCCTTATAGTTTGGAGGAGTAGTTCAAAAAATGATATAGAAATACTGTATTGGTGCTTCCTCTCATGCTTCTTAGCACTCTGCCACTTAGCAATGCTCTGAAATTTTAGGGGAGACTCCCTGTGCTCTTCCATGAGATGTCTATGTTCCCATACCTTTTGTATATTTGTGTTTCTACCACAGCAGCTGTTGTATTTTCTAGTTAGTTTTGTCTATTTCTCATTTCTCTCCTTTACCATAATCTTCTTAAAGCCTGGGGACCACATCCCATGTACTTTAGAACAGTACCTCACTTTATTTTTTTTTGAAGATTTATTTATTTGAGAGAGAGAGAGAGAGAGAGAGAGAGCAAGAAAGAAGGAGAGAGCAAGAGTAAGCAGGGGGAGGGGCAGAGGCAGAGGGAGAGAGAATCTCCAGTAGACTCCCTGATGAGTGCAGAGCCTGCTGTGGAGCTCAATCTCATGACCCTTAGATCATGATCTGAGCTGAAATCAAGAGTCAGACGCTTCACTGACTGAGCCAACCAGGTGCCCCAGAACAGTACCTCACTTTAAATAGAAACCAATACATCTTTGTAGAATTGAAGTGAATTCAAAAGGATGAATGCTGTTTGAAACTTCAGATCTTGGTGCAGGCTAGAGGGAGCTCATTATGTGTCATAAGGCAGGCTCTAGCTACAAAAACAACATTGATTTTTCTTTCTTCATTTGTCCTTCCCTCTCTCTGACTCCTTGATTTCCTACCCTCACCTCCCTCCATACCAGACCATCTGATGTGAGGCACAGAGCAGGCTGGAAAAGATAAAGAAATCCAAAAGTGAAATCTTGGCATGGAAGCAGTGTGCTTTGAATCATCTCTATACATTAATAACAGGAAACAGTGAAGGGGCATTCTTCAGGATGAATGGAAAGTCCTGAGATTAATAGCTTCTAGGTTCCTGATGGATACAACTGTCTCTCTCTGGGCCTTGGGAAAAAAACAAAACAAACGAAAACAGTTCTCGCATTCATCTGTGATCATTGATTCACAGACATCACAACACAGGGAAAGCCTCCAAGAGGAGCTTCCTTAGTGTGTTTCCCTTTCTTGGGTAGCAGAGCCTGTGAGCAATTGGGGATTATGGTAGTTGGGGGTACACAGAGGGTTGCCAAAGCTAGAAATTTAAACCTCTATCAACTGTGCATTTGTTTCCAGTGTTGGGGTACAAGTGGTGGTACAGCTGCAGTTGGGTCTTACTTTTATTTGTTTATGTGCTAAAAGCCAGGAAGGAAAGCCATATTGGGAGAATCACAGCTAACAAAGCAACCCTCAGCCATCTCACAACATGATGGCTTGGGTATGAACATTCATGGCATTTACGGATATATTAATGAGTGTCTGAAGTGTAGCGGTAGTGAGAGGTATGAAGTGGACCTGGCTGCTGACATCACGTGCTCTTGAAATGGACAATGTAAACGTTGGCTCAGATCTTCAGTTGGCCTTTGTTTTTGAAGTACAAGATGCCTGATGAGATGCATGGAATTCAGGGCACCACATTTTAGTTTTGGTCAGGTACCACACTGGGTTCTATTTGATAGATAATAGAAAGCCTGTACTAGTGCCCTTTCATTCTTTCCCTAGAATATCCACCATTCCTTTACTAGTTAGAAAGTAAGAGCCTAGGTGTAATCTCTCCAAAGGCCACCACTACATAATCATTATAATAAGATTATGGACTCTGAGAAACAAACTGAGGGCTTCAGAGGGGAGGGGGGAGGGGAATGGGATAGGCTGGTGATGGGTAGTAAGGAAGGGCACGTATTGCATGGTGCACTGGGTGTTATACGCAACTAATGAATCATCAAACTTTACATAAAAAATAATAAAAAATTAAAAAAATAATGTTAATAATGCTATTGTTATGAATCACAATAATATTCATAGAAAAGTCTAATATTAGGATAACAGTGAACTAGGATAGGGGTGAAGAAACCTTTTAAATTTTGCTTACGCTCCCATTCTCTGCCAGGATCCTGATTATCAGGAAGTCAGAAGGGCTTTGTATGGCCATCTATCTATAGCATCCCTTTCTTTCCCTTCTAATTGGAAATACCTGTGTCACACACCCATGGCTTGGACCCAGTTATATATCTTCTCTGTAAATGAGGGTAAAGATGGGAAAAGAGGAGAATTTGTTTCTTCTATATGGTACATAAACATCAAGAATTTAGGATTCTTGAGGTTTTGCATGGGTGACAAAGAGGAGTCCTATCATGGCCTAGTTTGAAAATCAATGGATGAGATAAGACATTGGAAAAGATGCTATCAGAGACAACCAAGGGCAAAAATTGAAAGTTGCAACACCAACGAATTTATACTATCTCCTGTGATCATTCCTCCACCACAACCCCTTGGTCATATGCCTGTTGTATTTGGGAGGGGGACATATTTAGTGGAAGGGGACTGGATAAGGGGGTCTTATAAAATCTTTGTGAAAGCCTCTCTCCTTGAAACAGGCCTGAAGTGTAAATGTTAAACATTTATGATGTGGGGTTTGCATTGTTGTGATAATATTGTCATAGGTTCTTCCATGTCAGTTTCTGTTCTCTGATTTCATTTGCTTTTCTTACCCCAGGATCCTAGATGCCATGGCTATAGGGGAATGGCTCCTGGTTATGGTCAAACCAAATAAATCTGGATCATTGCCTCTTCTCTTCTCTCAGTATTATTTAATTGGCCAGATTAATTTAATTATGATACTTAATTTAATTATGATAAGCCTAACTGAAGATTAGAATGGAGTTAGTGGGATAAATGCCCCTGAAGAATTATTGGTACATTGCTTAGGCCTCTGTGCCTGACCTTGTGACATGCAGGTTTTGTCTGAAGGGCCTACTGATCACTTCATCTACAGGGTGCAATGTCTTCTCTCTAGAAGATAGATCCCTTCTGATTCCCTCTTTAATTTTTATCCATGTATGTTTATAGTTTGCTTGTTTATTCATGTTGCCCATGCATATATCTTGCATTGTACTAGTCTTCCCCAGCTAATCACTTTGATAGCTGAGGTTTAGGGCATTTTCTGACTACCCAGAGTGAAAGTTTAATTAGATACTTCATCAGCTGCTGCGCTTGTAGTCTGACTTGTTAAAAATGCATACTCTACCATTATTATAGGGTTGTGTAAACATAGATATTGCTTTGGACCTTTAAACTTTCTGACTAATCTATAGAAGAATTTTTCATATGGCACAAGTTTATCCCCCAACAGATGGTTTATTAAGTAAAAATCAGCTTTTAAACAAACATGTCACAATTATTTTAGTCTCTGCAGCAGAATTCGTACTGTTGATGAACCCCTAATTGGAATTTGGTTCTGGCAAGGAATGAAAAACAGAGACATACTGTGGGGACAGAATGCCAAAAACAGCACACTGAGCAATACAAAGGACCAGAGTAGTCCTACCTTGTTTTATTTAGGCCCCCTTTCTTTCCTTTCATATAGAGGAGACCATTTGGTCCATTATAATCCCAGTTTGTGGCCAGGAGATAGAAACACTAACGGGTATCCAAGCCACATTCAGGATGTCTGATGAGTTCTCTTCTGGGTGTGCTGGAATAAACAAGGTCCCAAGTTCATCTGCCCTTAAACACCTCTCCTTAATACCCAGAATTACCATTGCTAATGTATCTCTACAAATTCCCTGCTAAAACTCCAATAGTCTTCAAGAGGAATGTTGTCAGTAGTAACATCAAAATGGCTAAAAATTATTGGACATTTGTTATATGATGGGTTCTGTGTTAAATGCTAGATATACATCATCTCATTTAATACTGGCAAAATCTCTGAGATCTATAAGATTATCTCTCTGGTTGGCAGATGAGAAAATAGAGATACACAGTGGCTAAACGACTCACTCAAGGTCAGGTAGCTAATACGTCATAGAGCTGGCATCAAAACCCAGCTCTCTTTGACTTCTAACCACTATACTATTAATCGGACACACATATGTGTGATCATTCAGCCATTAGTGCCCATTAATATATTAGGCTGGAGTCAGTTACCAGATTAGCACTCACTCACATCTGTGCCTGATTTAATGGCACACAGGACAGAGGGGTTTTAGAAAGGGGTCCAAGTGTGGTGTGTGTGTGTGAGGGAGAGAGTGTGAATAGAAGGATAAGTCCACAGCAGTGTTCTACTCCTTATTGATTGAAGTGTAATACTAGAAAATCCAAGATGGTTGCAGTGAGGGACATTAGTAGGGGCATTATGAATATCCTTGAAGTTAGGTTTTATTTATGGTGATTTCTGATAAAGTGGATTTAGGGCTCAAAACTCAAAACAGTGCAGACTCTTCCCTTTAAGCACGCTGACTGCCTCATTGTTGGCTGCACTGAAATATGTAGTTTGAAAAATCTAGCTATGCTAGATACAGCCACCAGCCCTTGCTGGGGGAAACAGTGCATTCTCAGGTCCCAGGGGATGCTGCAGTGAAAGAACCCCAGGTGGTCTGCAAAATTATCAGCTTTTGAAAGGTAGCCTTTTCTCTGAGCTGGGGGCACCAGGCACACTTGGCTTCTAACTCACCATATGGCATGCGTTATTGGGCTGGGCTGCTCTGTTCAGTCTCTGGTGTGATGTGGCACTTAATGCTGTGGAATTATTTCCTTACTCAATTAAAAAAAAAACCCTACTCTAAATCCTCATCTGTTTCTCCCCACCAGCCCCCCTGTCAATCCTCGGCACTGCGTGTATTTTCTGCTTTGCTTCTTTCTTGTTTTTTTTGCTTTTCTTTTTCTAAACCATTCCCCCTCTAACTTGAAAGTGCAGGAGAATGGAGCATGTCTGCACATATTGGGCCTGGATTCTCACAAAACCACTGATGTTTGAGATATGGCCATTCCTTTTCTGAGGAAGGCTTTTGGTTATTTCTTTCCAGCCATATTTTTCAGGATTCCACTCTAATTAGAGTTCCTGAAAGCAGCAAACAAAACAAAAAAGAAAAAAGAAACAAAAGACTGAAACCAAGGCACTCTATTAGGAGACCCATTGATTTTTATCTCTATAGCTCCTCACCTTCTGCTTAGTTCTTCTGAGCCTTTAATCCCATCTGTCTCTGGTGGTGCTCACATGTTAGTTGTTCATATAATCACTTCCAATATTTTTATCACACAGCTACCCTGCTCAGGAGTCTCCAAGTCTCCAAGAGTGTGGTACTTCCTGAATCTCCCCTATGCATCCTCCACAAAGCTTGAAAGTCCTAAGAATTGAATGGTGTCTCCTGAAGGCCTCAGTGAATAATGCAAATGGTTCCTGGGATACAACCTGCATGAATTTATGAGCATTGGTCTATCCAGAGTTTGCATCAGGATTACTTGGGGGGCCTGTTACAGTGCTTATTCCTGAACCCTATCCTAAGTCTACAGAACTAAAATTGTCTGTGTATTCATGCATGTGTGCAGTGGGGAGAAAGGAGTCAGGTCCAAGAAGCTGCATTTTAAAAATAAGCTCTTAGGCAGGGGTGCCTGGGTGGCTTAGTCGTTTAGGCGTCCAACTCTTGATTTTGGCTTAGGTCATGATCTTAGGGTCATGAGATTGAGACCCACGTAGGGCTCTGCACTTAGCACGAGTCTGCTTAAGATTCTGTCTCCGTTTTTTTCTCAACTGAGGGCTTCAGAGGGGAGGGGGGTGGGGGAATGGGATAGACTGGTGATGGGTAATAAGGAGGGCACGTATAGCATGGTGCCCTGGGTGTTATACGTAACTAATGAATCATCGAACTTTACATCAGAAACCAGGGATGTGGTGTATGGTGACTAACATAATACAATAAAAAAACATTAAAAAAAAAGATTCTGTCTGCATCTCTCTCTGCCCCTCCCCTCCTGCTCTTTTTCTCTCTCCCTCTCTCTCTAAAGATAAATAAATAAAATCTTTAAAAAAAGCTCCTCGGCAGTGCACACAGTAATTTGAGAACTTTTGTCACAAGGTTCTTAAGTAGGGAAGAACCATGATCAGATTTTTTTTAAAGAACTTGTAACAATGTGGGGGTTTTCTGACCTGAGGCAAAGATTCAGATAGGAAAAGCAACTTAAAAAGCTGCTGTAGAGTGGGCAAAATAACAGGTCATCCATGGCAAACCAATAGAAAGTTCTGCTTTTAGGTGTTAGGAAAGAAGTTGGAAGTCTGGAATAAATGGCTATAGTTTCTGAAATTCCACCTCAGGCCTCCCCCATAGCAGTTTGTGTCCTTTATTTAAAAACTATTTTAGAGGGGTGTTCATTCACCCTTGTCCATTACAAGCTCACTTCTCCCATTTAAACCAGAGCTACCATTGCATCTGTGTAAAGGATTGTGCTACTGAAGCAGTGGATCTAAGTAGTGCTTCTCAAAATGTGGTCCTCTGATCACCTGCATTAGAATCAGCTGAAATGCTTTCCAGGTGACACTGATGCATAATAAATTGGAAAGGTAGTGTTCTATAGTGTTTGTATTCTTGCTCTTCCTGGGAAAGTTTTTGCCTCCATCTCTACCTGTGTAAATACTGCCCCTCTGTATAGTCCCAGCCTTCCCTGATCCACTTGCCCCAACCCCAACAGATGTAACCTCTTCTGTTGCTGTGAAGGTGGGAAATATGGGGAGACAACATGGCTGGAGTGCAGGGGAGGGTTGGGGAACACCGAGACTGGAGGTGTGGGAAGGATCCAGGGTTTGTCCTTAAAATTTCTGCAATTGAGTTGAGGTTGCAAAATCTACAAGAAATTCAGGTAATTCTGATGACCACGGACGTTCAAGAGCCACTGCTTTAGGGTTGTCAAGGTGGCGCAGTCAATTAGGTGTCTGACTCTTGGTTTTGGTTCAGGTCCTGATCTCAGGGTCCTGGGATCCAGCCCCGCATCAGGCTCCCTGCTCAGCACAGAGTCTGCTTAAGATTCTCTCTGCCCCTGCCCCTCCCCCTGCCCCTCCCCCTGCTCTCTCACTCAAATAAATAAGTAAATCTTTAAAAAACAACAACAAAACGAACTACTGTTTTAATGGATACACTGTACTTAGTTCATATGATCTCAAATTTTTGAAGCTGGTTTTATTTTTATGGTGTATTATCACTTGGTGGATAGCACAGTGCTTATTTTTACTTACTCTTGGCTGAAGTACAGTTTTCTTTCATGTATCCTAAACCACTAGTTCACAAACGTCAGTGTGCATACAAATCAAGTGAATATTTTGTTAAAATTCAGGTTGTGATTCAGTAGGTGTGGGGTGGAGCCTGAGGTTCTGCATTTCTTTCTTTCCTTTTTTAATAATTAATTTTTATTTTGTTATATTAGTCACCATACAATACATCCCCAGTTTTTGATGCAATGTTCCATGATTCATTATTTCCGTATAACACCCAGTGCACCATGCAATACGTGCCCTCGTTAATACCCATCACCGGCCTATCCCAATCCCCCACTCCACTTCCCTCTGAAGCCCTCAGTTTGTTTCCCAGAGTCCATAGTCTCTCGTGGTTCATTCTCACTTCTGTTTACTCCCCCCTTCATTCTTCTCTTCCTTCTCCTACCAAACTCCCTGCTATTCCTTATGTTCCATAAATGAGCGAAACCATATGATAATTGTCTTTCTCTATTGACTTATTTCACTTAGCATAATCTCCTCCAGTCCCACCTTGTTGCTGCAAATGTTGTGTAATCGTTCTTTCTGATGGCTGAGTACCATTCCACTGTATTTATGGACCACATCTTCTTAATTCAGTCATCTGTTGAAAGGCATCTTGGCTCCTTCCACAATTTAGCTATTATGGAAAATGCTGCTATGAACATTGGGGTACATATGGCCCTTCTCTTCACTACGTCTGTATCTTTGGGGTAAATACCTAGTAGCAAAATTGCTGGATCATAGGGTAGCTCAATTTTTAACTTTTTGAGGGACCTCCACACTGTTTTCCAAAGTGGCAGTACAAACTTGCATTCCCACCAACAGTGTAAGAGGGATCCCCTTTCACCACATCCTCTCCAACATTTGTTGTTTCCTGCCTTGTCCATTTTTGCCATTCTAACTGGTGTAAGGTAGAATCTCAGTGTGGTTTTGCTTTGAATTTCCCTGATGGCTAATGATTTTGATCATTTTTTCATGTGTCTGTTAGCCATTTGTATGTCCTCATTGGAAAAGTGTCTGTCCATATCTTCTCCCCATTTTATGATGTGTTCATTTATTTCTTGTGTATTGAGTTTGAGAAGTTCTTTGTAGATCTTGGATACCAGTGTTTTATCTGTAGTGTCATTTGCAAATAAATTCTCCCATTCTGTGGGCTGCATTGTAGTTTTCTTGACCGTTTCCTTGGCTGTGCAGAAGCTTTTTATCTTGATGAATTCCCACAAGTTCATTTTTTCTTTTGTTTCTCTTGCCTTTGGAGATGTGTCATGAAAAAAGTTGCTGTGGCAGATGTCAAAGAGGTTGCAGCCGATGTTCTGCTCTAGGATTTTGATGGATTCCTGTCTCACATCGAGGTCTTTCATCCATTTGGAGTTGATCTTTGTGTATAGTGTGAGAGAGTGGTCAACTTTCATTCTTTTGCATATAACTGTCCAATTTTCCTTACATCATTTATTGAAGAGATTGTCTTTTTTCCACTGGATGTTTTTTCCTGCTTTGTCAAAGATTAGTTTCCCAAAGAGCCGAGTGTCCATTTCTGGGTTCTCTATTCTGTTCCATTGGTCTATGTGTCTGTTTTTGTGCCAGGACCATGCTGTCTTGGTGATCACAGCTTTGTAGTATAGCTTGAAATTTGGCAATGTGATGCCCCCAGCTTTGTTTTTCCTTTTCAACATTTTCTTGGTGATTCAGGCCCTTTTCAGGTTCCACACAAAATTGAGGGCTGTTTGTTCCAGTTCTTTGAAAAATGTCATTGGTATTTTGGTCAGGATGGCATTGAAAGTGTAGATTGCTCTGGGTAGCATAGACATTTTAACTATGTTTATTCTTCCGACCCATGAGCATGGAATGTTTTTCCATCTTTTTGTGTCTTCTTCAATGTCTTTCAAGAGTGATTTGTAGTTTCTAGAATATAGATCCTTTACGTCTCTGGTTAAGTTAATTCCAAGATAACGTATGATTTTTGGTGCTATTGTAAATGGAATGAATTCCCTAATTTCTCTTTCTCCAGTCTCATTGTTTGTGTATAGTAATGTACCTGATTTCTGAGCATTGATTTTTATCCCTCCACATTACTGAATTGCCCTGTAAGTTCTAGTAGTTTGCGGGTGGAGTCTTTTGGGTTTTCCATATAGAGTATCATGTCATCTGCAAAGAGAGACAGTTTGACTTCTTCTTCACCAATTTGGATAGCTTTTATCCCATCTTGTTGTCTGATTGCTGTTGCAAGGACTTCTAGTACTATGTTGAATAATAATGGCGAGAGTGGGCATCCTTGTCGTGTTCCTGATGTTAAAGGAAAGGGTTTCAACTTTTCCCCATTGAGAATGATATTTGCTGTAGGCTTTTCATAGTTGGCTTTTATGAAATTGAGGAATGTACCCTCTATCCCTACACACTGAAGGGTTTTAATCAGGAAAGGATGCTGTATTTTGTCAAATGCTTTTTCTGCATCTATTGAGAGAATCATGATTTTTCAATTTTTCCTTCTGGATAAAATCTATGACACTGATCGATTTGCGAATGTTAAACCACCCTTACATCCCAGGGATGAATCTTGCTTGGTCTTGATGGATAATCCTTTTAATGTACTGTTGGATCCTATTAGCTAGGATCTTGTTGAGAATTTTGGCATCCATATTCATCAGGGAAATCGGTCTGTAACTCTCCTTCTTGATGGGGTCTTTGCCTGGTTTGGTGATCAAGGTAATAATGGCCTCACAGAATGAGTTTGGTAGTTTTCCTTCTGTTTTTTTTTTTTTTTTGAAACAGCTTCAGGAGAATAGGCATTATTTCTCTTTGAATGTTTGGTAGAATTCCCTGGGGAATCCGTCAAGCCCTGGACTATTGTTTTTGGGGAGGATTTTGATCACTGCTTCAATCTCTTCTTAATTGATTGGTCTGTTTAAATAATCAATTTCTTCCTGTTTCAGTCTTGGTAGTTTATAGGTTTCCAGGAAGACATCCATTTCTTCCAGGTTGTTTAATTTATTGGCATAAAGCTGTTGATAAAAGTTTCTAATGATCCTTCCTATTTCCTTGGTGTTGGTTTCGATCTCTCCCCTTTCATTCATAATTTTATTAATTTGGGTCCTTCCTATATTCTTTTGAATAAGTCTGGCCAATGACTTATCAATCTTATTTATTCTTTCAAAGAACCAGCTTCTAGTTTTGTTGATCTGCTCTACTGTGCTCCTAGTTTCTAATTCATTGATCTCTACTCTAATCTTGATCACCTGCCTTCTCGTGCATTGGTTAGGCCTGTTCTTCTGTTCCAGCTCCAGCTTCTTGAGGTGAGAATATAATAACTACATTTTAGATTTTTCTGTTCTTTTGAGTGAGGCTTCAATGGCCATGTATTTCCCCCTTAGGATCACCTTTGCTGTGTACCATAGGTTTTGGACTGATGTTTCTCATTTTCATTGGTCTGCAAAAATTGTTTAAACTGATTTTTAATTTCCTGGTTACCCAATCATTCTTGAGCAGGATGGTTCTTAGTTTCCAAGTGTTTGAGCTTCTTCCAAATTTTTCCTTGTGATTGAGTTCCAGTTTCAAAGCATTGTGGTTTGAGAATATACAGGGAATAATCTCAGTCTTTTGATACTGGTTGAGACCTGTTTTGTGACCCAGTATNTGGTCTATTTTGGAGAAAGTTCCATGTGATTCGAAAAGAATGAGTATTCTGTTGTTCTGGGGTGTAGTGTTCTTTTTTTTTAATATTTTTTTATTATATTATGTTAGTCACCATACAGTACATCCCTGGTTTTTGATGTGAAGTTCGTTGATTCATTAGTTGTGTATAACACCCGGTGCACCATGCGATACGTGCTCTCCTTACTACCCATCACCAGCCTATCCCATTCCCCATCCCCCTCCCCTCTGAAGCCCGCAGTTTGTTTCTCAGGGTCCATAGTCTCTCATGCTTCATTCCCCCTTCTGATTACCCCCCTTTCTTTATCCCTTTCTTCTCCTACCCATCTTCCTAGTTCTTATGTTCCATAGATGAGAGAAACCATATGATAATTGTCTTTCTCTGCTTGACTTATTTCACTTAGCATTATCTCCTCCAGTGGGGTGTAGTGTTCTATATATATCTATGAGATCCATCTGGTTCAGTATGTGCTTCAAAGCTCTTGTTTCTTTGATGATTTTTGGCTTAGGCCATCTGTCTATTGCTGAGAGTGGAGTGTTGTGGTCCCCTACTATTAATGTATTTTTATCTATATGTATCTTTATTCTGGTTTAGAGATGGCTTGTGTATCTAGCTGCTCCCCTGTTGGGAGCATATATGTTTATAATTGTCATATCCACTTGTTGGATACATCCTTTAAGATTAATATAGTGTCCTTCTGTATCTCTAACAACAGTCTTTAGTTTAAAATCTAATCTGTCTGATATGAGAATTGCTACCCCAGCTTTCTTTTGAGTTCCATTGGCATGAAAAATTGTTTTCCATTCCTTCATTTTCAGTCTGTATGTTTCTTTAGGTTCAAAATGAGTCTCTTGTAGACAGCAAATGGATGCGTCATGTCTTTTTACCCAATCTGCAACCCTGTGGTGATTTATGGGAGCATTTAGGCCATTCACATTGAGAGTTATTATTGAGAGATATGATTTTAATGATGTCAGGTTTCCTGTGCAGTCTTTGTTTCTATAGATTGTGACTTTCTGTTCTGCATTACTCTTGGGGCCTTTTTACTTTTATAGAACCCCCCTTAATATCTCCTGTAGGGCTGGTTTGGTGGTTACGATTCCTTCATTTTCTGCCGATCCTGGAAGGTCTTTATCTCTCCATCAATTCTGAATGACGGCCTTGATGGATAAAGGATCCTTGGCTGCATGTTCTTCTCAGATATAGCTTTGAAAATACCCTGCCAACCCTTCCTAGCCTGCCAGGTCTGTAGACAGGTCTGCCGTTATTCTGATATTTTCCCTCTATACGTAAGGATTTTCTTCCTCTGACTGCTTTTTAGACTGTATCCTTGGATCTAATATTTGTGAATTGCATTATGACATGACATGGTGTAGGTCTGTTCTCATTGACCTTGGGAAGGGTCCTCTCTGTCTCTTTGACATGAATGCTTGTTTCCTTTTCCAGATTAGGGGAGTTCTTGGGGCGCCTGTGTGGTGCAGTTGTTAAGCGTCTGCCTTCGGCTCAGGGCATGATCCCAGCATTGTGGGATCGAGCCTCACATCAGGCTCCTCTGCTATGAGCCTGTTTCTTCGTCTCCCACTCCCCCTGCTTGTGTTCCCTCTCTCACTGGCTGTCTCTATCTCTGTCAAATAAATAAATAAAATCTTAGAAAAAAAAGATTAGGGGAGTTCTCAACCACAATTTGTTCAAATATCTCTTCCAGACCTCTCTCTTTCTCCACCCCCTGTGGGATGCCGATGATTCTTACATTGGAACGTTTCGTTGAATCAGTAATCTCCTGTAATCTACATTCTTGAGATTGGATTTTTTTGAGCCAAGTTTCTGTTTTAGCTTTCTCTTCTACCATCCCATTGTCCAAATCCCTAATTCGTTCTTCTACTTCATTTACCCTGGCTGTCAGAGTGTCTAGTTTAGACTGCATTTGATTGATAGCATTTTTAATTTCTGCCAGATTCACTCTCATTTCTGCCCTTAGAGATTCTATATTCTTGTTAATATTTTCGTTAATATTTTTTTCAAGCTTACACATCATCTTGACCATTGTTACTCTTTACTCCATTTCTTACAGTTTGGTTATATCCATATCCATCAGTTCTGTGGCAGAGGCCACAGACTCATTATCTTTTCTTGGGTGGGGGGGATTTCGCCTCCTCATCATTCTGATGAGGAGAGGTTGCAGGGATGCCCAGAGCCCAAATTATTGACCAGGACCGAGGCAGTGTGCACTTGTTTTATAGGGACCTTAGGGATGTGGGCTTCTTGTTTTTTCAGCCTGCCTTCTGGGGGAGGGGCCTGCCGTGCTGATACTCAGGCAACCCTGTTTGGCAGGAGTCGCCCTGTCCCCTGCAAGGGGGGTATGTTTGCACAATGTGAGCTGGTATTTCAGGGCTTTTGTTCTCTGGCAGCTTTCCCTGGCGGTTTTCTGTGACTCTTCTGAGAGTCAGAGCAGCAGTGGCTATATCCTAGCCTCTGTCTCAGAATAGAGAGATGGCAGTCTGCTCTCCATTGCGCTCTCCTGGCCGCTTTAACTCTGTTCTGTTGGTGCTGCTAATAACCCTGCAGCGTCCTGGGTTGTGTGCCCCATAGCCGCTCTCCCAGCTCTCACTTCCAGGGCCAGCACGTCTCTGTCCTTTGTTCTTATAACACCACCAGCTGCCCCCAGTTCTCACGCGTGCTCCTGAGATCCCTGTTTCAGTGTGGTTCATGCATGCCCCGGATTGCTGGTTTTCAGTCTGGTCCCACACACACTCCTGAGCTCCCGGTATCAGTCCAGTTCCAGTGAGAGCTCTGGAGCTCTGGTTTTCTGTCTAGTTACGTGCGCACTCCCAAGCTCTCAGTTTCAGTCTAGCTCGAGTGTGTGCTCCGGAGCTCCAGTTTTCAGTTTGGGTGCGCATGCGTTCCCGAGCTCCCGGTTTTACTCTGGTTCCAGTGAGCACTCCAGAGTTCTGGTTTTCAGTCTGGTGGCATGCATGTTCCCAGGCTCACAGTCTCAGTCTGCTCTCTCATGGGTGTTGGTCTGGGAGTCTGGCCCTGCAAGTGGCTACTGCTTCCTGGCCCCCGAGCATGGCAGCTCCCTCTCCCTTCCATTTATCTTCCAATATCTGTGCATGGATTCATGGCTCCCTGCTTCTTACCTCAATATTCAGCACTGGAGATGTTCATTTGTACAGAGATCCAGATGTATCTTCCTGCGTCTTGGGCTGATTCCCTGGGTTTTCAGGATGGTCTGGTAGATATCCAGCTTGACTCAGGGGACCAGCTGAGAAAGGGGTCCCCTACTTCTCTGCCATTTTTTCTCCTCCTTGCAGAAAGTGGTCGCTTTTCTGTTCATTGATTTTCTGCTACTCTTTTCTTCATTCTCCAGTTGCGTTCATAGGTATTCAGAATGGTTTGGTAGCTCTCTAGCTGATTTCCTGGGACCAGACGAACTTTAGGTCTCCTGCTCCTCCACCATGTTGGAACTGGAACCGAGGTTCTGCATTTCTAACAAGCTCCCAAGTAATGCTGTTGCTGCTGGCCCATGGCCCACAACTTTGAGTAGCAATATCCTACACCATTTTTCCAAGTTTTAAAGATGTGCCACTAATTCAGTGATAGAAAATTCCAACTTTACTGGCCAGGCCAGTATGTAATTGTAAGTATGTGAAACTACAAGAAGTGATGTGAATAGGGCACGATAGAACCTGTAGGCATTCAAGCACACATTTTTAAAACACATTGGCCTGGCCAAATAGTCTACAAGGCACTTCCATCTGAGGCAACTGATTTTTGCTCATACAACTATTTTAAAATTTGTCAATAAGCATTTGTATTCCCATATACCCATTTTATGGGTTCTTAGATTTCAACCACAATCCATTTTCACTCTTTTCCCCCCTCTTAATTGGCACTGCTTGATGTAAGTATTTTTAAAGTTTATTATTTTAAAGTGTGTGTCCTATATAAGCAACCAGGTTGTAATTCTTCAAGGGCAGGAACTGGGCCTTGTTTCTTTTGTCCCCCCTCAGTAATGTTTAGTTCAGTGTTCAGCTCACACTGGGCACACAGTCACAGATGACTAATTGACTCACTCTCAGGACCAGGACAGTACTTTAGAAGACAAGTGAGTTCACTAGGATGACTGAGATTTAGAGATAAGGACCACAACCTATGTGATCAGCATATAGTTTCTCCTATTTTGAAGAAGGGAAACCAGGATTTAAATTTTTTTTCCAGTATTAGAACACAGACCAGGCTTACTCCACTGCTATTGTTTTGAATTTAGCAGGATGTGTTGTGTTTGCATCTTCTGGACTTACTCGGTGTGTTATTTTTGCTGCTCTTAATTAAATGGATTGTTGATATGTAAATACACAAGTTACTATGCAAAATTGCCCTCATTTTCTTGTGAACTTTCTTCCTGCAGCTTGTGGAAAGGCATTATATTACTTCTCCACATTCAAGTATATTTTAAGTACTTGCAGCTAAATTGTGCTAAACCAATTGTCAAAACTTGGGAGTGTACCATAAAAGAAAAATGATACAGATAAAATTAACTTGTTTTCAAAAATAGTTTCCTGTTTATTTATATGTATGCAAATATATCTGTATGTGGCATAGATATACACACACATTGTGTTATGGCTTAAAGATTCAACTGGAGTTAATGATCATACACAGGGAAGAACTACTAGCAAATTAATTAAGAAACTGTCAGGCTATTTTAAGTTATTTCTTAGCTTAAAGAGGAACTCTCCCTGACTGAAAATCGTGATTCTATAGACTATGAGCTGACCTTTGCTAGAAAAGAGGCTTCTCTTCAAATAAACAAAAGGTTGTAGATGACTAGTCAACCAGAGTAGTGTAAACATCAACTGCATTGAATACTTTTGATTATGATTCTCTACTTGTTCATTTGTTCAGCAACTACTGATTGATCAAAAAGCCGTCTATGTGTCAGATGGAGTACTGGGCACTGATGAACAAGGGGTTATGATAGTGAAAAAGACATTCATGTTTCTTACCTTCTTGAAACTTACATTAATCCCAAGTTGTATCATCAACTTGGGTGTCTATGTGTGTCTTAGTCCCTTTGGGCTGCTTTAACAAAAATATCATGGACATAGTGGCTTAAACAAGAAATGTTTTTCATAGTTCTAGAGGCTGGAAAGTCCAAGATCAAGGTGCTGTCAGGTTTAGTATCTGGTAAGAGCTCTCTTCCTGCTTCATAGATGGCCGTTTTCTTGCTGTAGCTTCACATGGCAGAAAGGGTGAAGGAACTCTCTGGGGTGTCTTTTATGACAGCACTAACCCCATTCACAAGGGCTCCACACTTATAACCTAATCACCTCTCAAATGCCCCACCTACTAATACTATCACCTTGGGGGTCAGGCTTCAACACAAGAATTTTTTGGGGGGGACACAAAAATTCACTGTATACCAATGTGTATTTGTATATTACAGTAATCATAATAATCTTAGATATCTTCTTTATACAATGAAAGAATTATACAGTTGGACGATGCTTTAAAATGACATTTAATTTATTCCTTCATCCTTCAGGTACCTGGGGGAAGTTATGTGTATGTTACAGCCATTCTGATTGATGAACCCCCCTCCTCTATCCTGGGCACTCATCATTTCTGTCTACACACATATGACAGCTTTGAACTACAAGAACCGTGCACTTGTCTGTATATTTTTACGTCGTGCTGGGGAGTTAACACATCTCTCTCAAACAGTGAAGTCAGCCCTCAATCAAGAACAGATAGGAATTGTTAGATAAATACCCCAACGCCCTTCTTTTTGGTTGGGATAACTCTGAGGCACATTCTACACTATCTTGCAGAGGTTCCCTCAGGGGATTTTGAGCTTCAGTTATCCACAGTGGTGATCTGCTCAGTAATCACTGTATATCAGCTTCCTTCTCTTCCCTGAAGCACTTTTCTATTTTCCTTCTAGTGTTTCCTGGGATCACCCTCCAAATATACCATTTGTATCACATTCTTTTTTTTAATGATTTTTTTTATTATATTATGTTAATCACCATACAGTACATCCCCGGATTCCGATGTAAAGTTTGGATGCTTCATTAGTTGCGTATAACACCCAGTGCACCATGCAATACATGCCCTCCTTACTACCCATCACCAGTCTATCCCATTCCCCCACCCCCTCCCCTCTGAAGTCTTCAGTTTGCTTCTCATAGTCCATAGTCTCTCATGTTTCATTCCCCCTTCTGATTACCCCCCTTTTCTTTATCCCTTTCTTCCCCTACCGATCATCCTAGTTCTTATGTTCCATAGATGAGAGAAATCATATGATAATTGTCTTTCTCTGCTTGACTTATTTCACTTAGCATTATCTCCTCCAGTGCCGTCCATGTTGCAGCAAATGTTGAGAATTCGTTCTTTCTGATAGCTGAGTAATATTCCATTGTATATATGGACCACAGCTTCTTAATCCAGTCATCTGTTGAAGGGCATCTCGGCTCCTTCCATGATTTGGCTATTGTGGACAATGCAGCTATGAACATTGGGGTGCATATGGCCCTTCTCTTTACTACGTCTGTATCTTTGGGGTAAACACCCAGTAGTGCAATGGCTGGGTCATAGGGTAGTTCAATTTTTAACTTTTTAAGGGACCTCCACACTGTTTTCCAGAGTGGCTGTACCAACTTGCATTCCCACCAACAATGTAGGAGGGATCCCCTTTCTCCACATCCTCTCCAACAATTGTTGTTTCTTGCCTTGTCTATCTTTGCCATTCTAACTGGCGTAAGGTGGTATCTCAGTGTGGTTTTGATTTGAATTTCCCTGATGGCTAATGATTTTGAACATTTTTTCATGTGTCTGTTAGCCATTTGTATGTCTTCATTGGAAAAGTGTCTGTTCATATCTTCTGCCCATTTTATGATTTGTTTATTTGTTTCTCGTGTATTGAGTTTGAGAAGTTCTTTGTAGATCTTGGATACCAGTCCTTTATCTGTGGTGTCCTTTGCAAATATATTCTCCCATTCCGTGGGCTGTCTCTTAGTTTTTTTGACTGTTTCCTTGGCTGTGCAGAAGCTCTTTATCCTGATAAAGTCCCATAAGTTCATTTTATCTTTTATTTCTCTTGCCTTTGGCGATGTGTCGTGAAAAAGGTTGCTCTGGCCGATGTCATAGAAGTTGTTGCCTATGTTCTCCTCTAGAATTTTGATGGATTCCTGTCTCACATTGAGGTCTTTCATCCATTTGGAGTTTATTTTTGTGTATGGTGTGAGAGAGTGGTCAAGTTTCATTCTTTTGCATGTAGCTGTCCAATTTTCCCAGCACCATTTATTGAAGAGACTGTCTTTTTTCCACCGGATGTTTTTTCCTGCTTTATCAAAGATTAGTTGCCCAAAGAGCCGAGGGTCCATTTCTGGGTTCTCTATTCTGTTCCATTGGTCGATGTGTCTGTTTTTGTGCCAGTACCATGCTGTCTTTGTGATCACAGCTTTGTAGTACAGCTCGAAATCCGGCATTGTGATGCCCCCAGCTTTGTTTTTCCTTTTCAACAGTTCCTTGGAGATTCGGGGCCTTTTCTGGTTCCATACAAATTTAAGGACTATTTGTTCCAGTTCTTTGAAAAATGTCCTCGGTATTTTGATCGGGATAGCATTGAAAGTGTAGATTGCTCTGGGTAGTATGGACATTTTAACTATGTTAATTCTTCCAATCCATGAGCATGGAATATTTTTCCATCTTTTTATGTCTTCCTCAATATCTTTCAAAAGTGATCTATAGTTTCTAGGATATAGGTCCTTTACGTCTCTGGTTAAGTTAATTCCAAGGTAACGTATGGTTTTTGGTGTTATTGTAAATGGGATGGATTCCCTAATTTCTCTTTCTTCAGTCTCGTTATTCGTGTATAGAAATGCAACTGATTTCTGGGCATTGATTTTGTATCCTGCCACCTTACTGAATTGTTCTATAACTTCTAATAGTTTGGGAGTGGATTCCTTTGGGTTTTCCATATAGAGTATCATGTCATCTGCAAAGAGAGACAGTTTGACTTCTTCTTTGCCGATTTGGATACCTTTGATCCCTTTTTGTCTTCTGATTGCTGTTGCAAGGACTTCTAGTACTATGTTGAATAATAGTGGCGAGAGTGGGCATCCTTGTCGTGTTCCTGATCTTAAGGGAAAGGCTTCCAGCTTTTCCCCATTGAGAATAATGCTTGCAGTAGGCTTTTCATAGATGGCTTTTATGAGATTGAGAAATGTACCCTCTATTCCTACACTCTGAAGGGTTTTAATCAGGAAAGGATGCTGTATTTTGTCAAATGCTTTTTCTGCATCAATTGAGAGGATCATATGGTTCTTGAGTCTTTTCTTGTTGATATGATGTATCACATTGATTGATTTGCGAGTGTTGAACCATGCTTGCATCCCAGGTATGAATCCCACTTGGTCATGATGGATAATCCTTTTAATGTACTGTTGGATTCTATTAGCAAGGATCTTGTTGAGGATTTTGGCATCCATATTCATTAGAGAAATCGGTCTGTAATTCTCCTTTTTGAGGGGGTCTTTGCCTGGTTTGGGGATCAAGGTAATATTAGCCTCATAGAATGAGTTTGGTAGCTTTCCTTCTGTTTCTATTTTTTGAAATAGCTTTAGGAGAATAGGTATTATTTCTTCTTTGAATGTTTGGTAGAATTCCCCAGGAAAACCGTCTGGGCCTGGAGTTTTATTATTTGGAAGGTTGTTTATCACTGACTCAATTTCTTCATAGTTAATTGGCCTATTTAAGAAATCTATTTCTTCCTGTTTCAGTCTTGGTAGTTTATAGGTTTCCAGGAAGGCCTCCATCTCTTCCAGATTGTTTAGTTTTTTGGCATATAGCTGTTGATAAAAGTTTCTAATAATCCTTGCAATTTCAATGGTGCTGGTCGTGACCTCTCCCTTTTCAGTCATAATTTTAATAATCTCAGTCCTTTCTCTTTGTTTTTGGACAAGTTTTGCCAGTGGTCTATCAATTTTATGGATTCTCTCAAAGAACCAGCTTCTAGTCCTGTTGATCTGCTCTACTGTGCTTCTGGTTTCTAATTCATTGATTTCTGCTCTAATCTTGGTCAACTCCTTCCTTGTCAGTGGGTTAGGCCTGTCCCTCTGTTGCTGTTCCAGTTTCTTGAGGTGAGAATATAGAAACTGCATTTTAGATTTTTCTATTCTTTTGAGTGAGGCTTGGATGGCTATGTATTTCCCCCTTAGGACTGCCTTTGCAGTATCCCATAGGTTTTGGACCGTTGTGTATTCATTCTCGTTGGTCTCCATAAATTGTTTAATTTGTTTTTTGATTTCCTGGTTTATCGAGTCATTCTTGAGCAGGATGGTTCTTAGCCTCCAAGTGTTTGAGTTTCTTCCAGGTTTTTCCTTGTGGTTGAGTTCCAATTTCAGAGCGTTGTGGTCTGAGAATATGCAGGGGATAATTTCAATCTTTTGGTATTGGCTGAGACCTGTTTTGTGTCCCAGAGCATGATCTATTCTTGAGAATGTTCCATGGGCATTTGAATAGAATGAGTATTCTTTGGTTCTGGGGTGTAGTGTTCTATATATATCTATGAGGTCCAACTCGTCGAGTATGGCATTCAAAGCCTTTGATTCTTTGCTTAGTTTTTGCCAGGGTGTTCTGTCTATTTCTGATAGTGGGGTGTTGAGGTCCCCTACTATTACTGTGTTCTTATCTATATGTCTCTTTATTTTGGTTAAGAGTTGGCTTGTGTATCTTGCTGCTCCCCTGTTGGGGGCATATATATTAATAATTGTCATATCCACTTGTTGAATACTTCCTTTAAGAATAATATAGTGCCCTTCTGTATCTCTCTCTATGGCCTCTAGTTTAAAATCCAGTCTATCTGATATGAGAATTGCTACTCCAGCTTTCTTTTGAGGTCCATTTGCGTGGAAGATGGTACTCCATCCCCTTACTCTAAGTCTGAATGCATCTTTGGGTTCAAAATGAGTCTCTTGTAGACAGCAAATGGATGGGTCATGTCTTTTTATCCAATCTGCAACCCTGTGGCGTTTTATGGGAGAGTTTAAGCCATTTAGATTGATAGAGATTATTGACAGATATGATTTTAATGATGCCATTTCTCTTTAAAGTCTTTGTATCGGTTGTGACTTGCTGCTCTGTATCACTCTTGGGGCCTTTTTACCTTTATAGAGCCCCCCTTAATATCTCCTGTAGGGCTGGTTTCGTGGTTACGAAATTGGTTAATGATTGGCGATTTTGGAACGTCTTTATTTCTCCATCAATTCTGAATGACAGCTTTGCTGGATAAAGGATCCTTGGCTGCATGTTTTTCTCTGAAAGAGCTTTAAAAATGCCCCCCCAAGCCTTTCTCTCATTCCAGGTCTCTGTAGACAGGTCTGACGTAATCCTGATACCTTTGCCTTGGTACGTGAGAAATTTCTTTGCCCTGGCCGCTTTCAATACTGTATCCTTGGATCTAATATTTGCGAATTGCACTATGACATGCCGTGGCGTAGGTTTGTCCTGGTTGAGCTTGGATGGGGTCCTCTCTGCCTCTTGGACACGAATGCTTGTTTCCCTTGCTAGATTAGGGAAGTTTTCAGCTACAATTTGTTCAAATATCTCTTCTAGACCTCTGTTTTTCTCCACCCCTTCAGGGATGCCGATGATTCTGACATTGGATCGTTTCATAGAGTCAGTAATCTCCCGTAATCTACATTCGTGGGCGTGGATTTTTTTAAGACCAGCTTCTATTTTCGTTTTTTCTTCTACTAACCCATCCTCCAATTCGCTAACGCGTTCCTCTGCCTCGGTGACCCTGGCCGTCAGAGCCTCTAGTTTTGACTGCATTTGGCTCATAGAATTTTTAATTTCTGTCAGATTCGCTCTCATTTCTGCCCTTAGGGATTCTATATTCTCAGCAACGCTTTCTCTGATGCTTTTTTCAAGTTTACTCATCATCTTGACCATTGTTGCTCTGAATTCCATTTCTGATAATTGGGATACATCCATATGTATTAATTCTGTGGCCGAGGCCAATTCTGTGGCAGAGGCCACAGACTCATTATCTTTTCTTTGCTGGGGGGGACTTCTCCTTCTCGTCATTCTGATGAAGAGAGATTGCAGGGTTGTCCAGAGCCCAAGTGTTGACTGGGACCCAGGCCGTGCGCCCTTGTTTTATAGAGATCTTAGGGATGTGGGCTTCTTCCTTAAAGAGTTTATTTATTTATTTGAGAGAGAGAGAGACAGTCAGCAAGAAAGGGAACCCAAGCAGAGGAGTGGGAGAGGAAGAAGCAGGTTCCCGGTGGAGAAGCCCGATGAAGGACTCCTTACGGAGCGTTGTGATCACACCCTAATCCGAAGACAGGTGCTTGGTGACTGCGCCACTCAGGCGCTCCGGGTTGTGGGCTTCTTGATTTTTCAGCCTGCCTTCTGGGGGAGGGGCCTGCCTGCAGGTACTCAGAAAACCCTGTTTGGGTAGAGTCTCTGTGTCCCTTGCGAGGGGGGATGGGGATGGGCACCCTGTGAGCCGGTATTTCCGGGCTTTTGTTCTCTGGCGGCTTTCCCTGGCGGTTTGCTATGCCTCTTCTGAGAGAGCAGCAGCGGCTGAAATTCAGCCTCTGTCTCAGAACAGAGGGATCGCGGATCGTTCTCCACTGATGTTCTGGCCACTTTAACTCTGTTTCTGTTGGTGCTGCTCAACCCTGCAGCATCCCAGGCTGTGCGCCCCACATCCAGTGTCCCAGCCCTCACTTCCAGGGCCAGCACATCTCTGTCCTTTGTGTTTCCAACCCTGCCAGCCGCCAGTCACCAGCCACCCCGCGGACGCTCCCGGAGCTCCCGGTCTCAGCCTCGATCCAGTGAGCACACCGGAGCTCCGGAGCCCCGTGAGATGCTTGGTGGTGCACGCTCCCGGCTCACGGACTCTGTCTGCTGTTTCCAGAGTGCGGGTCCATGGTCCGCCCGCTCCCCGGTGCAGGTGGCCCGCCAGCCGCCCTGTGCCTGCTCCTGGAGTTCCCGTTCTAAGTCTGCTGTCTCACGGGTGCCGTCCGCGAGTCGGCCTGCTCCCCCGTGCAGGTGGCCCGCCAACAGCCAGCCGTCCCGCGTGCGCTCCCGGAGCTCCCGTTCTCAGTCTGCTGTCTCAAGCATGCGGGTCCGTGGTCCGTCCGCTCCCCCATGCAGGTGGCTACGGCTTCCCGGCGCCCTGACACAGTGGCTCCCTCCCCCTTCTGTTTATCTTCAGATATCTGTGCGTGGCTTCACGGCTCCCTGCTTCGTACCTCGATACTCAGCGCTGGAGATGTTCATTTGTAGAGATCCAGATGTATCTTCCTGCATCTCAGGCTGATTCCATGGATGTTCGCTGGTCTGGTACCTATCCAGCTCAACTCAGGGGACCAGCTGAAAAAGGGGTCCCCTACTCCTCCGCCATCTTAACCTCCTTTCTTGTATCACATTCTTGTCTCAGGGTTAGCTTTTGGGGGAACCCAAACTAAGTCACCAGTCAACCCTTGGCTATCCAAGTTTACACAATGGAATTATATATTCAAGGGCAAATTTATTTTGAAAATCATATATAATGTAAACTACATCAGTATTATTCACAGACAAATATAAGTACATTGTTTATTTTTGTCAAACAATGTACATAATTAGCTAATTAAGTGTATTTGGAGAAGCCTTTATCTTTGAGAAAAAAGTAAAATTCATTTGCAATTTGGATAATAGAACTCCACTTTTGGTTGTGCAATTTCACTGGAATTTTCAGAAAACCAACTGGTACCCTTTTGGGGTGCCTGGGTGGTACAGTCAGTTAAGCATCAGATTCTTGGTTTTGGCTCAGGATGTGATCTCAGGGCCATGAGATTGAGCCCCGAATTGGGCTCCATGCTTGGCATGGAGTCTGCTTGAGATTCTTTCTCCCTCTCCCTCTGTCCCTCCTGCTTGTGTATTCTCTCTCTCTCAAATAAATAAATAAATATTTAAAAAAAGAAAGCCAATTGGCACCTTTTAAGATTATGAAATCTTGTTTTAGGATTTGGCTACCTCTTTTAATTTCTTCTCACCCTTTCTACCCCCATAACCCAGGTCTTCCTGGGATAGAGTGTTGAGCTGGGTGGTTAAAACATAACCTCTTCTTTGTTTCATTTTCTGTTGTCTTTTGTTGCTGTTTTCTGTCATCTGCAACTATTTCTGTTTTTCTCTATCTTGAATGGAATCTTACCCCTAGTTTTATAGACATGTTGTTCAGAATTTCCCTTTTCAGTCTCATAAACACACTGCATATATTTCTCTCTTCCCTTTATTGGTGGTGAGGAAGTCATCTGATTTTATCAGACTTAAAGCATTCCAGTCTATGAATAATATAATGTGGAAAATGAAAACAGGCAAGCAACAAAACTGTTGGGCTTATGGGTAGGACTGAAGACTTATAACATGAACTTTTTATACTTGTACATTTTATGTATGTATACTGGGATATATTTACCTCTCTCATCTTAACTTCATTCTTCCCTCCAATTCCCTGCAACTGTTAATATTCTTTCATTTGTTTGCTTGAGGGTGGCCATTCCCAGAGAAGGCAGCATAGGACAAGCTCCCTGATTAGATAGGAGGACTTGTCTTTAGTTACTAAAATTTTTGTTGTTAGCACTCCATGTTGCTTTCCCCAGTTGCTTGTCTGGATTCTTGAACTCTTGCCTTTTCCTACAAATGTCTTGGTTCAGGATGTTTGCTTAGATTTTGGACTTTGGACCTCTGTCTTATTTTCATTTTCTATGTCCAATGTCCCTGCCTAACTCACTACCTGTTATGAATTTTTGTACTTATATATTTTTAAATATATTTTATATATAAGTATTTTATATATATTTATATATATATATATTTTATATATTTTTTAATATATTTTCATACTCTTCCTTGTATGATCCTTCTAAGGCTTCTATGGCTTCTAAGACTTGAGCCCTTTGCTCCTGACTCTAAACTTTGTCCTGAACTCAAGCTTTTGGGTAATTTTCCAGGGCTGACAAGCTCTTGTGCCTGGATCTTTCCCTTCACCCCACCAGCCCTGCCTCAGTTTCTAAGACTTTTAGTTCCTTATTTTGCACCATGACTTGCTGTAATGCTGACAGTCCAATACAAATAATGTTAACTAGAATGCTCACTATAAGGGAGCAAGTTAACAAATCTGAGATACACAATCCTGTTTATACTTTTATTTTGAAGGATAATTATGTCTTTGCTTAAGTAAGACCCTATGCATTGAGTGCAGCTGTCAGAGCAAGAAAGTGTTGACTAAGACTGGGTTCCTGCTGTGCGTGCAAGATGCGTGAAATTCTAGCATATGTGCAGAAATTTAAACCCATCATTTACTGACAGGCAATAATTACTTTAATGAAGTCAGGAGACTATTTCAAATAAGCAATTAGAGTTAACAATAAAACTGTAAATAGGACCTTAATTAATGAATTTTTAAACTGTATTTCCCTCCTCTATGAATGTTGTGGGCTATAAAAAGAATGAGAAAAATAACTCAGATTATTGTTGAAAATTTATGTCATGCTGGGCACTGCGTCAGGTACTTTACATATATTGTCTTATTTAATCCTACAACAATTCTCTGAGGTAAATACTAGTATTACTTCCATTTTGCAGATAAAACTGAGGCTCAGAGGTGAAAAACATAGCCCAAAGTCATACAGGTTAGTAAATGGTGGACCTGTGATTTGACCATTGATTAGTGTGACTATGGAACCCAAGCTCTTATCCATGAGACCGAGACTATATGGTCTATATAGCATGTATGTAAAATCCACTTTCCAATATATTGGTCAATATGTGCTAATAGGAAACACATGGTGTATTCAGATTAAGATAATTTAAAGAGGGTCTATTCATAACTGGACTATTTACAGAGATATAGGAATAAAGGACCCACAAAGGTAGCATAATAATATCAAAGGGAGCTGTTACTATTTCTAAGTTGAAAAGGTAAGTGGAGGGAGCAGGTCTAAGTTGAAAGGGTAAGTGGAAGGAGCAGTTTTAGGCAACTAGAAGGATGGACACATTATAGTAGGCTGATAGGGGGGCAGTTATATCTGTCTAGAGGTAGAGTGAGACCAAGGCAACTTTGCAGGGAGGAAGCCAGAGAAATAAATAACCTCACCTCACCTTCTTCCCTCCCTCCTTCCAATTACCTTTCTGGGCTCTCCATTGGCCAAACCTAACCAGAAGTCAGAGTATAGTCTTATGGGTTATTTGGTAAATGTTTTGGAACTGCAAACCCAAAAGTAGAATATATTTGCTTCTGAAATCCAAAGAGACCTGCCAAGCATTGTGCCTCTTTCTTCAGGGTGGGCATTACAAGTTATAGCAACTTGTCTCCTATGGTAGAAAAGATATCCAGACTTATCCCAGTCCACCAAACCTTCTAAAAACATCACCAGTGTGGTAAGCCCCTGAAATTTTGCAGAATTTATCTTCTACCCTCTGGCATACATATTTCTTACATAGGCATATAGGATTCTTGCTACTTCCTGCTCATTAGATCATTGGCCTTATGTATTATGTAATGAAGCAGCAGGATGTGAAAGGGCCTCTGGACTATATTATGACAGACAGCAGAATTGACACAACCCTGGAGTGCAGTGAAGATATACTATTGTGCCTACCATGTAGATTCTAACTGCTTATAATTTTCCATATTAATTGAGATGGAGAAGAAAGCATTTTTCCAGGTCAATAGCTGTATATCAGGTGCCAGGGAATATTTATTTTATTTAGTAAAAACACCATATCTGGAACTGCAGTTGTGATTGGCATCACTGTGTGATTAAATTTTTGCTATTTACTGTTATTCACTAAGACCTAAGCCTTTACACCAGCCAAACAGGCAAGTTTAGTGGGGTTGTGGCAGATATCACCATCCTTATATCTTTCAGGGGCTCAATCTCATGACCCATGAGATCATGACCTGAGCCAAAACCAAGAGTCGGTCATTTAACTGACTGAGCCATCCATGTACCCCCCAGGTATTCTTTTTTCCCTAGTATATGGCCACAGGTACTTCTGAGAAAAGCTTAGAGAAGATTTAGTTTACTCCTGTGGCCTCAAGGGCTTCAGGTCTATGAATGGACTTAAGTGCGCGAATTGCATGAGAGGCCATGAATTGCCACTACAGTGAGCTAAGTTAGGTTTCTGCTTAGTAGACCAAGTTTTTTTTTTCTGCCTATATATGCCAAGCTCCATGTTTGTATGCTTCATGTTTTTCATTTTCAGACTTCCATGATCAATTCACCATTACCACAGATCCCAGCAGGTGAACACTCTGATTACCATTTTGTCCTTGGGTCTTATATAAATTGCCCTTACTATATCACTGATTGGTAAATGACACCACCCTGCCATTAGCACTTCAGGATGCCATTATTCCCACTGAGAATGGGAGACGCAATTCTATGATAGCATCTCCTACATCATCTATAACCTATAAGAAGACAGATACAACAGAACTTTTCGAGGTTGATGGTGCTCTCCCTCACCAATGTTTCTTGTAATGCCTTGATAAAGGAAATGTTGTCCAAGCCCTCATGGACTAATTGGTATGGCTATTTGATCTTCCAAGACCTTCCCTCTACCTGCACTTCATTCCATTCTATAATAGGAGGCAATCCAAATGTTTATAATGCCACTGCATGTCATGGATTACTTATTCCCATTTTCCCTCAACAGGGTGGTTATCCTGGTCTTCTTCAATACAACCAAACCAATCTCAGAATCTCATTTTAAAAGTCTATTTCTTGGGGCTACTCTTTAGGTAAAGTTCCAATGGAAATAAAATGGAAAATTAGCATAATTCACGGAAGATTTGTTTATGAAGGGATTTTTTATAGAGGTGTAGGTGTAGAGAGACTGTAAGGGATTGTCTAATAACCCAAGGATGGTAGGAGTGAAGATTACCACACCTAGACCAATGGAATGAAGGAGGGGACAGTTAGCAGGACATGGAAGGGGAGAGTTGTGTAAAGGAAATTATCTGGAGAGGAGTAGTGACCTTTGGATTAGGGTTGCAGCCAGGCCAGAGAAACCTTGCAGGGAGAAAGCCAGAACTTATTTTCTCTTTTCTTCTAATCTACAGTAGATCACATGGGCCAAATCCATCCTGAAGCAAGAGGGAAAGAAGCCATTGACAAGGCCCATATCAGAAGGTAGAGAGCATGGTGAGGGCTTTAGAGTAGATCTAGGGGGCAAGTGGAAGGTATCTGCCATCTCATGTATTAGTAGAGCATCCTCATCTACCAATGTGCTCTGCTTAGGTTTAGGTAGCTGTTCATAATTTCCAGCTAAGCAGAAAATATGAACCCTTCACCAAGTGGGGGTTTATGCCTTTCTAAATAGTTACCACAAAGTTGTCACTTAATGTCTCAGGAGCACCTAATAATGCAGTCACTATTTTCTTTATTCTGTTGAATTTAAGCCAGAGTTAACCTGACATTTACATTACTGTAGTCTTTTCAGGGTGATAGTTCAGTTATTTATAAACGCGCCTAAAGTTTTTCTGTAACTTTTCATTTTTATCTCCCAGTCCTCAATACTTTTTTTTTTTATTTCTGTCTAAAATATCCCAAACTGGAAAACTGGTGTCATCTTTGTCATATCCATCTTGTTGTCTAACATCAAGCCAGTCACCAATTACAGTTAATTTTTCCTCTAATTTCTTTTTTAGCTCCAATTTCTCTCTCTCCTATTGTAATCACATTAATACAGACCTTTACCACTTCACACCTGGATTTTAGTGATAGTCTCTTAATTGCCACATTAATCTTAGATGATTATTTGAAAATGAAACTCTACTCTCAAAAAATGTCAGTGAATCACCAGTATCTGCAGGAATTGGGCCACACTCCTTAGCATGGCATTCAAAGCCCTCCACAATTCAGTTGCCACCTTCCTTTCCAAACTTGTCTCTTAACTGTTTTACCAGGCAATTCTACTCTAGTGAAATCACTTAACTCCTTATGCCCTGAAACTGCTAAAATTTGTTTCCCTTTCAATGTGTTGCCTCAGGTAGTTCTTTTTTCTTGGAATGGCAGCTTTCTTCCTCTTCAATTTTCTAAATACCATTCTTCACTTGAGGCTCCCCTCAACTTCTGTTTTTTTCAAGACTGCCTGTACTCAGTCCTCAGTGAGATCTTCTTCTGCATCCATTAGCCTTTATTGTCTGTGAGTCAAAGTAGTACCTATTTCCTAAGGCTTTAAAAAACAGTGCTTTTGTCATAGGTTTGTTGTGAGTCTTACATAACTTGATATATCAGATATTTTTAGTATAATGCCTGGTATGTAGTAAGTTCTCAATAAATTTTACCTGCTATCAAAATTATTATTTATCATTACTATGATTACAATCCATTCGACAATTAGCATGGTACTTTTATATTGTTACTTTGCTTTGCACATATATAAAGTATTTCCCTAACTAAATTAGATTACCATCTCCATAAGGAAAGGGTATGGCTTTTTTCCTCTTAATCAATTGTTATATTCTCAACATTTAGCATAGAGCTTGGCAGAAAGCCCACCTGAATAAATGCTTATTGTGTGGTAGATGGTGGTGGTGGTCGTGGTGATGATGATGATGATGATGCCTCCTACTCTATTCTCTGCTGCTTTTTTAAAGTGGCTGCAATATATATCAATTTATAAAAGCATTCATTGCATTATAAAGCTGGCAAGTACCTCTCAGATAATTTGATTCCACACCATCATCTTCTGGATGGTAAAGCTGAGGTTCAAGGGAGAGGAAAGGATTTGCTGTAAGCCAGAGTTACCAGTTAGTGACAGACACAAGGCTAGAACTCAGAATGCTTTCTAGATCATTGAATTGAACAAATATTTATCAAGTACCTACTGTGTTAATTACTATGCTGGTTGTTGGGAACATATCTGTGACCAGGACTGTGTCCCATCTTTTCATGCCACTTACATTTTAATGGTAGGGAGAGACATAAATAAACATATAGGCAAACAAACAAAAATAAACAGTGATGACTGATATGATGGAAATAAAAGGGCAATGTGAAAGAAAACAGAGTGAAAGAAGAGGTAGGTAACTTAGGTCTTCTGAGGTAAGAGTTAAGCTGAGTCCTGCACGATGAGAAGGAGACAACCAAGGCAAGTTATGGGCAAAGACAGTTTCAGGTACAAGAGTAATTGCATAGGCCCTGGGGTGGGAATGAGTCTGTTTTGTTCTAGAAACTGAAGGTATGGTCAGTATAGCCAAAACATAGTGCCTGAGTGAGGGGGTGGTAAGATTTGAGGTCAGAAAGCCAGTCAGGGGTCAAATCACATAGCACAATGTAGGCTATAATAAGGCTATAGTAAGGAGTATAATTTTACAACTCTGTTTATGCCTTAAAATGACCATTTGGGCTGTTGGGAATACTAGTCTATACAGAGAAGGACAAGGGTGTGTCAGAAAAATTAACCAAAATTGGGAACTAGGTAAAATAGGTTACTGAGCCACCTTTCACTGCAGTGCAGGGCTTGACTTTCTGTCATATAGGCTATTGTACAGTCCTTTGAGGCAAGTCCTTTAACTTGTAGATTGTTGCCCAGTAGAGAGGCAAATATTTTTTTTTGCCATTTCCATTGTAAAATATAACCCCAAATTATAGTTGTGGCCTTGTTGGATATTAACTAGTTTTATATCTGACCCATAAATAATATCCCAACATTATTTATAAGTATTTAGCTTCTCAAATGGTCTCTGGATCAGATTTAAAAATCTTACTGGTTCCTACAAAAATTAATGAATTCACCCACATCTTTGACATGTGTTTATTTGAATCACGAGTTTATCTTTTTGAATATTAAACTTTAAGAGGTGGAAGCAGACAGAATAATTAGAGGGCAACTGGAGTAATCCAGATAAGCTGTGACAATGTCTTGGACTAGGGTCGTGATAGTGGACATGGTTGGAATCGATTAGATCCTTTATAGGTTGGAGGCAGAACCAACAGGACTTTCTGATTGATGAAACATGGGAGATCAAGGGAAGAGTAATCAAGAAATATCCCTAGGTTTTTGGCCTAAGTAACTGCTAGTGCCATTAACTGAAATGGGAGAGATTGGGTGGAAAAGTTTGGCAGAGCATATTAGGTGGGCAGTCAAAAGTCCAGTTTTAGATATGCTAAAATCAAAGACATCAGTTAGTTTTCCATGTAGAAATGTAAAACAGGCTCTGGGATATATGGGTCTGGAACTTAAGAGGGGATTCTAGGCTAGAGATAAAAATTTGGGTGTCATTAGAATTTAGACACTGTTTAAAGCCTAGGCCTAGATGGAGCTGGAGTTCTTAAAGGGATTTAGGGAAAAGAATGGGTATTATTAGGCTCTATTACATATTCAGTACATTTAGGGGAGAGCCTGGAAATCTCCAATTCTGTCACATGATGCAGGTGGTGATTCTGATACTGAGAAACGTGACCTAGACAGAATTTGGCAAACTGTTTTCTGTTAAGGTCTAACTAATAAATATTGTAGGCTTTCTGGGCTGTACAGTCAGCTCTGCCACTCTAGCAGGAAAGCAGCCATAGACAGCACATAAATGCCTGAGCATGGCTGTGTTCCAGTAACATTTTATTTATGGACTTGAAATTTGAATTTCATATAATTTTCACATGTCACAAAATATTATTTTTCTTATGATTTCTCCCCCCATTTTAAAATATAAAAACAATTCTTAGCTTATAAGCCATACAAAAATTGGCAGCAGGCCAAATTTGGCCCATGGGCTGTAGTTTGCTTACACATGATGTAGATCCGTGGTCTGTCAAGAGACATACGGGAATAGTGGTTTTTAAAATTTTTTATTTATTTAAGAATGAGAGAGAGTGAAAGAGGGCATGAGCTGGGGGAGAGGCAGACTCCCCACTGAACAGGAAACCTGGAATCATGACCTGAGTGAGCCGAAGGCAGATGCTTAACCAACTGAGCCACCCAGGTACCCTGGGATAAAGTTTTTTTTTAAACATTCAATCTCCATTAAAAATTTCTTGTTTTGTAATCTCTACAATGTGATCATCATAATTACACTTATGTAGGTCTTTCCATGTGGAAGCACTTTACATATATTAAATCATTTAATTCTCACAAAACCTCTTGTGTTAATAAGAATAGTCTGATCCCGTGATTAGTATCCTCATGTTATAGATGAGGAAACTGAGGTAAGGATGGGTTGAATGAGTTGTCCAATATTACACAGTTGGTAACTAACAGTCAAAATTTGATTCCAGGCAGTTTGGTATCAAAGTCTGTCTCTTAATATGTGCATATTGATTCTCATAGATAAGTATTTTTCTCTTCCCCGATCTTGTCTCTCTCTGTCTCTCCCTCTCTGTCTCTCTCTCTCTCTCTCTCACACACACACACACACATATGTCCTGAACTACCTCACTACACTCTATACCATTAAGTGCTTTTAGATCTTTAGCTTTATGAAATTTCTATCAATCAACTTTTCTTATTAAAGCAATCTAGGTCTTTAAAAACAGAAATATTGCTGACAAAAGTCAACACATAATAACATTTTTGAAATAAAATAGAGCATCTGGCTCTGAGAGGAAAACATTTCAGAAACCTGGATTTCCTTATTATATTTGCTTAAAAGGAGCTGTAACTCAAGCTGCTTGCCTGCTCACCCTGATCAATGAGGATTTCTGTTTGTTAAGTAAGTGAAATGCCTAATTTTATCTGTTTTCCTGTGTTATATTTTGTTGAAGTACAATGAGTTTGAAGGTCACACTATTTGGAGGCATGGATCCTTTTAAATTTCCCCCAGATCCTTTTCTTAACTCTGGCTCCAAATCTGTTGTGTTTTCTATAAGATTTGCAGGTAGGAAAAAAGAGAAAGATACTAGGTAAAGGTCAGTATGGGTGTGTGGGGGAGGGGGTTTCTGTGCAGAACTGCTCTGCTCAGTCTCCTCTGGAGTATGACAGATGGGGAAGGGTGCCACTGTTGCGGGCACAGGTAGAGCTCCAAAGCTGTAAGGTCAGCAGGAGGAGGCAATGTCAATACCAGAGAAGATAATTATTCTCAGCCTGTAATCTCCCACCCTCACATTCCCTTGTGGCTGCTTCCTGTATATAAAACAGGTCTCAAGGGTGTGTGGGTGGCTGAGGATAGAGGAAGAAAGGCCTTGTACAATGTGTTTGCCCGTAGCTGGTCCAGAGGAGAGCTATGTGGAGGTTTCACTAAAACTCAAGGAAGGAGAGAGAAGATGTTTGCAGAATAACAAGTAGTGGAACTGTGCCAGAGAAGCCAAAGTCAGAACGAAGGGGAGATCCTGAACTCCTTGAAATGCTCTGGATACAGCTCCTTTGACACAACCAAACTTATCCAACCCGACAAAGGCCACCTCTTGCTCCCATATCCTCAATCCAAAGGCTTTTGGGTTGTTATACACTGGAAGCCTATGGGACCAAGGGAGAAGGGGATAATGCTAAGAGGGTCTGCATAGGGGATCCTACAAAGTAGAGTTGTTTGAATATCAAAAAGTAGAGAAAACAATAGGAGACCAATCACAAGGAATGGGACAGAGCAGAGTATCCTGGGGAACATTGGAAGAGAGAGATGCAGGAAATGGAATATAAAGCAACTATGGTTTCTCTAAAAGGGGGCTTTTGCTTTATTTTTCATCTCTCTAAAGGTGTCAACTTTAGAAAACCTTACAACTCCTGTAGGCTGCTTGCTTTCAAAGGGAAATGCATTATTTAGGAGTGTAATGAATAGTTTATCAAACCTCCCTCCAACAGGGTTGCTGCTTAAGCTGGGAGTAATTGGCCAAGAGCAGAAGGGGGGAGGGCCCTTTCCTCTTCTTTCTTCTTCCCTCCCCTTCTCCAGGACAAATGTGGGAGGGCGAGGGTGACTGCCTGGGGTAGATCTTTCATCCCAAATGGGAAGAACAAACAGGTCAAGCCAAAAACAGAGGTCATTCCTAGGACGGGCCTGCAGGAGGAGCCAGTGCCCTTCAGTGGAGCAAGCTCTTTTGCAAAGGGAGGCTCTTACCTGAGAGGGCTCCAAGAGACCTCAGATTTCATCCTGAATCCCAGACTCCCAGTGAGAGCAGAGGCAGCAGGTACTCCCAGGCCATTTCGGTCTCCACTTTTCCCTGTTGCAAGCCTTAGAGCCTTTCGGGGTCTGTAAGTTGAAGGTTGTCTAACAGAAAAAGAAGTGCAGCATAGCTTCCAGCCACAAAGCTATGTATCCAATCTTACCTCTGAACAGTCTTGCTTCACCCCCAATCTTCCCTCACTTCTCCACTTCCTTTATCTCACAAACAACAAAATAACACTCACCTACCCACACCCACACAGCCACACACTTAATGGAAATGGCAAAAGGATGGGCCCAACCTTATGAAAACAGATTCCATGCTGAAGAAGCTGCATCTTTTTAACGGCAAAAAAGAAAGGACCTGATCAGAGTTGTAAAATCACTGACAGGATTGGAGGAAGACAGATGAGAATTATAGTTGGCTTCAGCGAGATCAGTAGATGAGGTGAGACGTAATATGATGCAATGCTCCTCTTTTGTTTGCCCAATACAGGTTCAAATCAGGACTGTGCTCCTACACTATTTAACCTTGGGCCCTTCACATAACCCCTCTAAGACTCAGTTTCCCTGTCTATAACTTGGGGATGGTAATAGCTCTCTCACAAGAATATTGTGAGGATTAAACAAGCTATAAAATGCTTGGCCTACATCAAGCATTTGGTAAATGCTAGATGTTGCTGTTGTTATTATTATTATTATCCTTCCCCCACATTTGTCATAGATCACATGCGGGACTGGGTAGAAGAATTTGAATGGCTCTGGGAAAATCCACTCTTTACTGCTGGAGAAAACAATTTGTGTCCAGGTCCTATGTCCTGTCTCTTCTAGGCACTGGATTGTTTTTCTCTCCAAACCATTCTGTTGCCATTCTAATGCACTCTTGCTCTTTCTCTTGTTCCTTCTCTCTGTCCGCCTTTCCTTTCCTTCTGCCACATGTGTTCTAGGACAATTTTTCTGAAGTGTTCTGAAATGTCTGCTTTATAGTACCACATTCTACTACTAAAAGATTTGCATTATATTACTAAGCCTAGTTGACCAAAACTTCATTAGCTACTGTTCTAAACCTAACTTTACTTTGCACAAAGAATAGATTAAATACACAGACACAAGCACACTCACATGCACACGAATAATAAGTGTCCCAGTTGACTCCTGTTCTTCCAAAAGATTTAGAAAATCATTTAGTACAATTATTCCTAATACATTGACCATCAGCTCTAAGGCAGTTCTGTGAAAAACAGCTGCAGTCATTTTACTCAAAGTAATGGATTAAGATGATAAATATGACAAGATCTGCCTAGCAAAGTTAACATTAAACTAACGTAGTTCTTTTCCATCATTTGGAATTGCCTCTTTGGACAAAAGAAATGTTCTGAGTAGGAGCATGTTAGTCTCCCAATAAGTGAGAAAAGTTGCAAACGTGGGGTATTTGTGTAGGAAGCTCATAAGTTCAGTTGCCTAAGGACCCTGGCAATTGTGGCTGGGCATTTACTGCTCAGTGCCAGAGTGTCCTCTGTGCCTAAGGTGTGGCAAGCTTTCTGTCACCTGAAGAGCTCCACATAAGTACGGATGATCTTCGGGCTTCTGTGTGTGAGGAGCAAAGTCTCTGTGGCCAGGAGGCTTTCAAATGCCCACTAATAGGCATTGTTGTTGGTTCGTTCATTCATTAACCTGATGTTTGCACCTAGCATGCACTATATTCTAGGCAACCGAACTACAGAAAGGACTAAAACATGGTCTTTGCCCTCAGGGAGCTTATAGTGTAGTCATGGAGACAGGAACATATAATGAGTTGAAATTAAGAGGCAAACACTGTATATGTCTGGCATATGCTGTGATAGGTTCTCCATGCCATCTGTCTTTAACTATCTGACCAATTTCATATAGAAGAACAGTTTGATTTGCTCTCCATAGCTGTTCAGGGCCAAACTAGGAACTAAGAACAAAAATAATTTCACGATTTGAGTGCTGCTTTTGTGCTTGGCACTTTACACATATTACTTCATTTAATCCTCATAGCAACTGTATTAGTCAGCTAGGACTGCTATAACTGGGTGGCTTAAACAGCAGAATTTTATTTTCTCACAGTTCCAGAGGCTGGGAAGTCCAAGAATCAAGGTGCTCGTTGATTCATTTCCTGGGGAGAGCTCTCTTCTTGAATTGCAGTTGGCTACATTCTTGTTGTATGCTCACATAGCCTTTCCTCAGTGTGTTCTCATTGAAAGGTGGGGAGCAGAGAGAGAGAGAGATATTTCTCTCTTGCTCTCCTTACAAAGTCACAGTTCTATTAGATTAACATTCCACCCTTATGACCTCATTTAACCTTAATTACCTCCTGAAGACCCTATCTCCACATATAGTCACATTGGAGGTTAGGGCTTCAACCTATGAATTTTGGGGGAGACACAATTCCAACCATAGCAGCAAGCCTGTGCCTTAGATGATGTTATCCCCATTTTCCAAATGAGGGAACAGAGGCTCAGAGAGGTTAAGTGACTTCCCTAAGGTTACACAGCTAAGAAGTTGCAGAGATAAGATTCTAGGTGTAGCTGACTAAAGGGCAACTGCTTTCTGTTATATTCTGTTGTCTCTTGGATCATTGGTAGCTCACACACCACTGGGTAGTAGATTTTGAGTCAATATAAGAGAAAGTTTTGATATTTGGAATGATTAGGACTGGTACCACATTTTTAAGATAATGAGGTCTCATCACTGAAAGTTAACACTTTCAGAAGAGGTCAGATGCTGCAGAAGAGAATCTTGGACTGGGTAGAAAGTTGTACTGGAACAATAATTTTCAGTGTGCCAAGTAAGGAGGTGGGCTCTGGGATGCTCATACCTACCCCCTGATCAATCAGAGCCACTCAGTATTCATCTACTACGATAATGTGGTAATTTTTATTGAGCATTTACTAGGTACTATTTAACAAGTTTCCTGTGTGTTTACTCATTTAATCACCACAGTAGTGCTCTGAGGTAGATACTGTTATTACCCCCATTGTACAGGTGGCAAAAAAAAAGAGGCCTGGAGAAGTGAAGAAACTTGTCCAAGGTCATGTAGGTGAGGTTAGCAGTAGAGCTGGCATTTGAACCTAGGCTGTCTGGGATGTACTCCCTATGCAGTATGCCAACAAGTTTCTCTATTTTATTAGAAATAATGGGTTTCTTTGAAAGAATTCATATGGATGAAGAGTGATATGGATAACACTTTTTGAAAATTACTATAATTGTATCTTCACAGGTTTCAAGTTTCATTGGTTCAATCATCGTCCTCCATGTTGGGTTGGTCAAGAAACTCCTATGACTCTTTCTACCCAGATAAGACCTTGGTCTCAGCCTCTAACTATAGACTTGAATCTTGCCCTTGACTGTAAATCTAGAACTTGCTGGGTTTGACCTTGATTGTATTTGCTAACTGGCAAGTTGCTGCAACCTGACCTAGCCTTCCAGTTCCAGACTTTACTCTCTGGCTCACAGCTCTTGACACCAGTCTGTGACATGTCTACACACTAAAAGTAGCTGGTCTACTGGTTCCACTCAGTTTGAGCATAAATGGGTATTAAGGTTCACTGGACACATTTGGTGAACTGGTGGAGCACATAAGCCCAAGGAGCCTTCTGGGGGAGGACTTTTCCCCAGGGAAGAAGGAGCCAGGTGGGAGTGATGAGCCTGACCCAGTGAGAAAGCCCTAGTCATCACATTGGAGGGGAATAACCATTGTGCAACATGGTTGTTGGTCTCTTAGATTTGTCTCCTGGTCAAGACTGCCATGGACTCATGCTTCATTGTTGTGGGGAGTAGGAGGCTTATACATAAAAAATTAAGAGTACTTGCTCATGTAAAGCTCCATATAACAACTGGGCACCAGCAGTGCTGCTTAAGTAGGCTCTAGCAGAGCCAAACCTGAATGACAAAGTCAGTCATTTAGCTACCACTTAGTTATCAACATGGATTGAACCTCCGTGGTGTTCAGAGTCCAATGCTTGTTTTTTTGTTTGTTTGTTTTTCTTTTTTGCAGAGCAAGGAATATACATTTTTACTGGAAAGGGGATATAGAATAGGGGAAGAACATGGTCTTTATCTGGCAGTGTCAACAGAGAGTGAGGGAATAAAAATACAATATTAGAATATGCATGACCAGAAAGCACCTAAATATACATGAACTGCATATAACTTTGTTGTCAGAGATTCAGTTTCCATATCTTCTAAATACGGCTATTAATATCTACTTGCAGGATTGTTGGGTGAATTAAATAAGAAAATGTATATACATGAATATAAATTGGCTAGTTCAGTGCCTGTTATATAAGGGCACTGATACATGGAAGACCTTATTTATTAGTAGTACTAGTAGTAGTAGTAATAGAGGTAGTAGTATAATTATTATTAGCACCCACAAAATATATCATTCTAAGTAGCAAAGAACATGAATCTAGAAATAATCTGAGTCATGGTTATGTTTTGTTTATAAGTATTAACTTCAATAGCTTAATCTATGTGATCTTTTTATTGAATATACTCTGAATGTTATTTTTGTCTTACTAGCTGGATAGGTAGTTCCTTGAGAACAGAAATTTCTCTAAATCAAATTAGAATCTTGCTATGGAAAAGAATATAAAGTCTTCCCAGCTCTATTGAAGAGTTCTGTAATCAGATATGGAACTACCTGAAATCTGGATACAAGTCTCTGCCGTTGGACGTTAGGTCTTTCCAAGGACATAGAACCATCATCCTCCTCCTTTTTATTACTAGGGAGTTGGTATCACAAGTCATTTGTATTATATACTGCAAGTGACTTATTACTACTGGTAGACTGAACTGGAGTAAGAAGACAGGAAAGAGATGGGATCAGATAGGGTCCAGAAGCCTCATCATAGTTGAAATTCAATGGAATATAAAAAACCATTTTACCATTCAATATTTTGCAGCTAGCAAATATCTCCAGACACCGCACTGAGATGTTTTTCTTAATTTCTAAGCCTGGGCACATTTTAGGACATATCGAATCCATGTGTTTCCAATTGATTTACATTCAACACATCAAAATGTTGTTTTGTAAGAGAGATTTAATGTCCAAAAAGCCCACTGAGCTCCTTTTATGAACATTTTAAATCCTTTCTCTTTGAAGGGATTGAAACCTGGGCAGTGCTCCCTGTTGTTTCTGTTCTCAGAAGGCCAGAGGGCGCTGGAATAGTGGAGGGTCCTGGGATAGCCTATCTCATATAGAGTGACTGGTGATCTAGAGTAGGTGAGAGACTGAATAGAAATGTGGATCAGGTGTGGATGGAATATATTCTTTGTGTGTGATAGCTAGACAAACATCTGAAATCCCAAATATTACCTATTAAAACTAGTTCGGGTCCCAGATCTTTCAATGAGTCTTTCTTCTTCTTCAAACTTTGCCTTCCTCAGTTTTTAAACTTTCATTAAAAAAACCACAGTGCTAGGCACAGATAAGTTGCTTGGCTGAATGTTACTTTGGTGCAGGGGTTTGGAGTGTGCCTGTTGGAAGAGTAAAAGAATGCAAAAGGCATGAGAAGCCATTAGAGTTGAATTGACATTAGGTACAGAGCACCTGATCCAGTGGTCCTAAATACAAATGCCCATGGGTGAAGCTGGTGGATCGAAGACACTAGGGAGTAGAGGGCACTTGGGGAAAGTAGAGCATATAGTCTCCATCTATAATTACTTAAAAAAATTGAACACCACGCAAGCCAAGCAAAGTATATTAATGGACCCAGTTCACCACACAGATCTCCGTCTTACAGAATCTTTGTCTAATTCAATCCTCAAATTTATCAACAAAGAACCCTAAGGCTTGAGAACTGTAAATTGTTAGAAGGTGCCCAGCTAGTAAATGGCAGAAAGAGACTTGAACTTAGTTTTTTGAACATAAGCATTTCAAGTCTAGTGCTTTTTTTCATTACACAATGATGCCTCCTTAGGTTGAACCTTATAAATAAGAAAAAATAAGAGTTATACACATGAAACCAATAAAGGAAACTCATATGAATCATCACAATGTCCAGTGCTGGTACTTTTGTGGGGAGAAGACTTTCAAATTTACAAAGGAGAAAAAATGAAGTAATGGCCTGGGCATCAGAATTAAGGCAACAATTCATGGCAATAGCCAGTCCCTCTAAAAAGTTAGTTAAGGGAGTCTGAGTCAGATTTTTAAGGGACAGTCATCTATGGTTGATATTTGAATTAGTGGTTGGGAAGCTTACCTGAAACTATCAAAGCTAATAATTAGAGGAGAGAATATTTGCATTTATCTGGAGGCTTTGATTTTGAGCCACGCAATGTACACATGTGCACACGTGTGTGCATACTTCTGTGTGTCTAGAATTATAAGTTAGATACTATTGTATGCCTAAGACCAGATGTTTGACAAGAAACTAAGTTACACTGTACAAGTATCTGATGTCATATATATATATATATATATATATAGCTAAATTTTGACAGACAGCTTCTCCTGGAGAAAATTGTACCATCCACAAGTATCACAGTCCTCATTTAATTGCTGTCTAATTTTTGCATGCAGTTAGAAGTTGATATTATGTACACCTGTGAGGTGTCATTTCAGGCCCTCTGTTTTCCTAACCAACTCTGTGCTGTAATTTGTAATTTTGAGGATTGACACTGTTCAATAACAGCCCCCAAAGGATAAACTTTTAGATAAATTTAAGGAACCCATAATGTAGATTACTTTAGGGACATAGTCATCTTCTACATATTGGGGTGGCAGGTTCAAATCTCAGTCCACAAATTTTTTCCTTTCCATTTTCCAAGCTTTTGTCCAGGAGGCAGGTTGCGAAGATTTTCTTGTTAGGTTCCAGCCACATTTATAGTCTCAAAATTTCCCTGTCTCTTCCCTTTTCATGGCAAAGGGTCTTTTCTAGTTTGAGGAAATATGAAATACTTCCCTCCTCCATAAACATGTTAACTTTCTACTCTGTCCTGTCTAGTGCCCTCAGAACCTAAGGTTTTGGGCACCAAAACTGAAGAACTTTTTTTTCTGCTTTTGTTTAGTCATATCCCTCTCTATGGAAATGAAAATAGAACTGCTGAACTGATGAGTTGGGAAAAGAGTGGTGGTCATTGGGGTAGAGACTGGACTACCAGGAGAAAAATAATTTCAAATGCTATCATCCTGATCTAAAACTTAAATGATCTAAAAATCATCATGAAAGACTATGGACTCTGAGAAACAAACTGCAGGCTTCAGAGGGGAGGGGGGTGGGCGAATGGGATAGGCTGGTGATGGGTATTAAGGAGGGCACATATTGCATGGTGCACTGGGTGTTATACGCAAGTAATGAATCATGGAACTTTACATCAAAAACCAGGGATGTACTGTATGGTGACTAACATAATAAAAATATTATTATAAAAAATTATATGGTTTCTCTCATCTATGGAATATAAGAAGTAGGAAGATCGGTAGGAGAAGAAAGGGATAAAGAAAGGGGGGTAATCAGAAGGGGGAATGAAGCATGAGAGACTATGGACTCTGGGAAACAAACTGAGGGCTTCAGAGGGGAGGGGGGTGGGGAATGGGATAGGCTGGTGGTGGGTATTAAGGAGGGCACGTATTGCATGGTGCACTGGGTATTATATGCAACTAATGAATCATGGAACTTTACATCAAGAACCAGGGATGTACTGTATGGTGACTAATATAATAATATAAAAAAATAAAAATAAAAATCATCATGATGATCAGCATCACTATTTATTCTTTGTTACCTAAATACTCCTCTTGATCTATTATGTGCATTTTGAGTTATTTCTCAAGGACCAAAATCAAACTTTTCTGGAGCTAGTCCAACCCTTCTTATTCTCAAGGAACTGCTGGGATTCTGAGGTGGAGCATCAGGGGTAGTCTATGGCCAGGGAACTAACTAGGCAAAACAGCCCACAGGGCAATCAAATGATGCCAAATCTTCCTTGCACCTCTTACTTTAGTGTCTAAAGTCATTGCCTTGCTTAAAGATGTTCTTTACTTCTCANAAGGATTCCTTTTTGAAAGGGCTAAACTACTCTAACGATTCTGAAGAAGTAGTGTGTGTACTTCTTGGTTTGCTTAAGATTTCTAGTTGGAAATCCAGATACCTTTGCAAATCTTTTCAAATCTTAACACTTCTGCTTGTAGAATATGTGTGTGCACATGCATGCATTCACATAAGGAGGTAGGTCAGGAAGGAACACAGACAACAGAGAGAAAAGAACCAGTTAGGACAATATACAATAAGGGGCAATAAAAGACTTCTCAAATTTCAGAAAACCAATAAGTACTTGAATTATGGGTAAGAGCAACAGAATGGAGCTGATGCGTGGAGGTTTAAAATAGGAACATTGGCTTTGTTTTCAATAAGAGACAAGAGGCTTGCAGGATAGGGGAGAAAAGAAGCTGCAAATGTTAACTCAAGCTCATTGCCCCTTCTTTGCTCTCCTCTCACCCTACCTCCTCATCCCGTGGTGAGAAATAATGATCATGTTCTGCACTTGGAAGATTGGGTAATGGGAGGCATGGTGAGAGGAAATGGCTTTCTCAGCTAATTATTAGCAGAGGTTGAAGGACCCATAAGTAGTGGCTCCTGGGGTGCTTTCTCATACACAATTCCAAAGCAGACGCTGGCTGGTTAACTCAGCTGGTCAGAATCCTGTGTTAATGAGACCATGATTGTAGGTTTCTTCTCTTTTGAGCCAGGTAGCTTTACTCTGTTCTCAGCTATAGACTGAACCCAAGCCATGAGTTTTAAAACTAAGGGTAGTCTCAGTCTGAGGCCCTAACCCTTGTTATGGGTTAAGTTCCTTACCCCAGCCATAGATTGAACCTCTAACCCTGGTTAGCTACTTTGGATATATGGGTCAAAAAGGGACCAGGAAAGAAGGTACGGACATTGTAGTGTGTCTCTACTACTTCTACTAAAAACAAAAAACAAAAAACACCCCCCCCCAAACTCAATAAACCTACCCTGCTAATAGGACAGGAGTGGCCTGTTTTCATATGGTAACAAATGCTACACATATGCTTTTATACTAGAAGCTGCAGGACTGGAGTGAATACGGATATGAGAACTATTCCCCCTAGCTCAGAGGATAGAAACTAGGATAAAAGTGATAAGATCTCTTTGAAAGCGTATCTGGCATTACTTGTATTTGTTAAAGGGACAAATACAAATATTATCTAGTTTAACTTACTCTACTTTCTTATGTTTAAAATTCCATGGCCAGTGGCCATGACAGCCATTTGTGAAAATGGCACCTAGTACTGAAAACCCCTTTTATTACTGAATCATTTACCCCTTGAGTGTGCCAAAGCATCTGAAACCTGGAACATTACAGTCACTCTTTGGGTTTTGACATTTAGTAGCCCCTGTTTATCTGAAACTTCCCAAGTATATAGATATTGGAAATTCAAGTGCTTTTGGCTAAGGAATCTAGTCTGAGTAACCAAAATAAACTATTTCCAGAATTCAAACCAGTCCAAAAATTGGTGGGTAAATTGTACAAGAAGTTTAACTACAAATTGGACAAAGAAGACTTAAAATGGAGTAATTCTCATTTGATAGTTAAAAAATGCTTCCAACATTTTTAAAAGGAAAAGGAAAAGCTAATTTTAAATACCTAAAGGGCAACTATGTTAAAAGCAGGGAGAGGCAGAAGTCTGCTTTGGACTTCTAACTAATAGTTAAGGCCTAAGTGATAAATTGAAGTTGGCTAGAAGGTGTAGAGTATTTCACACATATTGCCCAGGGATAGGCTCATGGCCCATTTGAGTTTTTTAGTTGGAAGTCTAGCTATCATAGCATATATTTTCAAATATTGATACTCTGATTACAAAGAGGCTCACATCTATTAGGGAAGCATGGAATATGGATTGCTGGAAAAGATGGTGGGACTATGAAAGACCTCGATGTGAGACAGGAATCCATCAAAATCCTAGAGGAGAACATAGGCAGCAACCTCTACAACATTGGCCAAAGCAACCTTTTTCATGACACATCTCCAAA
>NC_048238.1:91711809-91778839 GCF_002007445.2 Ailuropoda melanoleuca | reverse complement strand
CTGGTGATGGGTAGTAAGGAGGGCACATATTGCATGGTGCACTGGGTGTTATACACAACTAATGAATCATCAAACTTTACATCAGAAACCAGGGATGTACTGTATGGTGACTAGCATAATATAATAAAAAAAACATTAAAAAAAAGATGGTGGGAGTATAAAAGGCTGTTTTCTGCAATCTCTTCTGTTTTTAATCAGTCTCAAGTACCTTGACTCAACATAAACAAAACAAAAACTGTCCTTCAATAACATATTCCCATTCCTAGCCAAAATGTATCAAAACAACAGGGTAAACTCACTATCTCCAATCCCTCATCTACTTTTAATATTACTTTTCAAATTTATCAAGGTATAATTTATATATAATAAAATGTTTACTTTTTAAGTGTACATTAATGAGTTTTGACAAATTTTTACACCTGTGGTGTGTAACCATCATCACAATCATGATACAGAACATTTTTATCTCCATAAAATTCAGTTGCTCCTTTCCATTCAATTCTTCCCCTCCCAGGCAATGATTTATCTGCTTTTTTTCACTATAGATTAGTCTTTTCTACAGTTTCATATCAACGGAATTAATGGAGTATAGCATGGCCATTTTTACATCTGACTTTGGATAAGTATAATGTTTTTTAGACTTATCCATGTTATAGCGTGTATCAGTAAATTGTTAGCTGTAGGTTTTTTAAAAAAATCATTTTATTTTATTTTCATCACAATAAGTGTACTCTTTAATCCTCATCCCTTATTTCCCCCATCCTCCAACCTATTTCCCCTTTGGTAACCATCAGTTTGTTCTCTCCAGTTAAGAGTCTGTTTCTTGGTTTGTTTCTGTCTCTCTTATTTTTCCCCTTGCTTATTTGTTTTGTTTCTTAAATTCCACATACGTGTAAAATCATATGGTATTTGTCATTCTCTGACTGGCTTATTTCACTTAGCATTATACTCTCTAGCTTCCATACATGTCATTGCAAATGGCAAGATTTCATTCTTTTTATGGCTGAATAATATTCCATTGTGTTTATGTGTATATATATATGTATATATATATATGATATGTGAATATCATATACACATATCACCTCTTCTTGATCCATTAATCTATTGATGGATGCTTGGGCTGCTTCTGTAGTTTGGCTATTGTAAATAATGCTGCAATAAACATAGTAGTGCATGTATCCATTTGAATTAGTGTTTTTTGGGTAAATACCCAATAGTGTGATTACTGGATCACATGGTAGTTCTATTTTTAATTTTTTGAGGAACCTCCATACTGTTTTCCACAGTGGTTGCACCCACAAACAGTTGTAAGAGGGTTCCTTTTTCTCCACATCCTCACCAACACTTGTTTCTTGTCTTGTTGATTTTAGCCATTCTGACAGGTGTGAGGTGATACCTCACTGTAGTTTTGATTTGCATTCTCCAGATGATGAATGAAGTGGAGCATCTTTTCATGTGTCTGTTGGCCATCTGTATGTCTTCTTTGGAGAAATGTTTGTTCATGCTTTCTGCCCATTTTTAAACTGGATTATTTTTTGGAGTATTGAGTTTTATAAGTTCTTTATATCTTTTGGATTCTAACCCTTTATCAGTTATGTCATTTGTAAATATCTTCTCCCATTCAGTCTTTTAGTTTTGTTGATTGCTTGCTTTGCTGTGCAGAAGCTTTTTATTTTGATGTAGTCCCAATATTTTATTTTTGCTTTTGTTTCCCTTGCTTCAGGAGACATACCTAGAAAAATGTTGCTATGACTGATGTTCACCATAGGTTTTTTATATATACCTTTTATCAGGTTGAGGAATTTCCCTCATCTGCCAACTTTCCAAAGAGTTCTTGTAAGGAACGGATGGTGGATTTTGTCAAATGTGTTTTCTGCACCTTTTGAGATGATCAGATATTTTTTACTTTTTTAGTTTCTTCATATGGTGACTTATTTTGATTGATTTTCAAATATTAAATCAATCTTGCAGTACTGGGATAACCCCCCCCCAATCATGATGTATTGTCTCTTTTATATATAGTTTGATTTAGGTTCTTAAATTGTGTTAAGACTATATCTTTTCATGAGGGATATTGGTCTGTAGTTTTCTTGTAATATCTATGTCATGTTTTGGTAATAGGAATGCTGGCCTCATAAAATGAATTGGGAAATATTCCTTCCTCTTTAATTTTTGAAAAGTATTTGTGTTGAATTGACATTATTTCTTCTTTAAATATTTGGTAGAATTCCCCAGTGAAGCCATCTTGGCCTGGACTTTCTGGGAAGATTTTTAACTACAAATTTAATTTCTTTAATAGATATAGGTTTATTTTGGTTATCTATTTATCCTTGAGTGGGTTTTGGTAGTTTCTGTCTTGCAAGGAATTTACCAATTTCATGTAAGTTGTCACCTTTATTAGCAAAATTTCTTCATGATATTCTCTTAATGGCCTTTTAATATTTGTAAAATTTATACTAATGGCATCACTCTCATTTCTTATATTGGTAATTTGATTTTTCTTTTTCTCCTGATCAGCCCAGCTATAGGTTTATCATTTTTATTGGTTCTTTCAAGGAACCAGTTCTTGGTTTCATTGATTTTCTCTATGGTTTTTCTGTTTTCTATTTCATAGATTTCATTTTGATTTTTATTATTTTCTTTATTCTGATTATTTTGGGTTACATTTGCTCTTCTTTTTCTAGTTTCAAATGTAGAAGACCTTTCTTTCTTGCATATATATGCATTTAATGCTATAAATTCCCTCCTAACTACTGCATTAGCTACCTTCTACAAATTTTCATATGCTATGTTTTCATTTTCAATCAATTTAAAATGCCTTGTAATTTCCCATTTTATATTCTTGTTTAACCCATTGGTCATTCATAAGTGTGTTGTTTAGTTTCTAAACATTTGGAAACTAATGTGTATTATTGCCTCTCATCCTTTCATCCTTTATGGGTGCCCCCCCTACCAGGATTGGGTAGTTTCCTCGCACTGGATGTGCTAATCAATACTCCTCTGAGTATTCAAGGAGGACTCTCTACAGCTCTCCAGAGTTCTCTGCTATCGAGAAGCTTGCCCCATGAACTCTAGTCTCCTGACCTCTCTGGACTTCTGGCTCTATCTTACCAACTCAAGAATTCTGTTAAGCTAGGACTGGGTTTCCTCTCCTTGTGCCATGGTATAGAAATTCTTTCCATGTAGTAAGCTGGAACAATCATAGGCATAGGGCTCACCTCCTTTATTTCCCATCTTTCAAGGATCACTGTCATTTGTTGCTTGATGCCCAATGTTTTGATAACTATTGTTCCATATATTTTGTTCCTTTTTGTTAGTTGCTTCAGGCAAGAGGGTATGTTCAGTCCCTGTTAGCTTATCTTGATGAGAAGTGGAAGTCCCAGCAACATTTACTTTTAAGTACACTCAAATTAGGCTTCTATGCTCATGAGACTGAAACTGCCCTGGAAGGCAAAACCAACATTTTATTAACAAATTCAATGCATGATTTGTAACCTTTTATTTTACCTTTCGGTAGCATTTGACCCTGTTAGACCAGTATTTTCATCTTGAAATACTCTCTACCTTTGACTTTTGTGAAATTACACACTGTCCTAGTTTTTTCTCCAGCCTTGCTGGTACCCCTTCTCAGTCTATTTCATGAACTCGTTTTCTTGGATTTGTCTCTTTAATATCAGTATTTTAAAAAACAATAACAAATATTAAGTGAAGCACTCCTAGCTGCTAGATGCAGTGCAAAGTGATACAGGGACCTCAAACTCAACATACCTCAAACCAAAAATCATATTACTTTACTTCTGACCCTGACCTCATAATTTACTTTTTCTGTGTTTCTTCTCTGAGGAAATGTCTTCCAGTGGTCCCAGCTGGAAACTTAAGAATAATCCTTGGTTTTCCCCTCTCTGTCACCATTTGTCTTTTTCCATTCAGGCTGGTATAACAAAATGTAATAGATTGGGTTGCTGATAAACAACAGAAACTTATTTCTCATGGTTCTGGGGACTGGAGTCCAAGATCAAGGCACTGCGGATTTGGTGTCTGGTGAGAGCTCTCTTCTTGGTTCATAAATGACCATCTTTTTGCTGTATGTGACCTTACATGGTAGAATAAGGGGAGGGGTCTCTTTTGTAAGGGTTTTATGAAAGATAAGGGCATTAATCCCACTCATGAGGCCTCCCAAAGGCTCCACCTACAAATACCACTACAGTGGGGATTAGGTTTCAACATATAAATTTTGTGGGGCACATAAATATTCTGTCAGTAGCATTGTGCTCCTGGGCCCCCCAAATTTATGTCCTCTCATATACAAAATACATTCATTCCATCTCAGTAGCCTCTAAATTCTCACCATTTTCCAACATCAACTTAAGAATCTAAAGTCCAAAGTCTCATCTAAATTAGATATGAATGAGACACAAGATACATTCATCCTGAGGCAATTGTTCTCCAGCTGGGACTCTCCAAGGTCAAACAAGTTATGTTCTTCCAAAGTACAATGGTGAGACAGTCGTAGGAAAGACATTCCCATTCCAGAAGGGAGAAAGAAGAAAGGAGTGATAGGTCTTGAGCAAGCCCAAAACTTACCACATCACAGCACTTTAATTATAATTGCCTATTTAGTTGTTTGCCTTTCTAGCTTGCCTTGAAAGCAGGGACTCTTTCTTATTCATCATTATATTGTCAATGTTGAACATGATTTCTAGTACATAGCACATTTTAGGAACAGATTTGTAAATGACAAATTTGACCTACATTTAAGAGGAGTTAATACCTTAAATGTGTCTCAGAAGTACCCCTAGGTTGCCCTCAGATTTTCTTCTCTATTCATACAGGATTTATGGATGAGGGAGAGAGTACTTTTCAATGGAATGATCAGTGAGGCTTCCTGGGAAAGTAAATTTTGAGCTGGATTTTGCAAAACAGAAAAAAATTTTGACCTGTGATCATGGAGAAGGGCATATTCAAACCCAGGGAACAATTTGAGCAAAGCAAAAAGGAAAACATGATTGTGTGTGTAATGTTTGGGGATGAGTTAATGGTTTAGTGTAATTAGAAGAAAGGGTTGCTATTATATGTAGAAAACCCTAAAGACACCACCAAAAAGCCACTAGAACTGATAAATGAATTCAGTTAGGTCACAGGATACAAAATCAATATACAGAAATCTGTTGCATTTCTATACATTAATACTGAAACAGCAGAAAGAGAAATAAAAAAAACAATCCCTTCACAACTGCACCAAAAATAACAAAATACCTGGGAACAAACTTAACCAAGGGGGTTAAAGAACTGTACTCTGAAACTATAAAACACTGAGCAAGGAAATTGAAGAAATCATAAACAAATGGAAAGATATTCCATGCTCATGGAATGGAAAAACAAATATTGTTAAAATGTCCATACTACCCAAAGCAATCTATAGATTTAATGCAACCCCTATCAAAATACCAACAGCATTTTTCACAAAACTAGAATAAACAATCCTAAAATTTGTGTGGAATCACGAAAGACCCTGAATAGCCAAAGCAATCTTGAAAAAGAAAAACAAAGTTGGAGGTATCACAATTCCAGATTTCAAGTTATACTACAAAGCTGTAGTAATCAAAATTGTATAGTACTGACACAAAAATAGACACATGGATCCACAGAATAGAATAGAAAGCCCAGAAATAAACCCATGATTATATGGTCACTTAATCTTTGACAAAGGACACAAGAATATGCAATGTGAAAAGGACAGTCTCTCCAACAAATGGTGTTGGGAAACCTGGATAGCTACATGCAAAAGAATGAAACTGGGCCACTTTCTTTCACCACACACAAAAATAAAATGGATTAAGGACTTAAACATGAGAACTCAAACCACAAATACCCTAGAATAGAGCACAGGTGGTAATTTGTCTGACATTGGCCATAGAAACATTTTTCTATATGTGTCTCCCAAGTCTTGGGAAACAAAAGCAAAAATGAACTATTGGGACTACTCAAAATAAAAAAGCTTCTACACTGGAAAGGAACCAGTCAACAAAACAAAAAGACAACCTATGGAATGAGAGAAAATATTTGCAAATGACATATCTGACAAAGGGTTAGTATCCAAAATATATAAAGAACTCATACAACTCAACATTAAAAAAACAAATAATCCAATTAAAAAGTTGGCAGAAGACATGAACAGACATTTCTCTGAAGAAGACATACAGATGGCCACCAGACACATGAAAAGATGCTCAACATCATTTATCATCAGGAAAATGCAATTCAAAACCACAATGAGATATCACCTCACACCTGTCAGAATGGCTAAAATCAGAAACAAGAAAAAATAAGTGTTTGCAAGGATGTGGAAAAAGGAATCCTTTTACACTTTTGGTGGAAACACAAACTGGTGTAGCCATTGTGAATACAGTATAGAGGTTCCTCAAAAAATTAAAAAATGGAACTACTGTGTGATCCAGTAATTCTACTATTAGGTATTTACCCAAAGACTACGAGAATACTAATTTGAAAAGATATGTGCACTGTTGTTTCCTGCAGTGTTATTTACAATAGCCAAACTATAGAAGCAGCCCAAGTGCCCATTGGTAGATGAATGGATGCACACAACACTGGAATATTACTGAGCTATTAAAAAAGAATGAAATCTTGTCATTTGCAACAATATGGAAGGACCTAGAGAGTATAACACTAAGTGAAATAATTCAGAGAAAGACAGATACCATATGATTTTACTTGTTTGTAGAATTTAAAAAATCAAAACAACTGAACAAAGATAAAAGATACAAAGCAAGAAACAGACTCTTAACTACAGAGAACAAACTGAAGGGAAGTGGGGGGGGTAGGTGAAATAGGTGAAGGGGATTAAGAGTACACTTACCTTGATGGGCATGGAGTAATGCATAGAATTTTTGAATCACTATATTGTACACCTGAAACTAATATAACACTGTACGTTAATGATACTAGGTTTAAAATGGAATTAAAAGAAAGGACTGATACAGGGGTGGGTAATGAGAGATGAACCTAGAAAGGTAGATTGGAGATCTGAAGTTGGAAACTTTGAGTGGACATGCAGAATTTATTCTGTGGTCTCTGAGAAATGTTTTTCAGATGTTTATAATGTATTACAAACTTCTTAATGCTTTGAAGGGATTGGGCTATCTTTTCTTAAAAATAATATTTATTTTGTTATATTAGTCACCATACAGTACATTCCCCATTCTTGATGCAATGTTCCATGATTCCTTACTTGCATATAACACCCAGTGCACCATGCAATATGTGCCCTCCTTAATACCCATCACCGGCCTATCCCAATCCCCCAACCCCCTCCACTCTGAAGCCCTCAGTTTGTTTCCCAGAGTCCACAGTCTCTCTTGGTTCATTCCCCCTTCTGTTTACCACCCTTCATTCTTCCCTTCCTTCTTCTACCAATGTTCCTATTTCTTATGTTCCATAAATGAGTGAAACCATATGATAATTGCCTTTCTCTGCTTGACTTATTTCACTTAGCATAATCTCCTCCAGTCCCATACATGTTGCTGCAAATGTTGTGTAATCATTCTTTCTGATGGCTAATATTCCATTGTATATATGGACCACATCTTCTTAATCCAGTCATCTGTTGAAGGGCATCTCAGCTCCTTCCATGATTTAGCTATTGTGGACAATGCTGCTATGAACATTGGGGTGCATATGGCCTTTCTCCTCACTATATCTGTATCTTTGGGGTAAACACCCAGTACTGCAATTGATGGATCATAGGGTAGCTCAATTTAACTTTTTAAGGGACCTCCATGCTGTTTTCCAAAGTGGCTGTACCAACTTGCATTCCCACCAACAGTGTAAGAGGGATCCCCTTTCACCACATCCCCAAATCAAAACCACCTTGAGATGCCACCTTACACCAGTTAGAATGGGATTGGGCTATCTTGAAAACACTGTATTTTATCTTTTTTTTTTCTGGGAATATATCCTAGAAATTGTACTATAAATCAAGGGAGAAAGGATTATTTTACAAACATCTGTTTTGCAGACAACCTTTCAAGAGCACCTGGTTTTCTTTAAATGATGTGAATTTAAAATATATGTTAAACTCAAATGACTTTGAAATGAATCCACAGTTTTGGACTATACTTTCCATGACTTCCTTTTTAGCAGAGATAATTGACAGTTAACTATATATTAAATAGACAAACTGTCAGCCTGATACATGATGCTTTACCCCTGCCAAACATCTTAAATTATGGTTGCAATTCTTAGGATCAAATGCAGTAATAAACCACGTCAATTGTTAGCTATGGCAGGAGAGGGCAATGTGAGTTAGTGGGATGGGGGTGGAGGGAGAATATGAATCACTGAACTACAAAGCAAAAGAACTGGTTCTAGTCTTACTCTGATTCTGGCTAATTGTGTGATTTTGGAGGAGTCACTTTACTTTTTTGTTCTTGAGTTTCCCCAACTGCAAAATAAAGATGTAACTCCAACATTATGTATGGCTTTATTTATGTCAACATTTTTCAACCAAGGCATCTTTATTTGTTGAGAGAAGATACTGTTTCTTACACCAATTGTTTCTAGTGAGTTATTACCCTGATCACTTGGCCTATTTATTTGGTTCAAATTAGTAGAAACAAAACAAAAACAAAACAAAAATTATTTTTTCTACATACTGCTTTATCGAAAATGATTCAAGTTAGGTCCCAAGATAACTGTCCCCCATTTAGAAACTGTTCCAGTCTCCTCATTACTTCTTGGTATTCATTCTGGCGGGTGATTTAATATACTCTTGCAAAAGACTTCTCAAATCTATGTGTTTTAGTTTCGGCCTTTTTTGGTGAAATTTGGATTTGAACTTCCAACAGCTTTGGGGACATTTTCACTCAGATATCCTGCAGGAACCTCAAACTCAAACTGTGTCAGAATGAAGTCCTCACCAGCAAACAGTAACAATGAGGAAATAAACAAAACCAAATATAGTTCTCTCCTTATTCCCTAACTCAGTGAATGGTACAACAAGTGCAACTTAACATCACTGATGTCTCCTTCATTTTTCCCAACTCTTAAACCTAATCATTTACACATGCTTTACAACATCTCTTAATTTTTTGCTTTCCTTCCCTCTCCTACTGCCATTGTCCTTAAGCCTCAGTCATCTCTGGTCTGTTGCAAGAGTCCCCTAAATTGCTTTACTCTTTCCACTTCTGTCTGCACTCCACATGCCCACCAGAGTCATCTTTCTAAAGCACAGCTGCCATCATGTCACTTTCCTCTTCACAAATTGCCACTGTCTCCATCTGCATTGCTTATAGAATAAAACCCAAACAACTCAGCTTTGTGTCTGAAGCCCTCCACAGTCTGGAGGACTGAGCCTACGTTTTCAGGCATATTTTCCTCTTGCATCCTATTCTCTATATTTGAAACCTCTCCTGTTCTTTCTTGCCCCTATACCTCTGTTGACATATTACCTTCTGCCTGCAATGTATTTCTCTCCAATTCTGCCTGGTAAAAATTCTTCCCATCCTTTAGCTTGTTATGTGTACTTTCTTCAAATATTTTGTGATTCTTGATTATGAAATTATCTTTATTGATGAGACTCTTTACTACTCCTGTTTACTACTCCATGCCAACCAGCAGCCACAACCACTGTTTAGCTCTAATCACACACTTCATGCCTATCACCAACAACTATTCATTGGCATTTCCCATCACCAGCAATCATTATCTATCAGCCATTCCTACTGCAAGCAGCCATGCAAGCAGCCATGCAAGCAGCCATGCAAGCATCCATTAGCAGTGACCACACCACTTGTTCCCCCTGGTACCAACCATATTTGTCAATCTTCCTTGCTACCACTTTTCCTCTATCAGGTCCCCTTCACCTTCTGGGCTGGTTTTGCTCATACTCATTCCTCTGCTTAGAGTGCTTCCACCTTCTTCTCTCTCCCAGACTCACTCTTCATTCAGATAATGCCAACTCACCTTTCATTTCTCAGCTTAATCATTGGCCTCTAGTAGTAAGTTAGAACCTCATTTTATTTGTCTTTTACCTTTCCTTCACAAACCATTACATGTTTTAATCACTTAATTAATTGCCACTATTTATTTAAGTTCTTTTAGGGCACATTTATATTTTGTTCACCATTGTATCCCTCAGGACCTAGCACAGTTCCTGGCTCATAATCAGTGTTCAAACATTTGTTGGCTGACTCACTGACTGACTAGGTGACTGTTTATTCTTGGGCTAGTCCTTCAGAGTGTTCTGGTTATGTGAATTAAATTGAGCCTTGAGGTATTTCTTTTCCCCTTGTCTCCCCAGCCATTGGCCAGGGAGCTGATGTTCCCACTGTTCCTTACTCTTTTGTGTTGAGGCTTTAAGGACACACGTGAAAATGCAAAAATAGTGACTATTGATTATTACTGGCAAAAAGGACTTAGCCTAGATCACAAGGCCCTTTGGGATGGACATTAAGCCAGTAGGTTATGATGGCAGGGGAGGACAGAACTTGGTAGGGAAATCCTACAGCCTGAATTCTGGGGAGGGTGTGTGAGAGCAGGTTCCAAGCACTCAGTGTAAGGATACTGATGAACCAGGACAGGAGTAGGGATGGAGAGAGGCAGTGATACTATAAACAAGGTGCTACTTAGTTTAAGTTAAGATAAGTGTACATTATTTTGGTTTATATATGGGAATTTATTGGCAAAAATTGGGGCTTTTCTGTGAGAAATAAAAATCCTAACCTTTTATCAAATGACACTGTGAGAATTATAATTAGATAATTGTGGTTCTCTCCTGAGGGGACTCTCAGTTTGTAAATGATTCTCACCAGATTGTGATGGGATCAATAGGAGCTGAATAATTAAAATTCGATAGTACTATGTCTTTCTCAATAACACTATGGAGAATGATGTATGACAGATTTAATTGAATTTGTCAGACACCATGGCTGCATGCATAGATCATGGGAGATATTTTTAGAGTTATGTATTTGATTTTCTGATGAGACTTGCAATGGGCCTTTTTAACATTTGAGGTTCCTCCTAAGCCCTGCACTGTTGTGCTCTGGGAGTGTTGACAAGGCCAGGGAAAACTGACCTGACTTTGTGCCAAACGTCAAAAAGCCTAAACATAAAGAGGAATGGTGGAGGTGGCTGCTAACTGCACAGAAAAATTGATTTTGGGGGTAAAAGGCCTTAAAGGACAAAAAACCCCTCCTGCTACCTAATAATTGTTTTCTCATAGCATTTTATTAGCCACTGCAGAGAGGATTCAGGAATAACTCAGGTAACTTGAGTTCTAGTCCTAATTCTGACATGCACTAGATCTGTGACCTCCAAAAGTCACCCACGTCTCTCATATACAGGATGATGGAGTGATGCCATCTATTTGCCTTTTCTCCCTCAGTATATTATCATGGACAAATATAATAGAAAGCTTTAAAGTGCTTTGTAACCTGTGGTGTACTATGAACATGTAATGTGTTGCATTTTATTTTTGATAACATTGCCTTCATTTGTTCATTCATCAATCTATTCATTTGCTTATCCATTTAATCGTCCACCCACCATTAATTCAATGGAGTTCTGCTAAGAGTGAACTGTGACAAGATCTGCATAATCCTTGTTTTTGAGGGGCACCATGTCTGATGAGGGAACAAACCAATATACAATTAAGTGCTTTAAAGTGCTACAAGTATTATGATAGAACCACGTACTGGTTGTGGGGCACAAATTACGTCATGGTGAGGACATCAGGAAAGACTTGAAAGAGAAATTTAACATGACGTGAGTTGTGCGTATTGAGTAGGTGGGGGTGCAGGAGAGAGGTAGATGGGGGTGCAGGAGAGAGTATTTAAGGTAGAGGGAACACTATAAACACACAAAAATATGAAATAGTCTGGTGTGTTCTGGCAACTCCAAGTTGTTCAGTGTGTTTGGAGAGCTGAATCTGGAGAAGTAGGTGGGCTCAGTTCATGAAGTGCTTTGTACATCATTTGAGGGTACTGGATCTTTATGCCCAGGGAAGTGGGAAACCACTGAGGGGCTTTAATTTAAGCAAGGGAGTGATATGAAGAGATTTGCATTTGAATTAGAATCCTCTGGAAGCAGTGTGGAGGGTGGATTAGAAGGGGAAGGGTAGAGGCAGTAAGACCAGTTAGAAGCTTATTATAATAGTTCTAGGGAGCAAAAATGTGGTTCTGACTTACAGGTTTAAAGCCTACATGAATGATGACTTAGTCATTTCAGTGAAGATACTCATGATGGGAGAAGGATTTTAGACAAACTTCTCTTCTGTGACAACTTTTCAATTTCCCTCCAACTCTTGCTCTCTATCCACTATTCACAGTTTCAGAGACTGGCTCTATCATTCTTCTATTTGCATAAGTCAGAAACTTGCCCCTTTCTAACTTTTGATATCCAATAGTGCTGATTCTACCTCCAAGGAAAGCAAAATAAACAAAATTAGTGTAAAAAGTGTTTGACAATCTTGTTTACGTTAGTGGGAAAAGATAGGATCCATTTTTTGTGTATTATGTGTCCTAGAGTCAAACCAGTTCTTTTGTCTATTGAAGGTGGTGGTGGGTAGTGATTTACAGAATCCTATTTCCATACAGCTTACTTTCCTTTCTCTTACAGTGTGGAGGTGGTCATGTCTCACCTATCTTCATTATTTTATTTTTTAAAAGGTGTGTTTCTGTTTATTTGAGAGAGAAAGAGAGAGAGAGAGAGAGAGAGAGAGAGAGAGAGAGAGAAGGGGCAGAGGGAGAGGGAGAGAGAGAATCCTCAAGCAGACTTCCTGCTGAGCACTGAGCCTGATGCCAGGGTTTACCCTGGGATCACGACCCGAGCTGAAATCAAGAGGCACTTAACCAACTGAGGCACGCAGGTGCTCCTCACTTATTTTTAAATTTAGCAGACACTTTACTTTTTTAAAGGCCTCTCTCTCTGGTTTATTCACTGTTATGCTTAGGTACCAAATGCCCTTTGCTCAGTATCTCATTTATGCTACCCAGTTTTGTTCTTTTCACAAATGTTTATGGACCTAGCATCTTAAAAAAGTAGAGTAGACAGCTGTGTACAGAGTAGGATTTCACAGACTCATAAGGTGTCAAAACTGGAAGGGGCCTTAGGGATTATCTATGCCAAGGCCCTGGAAACAATGTGGTCAGAAACACACATCTGAATGAAAATCTCTCTTCTACTACTCACAAGCTTTGCAGATTTACACAAGTAACATAACTGCTCAGAACTAGTGTTCCTTATCTATAAAGTAAGCATTATAATAACTGCTTGGGAAGATTAAGGGAATGATTGACATAAACAGCCTTGAGCACAGTGTCTAGCACATGGAAAAAGCTCTATAAATTTTAGTTCTTTTGAACTTCCTTTCATTTTATTAATAAAGATACTGAGACTAAGAGAGAAGTGACTTCCCCCAAGCTCATATAGCTCGATAGGGTCTGAATTAGAACACAGGTTTTCTATTCTCTCATTCATGTTTGTAGTTATACTTAGAAGCCCCCTACTCTGGTGCAGGAACAGGTAGAGGGTGGGAGTTGGTAGGACTTTGTATTGCTGGCCTAGGAGATAGGAAAAGAGAAGAGGAAGGGGAGGAAGAACAGAGAAGCCAGTGAAGACAGACTTCACCACCCTCCTAATTTTGCTAAGGGATATAAGGGCTGCTTTCATCCTAGAAAATGAGGTGGTCTCCTTTATCATTGATGATTTCTACTTATGAGTTGTCTATTGTCAGCACACAGGGCTGCGAGAGACAGGGATACACCAGATCCCTAGGGGACCTTCCTAGCAACATGTTGCATGATAGGAAGTGTTAACTGGAAGGAGCCATTAGCGTCTGGGGAATAATTGAGAAATGGCTGGTTTCCCGAGATTGTTAGAAAAAGACACATGAATGAATCCACAACAATTAATAACAGGCAGAAATTAACAGTTGTTTTAGAACGAGCTGCCTTGAGGTCATTCAGATATTTTTTCCACATTTCAAATATAATGCCATTGGGAGACTGAAATTTATTTTATGAGCCATTATTTACAGCTCAAAGCTACAACAAATGGCAATGATGTTGGATGTTTCACATTTGGATACTCCTAAGTTTGTTGCTTTCAGACATTTATTGTCCATTCTGCTTATAAATATTTACTTTCATGGATATTCTTGCACCATGGCTCAGTTCCTATTTTTCTAATATGAGCAGAGTCAGGGTTATGTCAGTAAACACAATAAAAAACACATCTTGATGTTGTTGACCATGAAGCTCTGAGGTCTAGGTGGAGTAGGCTCTCCTTAATTCATTTTGTTTGCCTACATAAGAGACTCTATTGTTATCCTGTCCCTACTCCTATCTCTCATCTTTTACTGGTGGATTATAAATTATAGTTGATAACTTGGTATCCTTCCTATAGCAAAGTAAAACTGATGATTCATAGTCAATTAGAAAAGATGTGTCCTTTGAATTGTGTCTCTACTGGTGGGGCATGGGGTTTCTCTGAATCAATCATACTTTTGTTGGTCCTTTTAGTGTCCAGTCATAAATATCTGTCAGATGGCCAGGGTTAGAGTTTAGCCTGCGTTTAGTGTTAGGGGCTCAATCTGGGGCCAGGGTTAGCTAGGTGCCAGGGGACACAGTGAAAATAACTGGATCATTTACCTTTGGTGGAATTGTTAGTTCAGATTGGTCCCAATTGGATTTCTCCTTAAACCCCCATTGTTATTTGCTTATATGATCCAGCACCTACCACATTCTACTCAGAGCACAACCTTGAGGAAGAGAGCCAGAACCGGAAGGTAGAGGGCAAAAGAAGGAAGGGAAGGTCAGAACCAAGTCCAGGCTAGGATAACATATGAGTCAGTTGTCACTGTGGGATGCCTGAAGACATCAGGTCCTGTCAGATATACTGTGCAGGCAAAGAACATGAAGACTGAGGAACCTCGGAAACAAACCTCATGTACGTCACAACTTTGTCTTTCACAACTTCTATAGAATCTAGCACTTCTGTCTGGTGGGCTTTTGAAAGGAGACATTTTGGAATATAACACATGGAATGACATCTGTGATGTTTGTTTTTTTCACCCTTGAAGCCACAGGCTACCTTTGGTGTGTTAACCACCTTGAGCAATCTCCTGGTCGCATTGGTAGTCAGGACCTTTGCATGTGAGTACTTGCAGTCTGGTTATGTAGGATGCTGTTTAACCTGGAGGTCTGAGCCTGCTGCCAGGCCTCTCACCTGGGAGAGGACAAGACTTTCATTGGCTGCTGGATGTGATAATCAGAGGAGGTATCTCATAGGAAAACCCTTTTAAAGGTATTCAACTTTAGTGTCACTACAGATGCCTAGTACAGCTTTGTAAAGAAGACAGGAAATGCCCTTGGTGTCTGCCAGGGGAAGTATGCTAGAATGCAGTTGCAATGGAGGCCAGTTTAACAAGACTCTGGTGAAGAATCAGGCAGTTCAAGAGGATTGTGGCTTAGGAGTGTACTAAAGTAGTGGTTCCCAAAAATATCCTAAGAGCTTGTTGAACATGGGGATGCCAGGGCCTTATGTGGAGATTTTGATTCATTCCATCTAGGGTGGGGCCAGGGAAGCTGTACATTTAACGAGTGCCTCAAGTAATTCTGATGCTACTGATGCTCATAACTATTGCCATAAGAATTCATTATTTTAAATTCTTTGCATTGGGCTTTGTGGTCATTCTGATGTGAGTTGAACTGAAACTTCTGTTGGGATCTGTGATCAGAGTGTCACTTTAGCAGTGAAACACTGCAAACAAGTTCAAAATAGGGAGAACAGTTTACTTGCATAGAATACTCTGATTCTAGGAGAACCAGACATTTGCAAGCACTATCAGATTATTGCTTTTTGTACTAAAAATTATACTATATGTACATTTCTGATAAGTCTTTTTCTTTCTTTGTGGTATATTCCATAAGGACCTCTAATATACAATGCTTTCTTTTCCAAGTTTAGGTTAATATGTGTAAAATTTTATTTATGAGAGAGAGAGTGAATGTGCCCATGGGGAGGAGTAGAAGGAGAAGGTCATGCAGCCTCCATGCTGAGTTCAGAGCCTGATAAGGGACTCAATCTCAGGACCCTGAGATCATGACCTGAGCTGAAACCAAGAGTCAGATGCTCAACTGACTGAGCCACCCAGGTGTGCCTCCAAGTTTAGGTTAATATTGAATGACAGAATGAAAATCTGCTTCTGGTTTTAAAAAAAAAAGTCCAGTGCAGGGGCGCCTGCGTGGTTCAGTCATTAAGTGTCTGCTTTCCGCTCAGGGCAAGGTCCCAGAGTCCTGGGATAGAGCCCCGCATCGGGCTCCTTGCTCTGCTGGGAGCCTGCTTCTTCCTTTCTCACTCCCCCTGCTTGTGTTCCCTCTCTCGCTGGCTGTGTCTCTCTGTTAAATAAATAAATAAATAAATAAATAAATAAAATCTTAAAAAAAATGTCCAGTCCAGATTGACTGGGTTGACTTCCTCACAATATAGTAGAATTACAGATCATGAAGCTAGGGGTGTAAAGGGGAGATCAGCAGTTGAACTGAAGGAAAGATGGACTTCCAATAAAGGACTTTTGAGCTTCTTGACATAGAGATCTCTACTAATATCTGCCTGTTCCCCCCTGCAAAATCCTATTTTTATCAAGCTCAAAGTGTTAAAAGCCAGAAAAGAGGGAAGGAGAAAGAAGGGGTGGGAGTGAGAATGTAAGAAAGGGAGAATCAAAGGGCTATTTAGCAAGTCTGAACAAACTTCTGAGGTCTTTTGATTTCTTTTGCTTTGGTGATGGAGACTTTGTCAACTTTCTCCAACACTGACTTCCTTTTACAGTGTAGACATAGGAAAGGGTACGTAGGAAGATTTGGAAACAGAGGAGCAGCCAGCCCAATACCAGCAAATCCTCCATAGCCCATTCTTTTTTTTTTTTAAAGATTTTATTTATTTGTTTGTTAGAGATAGAGAGAGAGACAGAGAGCACAAGCAGGGGGAGAGGTAGGCAGAGGGAGAAGCAGGCTCCCTGCTGAGCAAGGGGCTCAATGCAGGACTTGATCCCAGGACCTTGGGATCATGACCAGAGGTGAGGGCAGTCACTTAACCAACTGAGCCACCCAGGTGTCTCCTCCACAGCCCATTCTTTAGCAGCATCCCAATATTGTCCCTGCACCACCCTGAGTATAGTACTCTTCATATATAGTACAGTAACCTGGTTTGCTGACTGTTTCCTTGTCCCTAAGCCAAAGCTCACATGCCCAATCAGCAATTTGTTTTGCCTTGGCAGGGGCAGTGAAGACTATTGTCCATATAATTAACTGACAGCTAAACTGAATTATATGAAGTTGTGGTCCCAGAATAGAGAAGCCCTATTAAATAAAAACTAGGGAATTTGGGGCCTCAAATAACACAAAGGTTGTGGAAGGGCAGGTTGTGTGTTATAGATGGTTGGGAAGATACCAACTTTCCTGATTCCCTTGTATCTCCATAAGCTACAAGGAATACATAGCAAAGACGGGAGATAGATGGAGTTGGGGAAAAGGTAGACTTTGGTTGTCTATCATAATTGGTGGTCATAGATCTCTTAGTCTCTTTACTTTAAATGGTACAAATCATAGTGTTGTTTAGGACAGTGCTTCTCAAACTGTAACATATATCAGATCTTGTTAAAATACAGATTCTCGTTCTCTGGTCTGGTAACAGGTCTGATATTCAGCATTCCTAACACTGCCCATGGTATGTGTGAGGGCAAATGGGGAGTGCTTGAAGGAAAAGGTATGTCTTGAGCAAAGCACTGAACAATAAGATTAGGTTTAGACAGACAGAGAAGGAGGCTACATTGGTGCAGATGTACATTGTCTAATGCAGAGGAATAGGAGAGACATATGAAATAAGGGCACTGAGTATGGGGTAAGCATATGTGGCCAGGACAATGAAAAATTGATCTTTGCAGGACAGAAATCTCATTTGAGGAAGTAGGTGAAGATAGGATTGGGTTGGTAAGGTGGGGGCATTGCGTGGAAGAGAGTCCTGAATGCTGGTCTGAGGAGTTTGGGCTTTGTCCTGTAAATAAACAAAGAATCAATGAAGTATTTTGAGAGAGGAATAACACTCTGGAAGTTGTGCCTTCAGAAGAACTAATCTTACAGTGGTCCATAGGATGGATCAAAGGGAAGAGAACCTTAAAGCAAGGTAAAAGATCAATTGCAGTAAGACAGGTGTGAGGGGATGAAGTCCTGGATCAGGGTGGCAATAGAGCTTGAAAAACAAGTCATGAGACTGGGAAACAGCAGGACTCTGTGACTGATTTATGCTCCCCCTGTGTCTTTCTGCCCCTCCTTCAAATCACCTCATTCAGAAGACGTAAGAGGCTGTGGGGCCAAGTTTATCTCACTGGTGCATTTTTGAAGCTCTTGTTAAACTCCTGAAAATCATACTGTGAAGTGAGATGGCTGCAGTGACCTTGTGGGAGAACCAGCCCTCTCTTGTATTGCCAGAGGGGCTGAAAGGTGATGTTCTAAATGGTATATAAAATTCTGAAACGATGGGACAAGTGGTTGCCAATAAGCCTTGTGAGACCATAACTACTGCCGAAACACAAGGTCATAGTCAGACCTTGGAGAAGCTAGAAGTGAAGAAAGCAATTTAGGCTGGATTTTATTTACAAGGTAGGTGTAATTGGAGACCATACTGACAAGAGCTTGACTATAAATATAGATTTCATCCAGAAGCTATTTGAGAACAATGCCTGATATGCTGTGGGAATAAAGGGTTAAGAAGAAGAAGTAATTGTGTGTTTTATCCTTTCAGAATTTTGGAGGCTCATGCTTGATTGGTCAAATGTTTTTCTGCCCTTTCCAATACCTACATTGTGCTCCCACAGCATGACAATCATCTCTTGTGTTCATTTCATTCAGAAAAGTGACATATACCTGGGCTGTGAATTGAGCATGGTACCAGAAAGCCTCTTCCCCTGTCTATCAGTCTCTCCCATCATTAATCTGCCATGAGGCCTGAAATGCTCACCATGTAAGTCACTCTGTGAAGGCACAGGGTCCTGTGAAAAGGTAAGTATGTTAAATTAAGAAGAGTAACTTCAGTAGAGATTGCTTTTACTACCTCCTTAGCATAGAGAGAACCTCAAGGGTATGGGGATATAGGGCAAGTAAGTTGTGGTGAGGGGAAACAGGAAAGTCCTGGGTGATGAGATAGTGCTGGGAAAAGGCTCCCCGATATGCATGTAGGTGGTACTAGGTAGGTAAGGGCCACTGCTAGGTGTGGAGATGAAGGACTTGTGTCAATTTACATGTGTTCCTGGATCAGCACATAGAATCCCAACAGCTAAGGAGCAGCAATCTTGAGAAAGTCTTAAGTTTGAGGTCTGGTAAGTAACAGTTTTCTATTGCAGGGAAGCTGGTGATATGTGCTGTTTGAGAGGTATCTTGCCAGGCATCAGACTTTTGTGAGAAGAGCATTAATTCATATCATAACTATATGTTTCAGCTGGGATGAAAAATAACCTGCTAGACCTTAATGGAAGAAATTTACTAACACTGAGACTAATATCCTAGATTCCTTTGTAGCACCAAGAAGTGGTACTGAATGGAAATTTTAGACTGTGAACAATGTTAGAGCTCCCATTACCTGGCAGATTCAGCATTTGATATATGTTCATTGAATGAGTGAATGAATGAATGAATGAATGAATGAATGAATGAACAAAATATTAATTTCCTGAAGCACTAAATTTAAGGCCACAAGGTCTGGGTTCAAATTTCTGGACTGCCATTTATAAGCTGTTGGACCTTTGGTAAATTGTTTTCTCTCTCTGGGCCTCATTTTCTTAATATTTAAAATGAGAGTAATGATATTTGCCCTGTCTCCCTCACATAGTTATGGGAAAAATAGTATACAAAAAGAAATTTTCATTTTGAAACCTCTAAAATAGAGGTGTCCTGAGCTGACCAAGGAAAGCCATTTTGGTGTTTGCTAAGATAAAGGTGTCTCTGGAGCTCATTAATGGAGGGTCACTAGAGCTGGTCTCTGCCCCTAGGTGTATCCTCCTAAAGAAACCTCTGTGCTGCCCAAAATCTAATCCCAAACTCCTACGCAATCAGTATACAAATCAGATTCCTGTTCTGCCTGGCTGGCCTGCCTTCCTGAGTGACAGAGAGCACAAGAAGCACTGTGGGCTTTGTATGCAATATCATAGGAACATATCAGCCAGAAGGCTGTGCTGTCTTCTCTGTGGGCACAGTCATCCCTCCAGGGATAAGAAAGTCATCTCAGGATTTTTTTTCTGTATCCTCAACTGTCTCCATGATGATACTGTCCCAAGGAAGAGAGTGAGGGGACAGAAGTAAGAGAAGAATGGATCTCCCTCTTTCTCTTTCTCTCCTCACCTTGTGATTCATAAGGAGCAGTTGACTTGACTTTTAATCAGTTTCCTCTTTGTGTCACACTCCTTTCATCTGAGGTCTCACTCCTCACCTTGGGCTCTGCTCTGTTGATCTCAAAGGAAGCTCCCTCACATTCCCTTTCTTGGACACATTGTGCAGAGTCCCTATTTAAATGGATGCTTTGTTCTCTGGGTTAGGGGAGAGAAGGTGGGATGATTTAAAAATTCTGCCCGGAGTCCTTGAGAAAGCAGACTGGAGTACCATTTACAGAAGTCAATAGGCTTGTTGTAAGCAGGCATTGTGTGTTCTAGCACAGGCGGCTGAAACAAATCAATTTCAATTTACTTGTCCAGCAAAAGGAGCCATTATTTAGAACTGAATGGCTAGAGCTCCCATAATATATTGTGAAAACTTATTGTAATTTTTACTGAGAACTAGCTTATGATGAAATTTTTTGTTTAGAAACAAAGTGTGGATGTTTACATAATATAAATTCTGGAGGTATTGATTAGAGGCAGTTGAAGAATGAGCCACATTTCTTTTCTAAATGTGGTGGCCGGGTGATATTTATCTGACATTGATATCAGAGTACATTGCTGGCTGGAAACCTGGCAGGATCCTTATTGTGACAACAAGTACAATTAACACCAATGGAGTGTGTTTGCTAGTTAGGGAGATATGATGGTTAAGGCTGAAGTTCACTCACCTTTAAAGAGCAAGTTGGCTCATAAATTTGGCTCCCTTACATTTTCCCTTACAAGACTGTTTTTCCTGCCTCTATATTTTACATTAGCTATATGGCTTCGTATATTAAGTAAATTGTCGAAACTCACTGTAGGAGTAACATTTAATGCTTGATTCACTGAAGTTTTATGTTTCCCTTTTTGCACAGTTTACATTGAAAACAACAACAACAATAAGGTATTAGGTTTGAGATATGATTTATGCCTCTCCTCCAAAATGGCTGATGATATATATGTTTTTTATTTATCGGGTTTTTTTCTGTGCATCTTTTGTAACTTCTGACGACTACTCTTTTGGAAAATGGCTACAGTTTCTACTCTATATATTGCAGTTTTCTGTTGAAGAAGGTCTTTCTACCTCTTCCATTAATGCAAGTTTTCATGTTTTCTACAATCAGATACATTTACCTATTACCATCATTGGGGTCTAGCAGAATTTTGGATCCTGTTTAGTGGACTTAGTTGGGTAAGACACTAGGCTGCAGAGTAATAACTGATGACAACTTAATACAAAACTTTAGTGTCTAGTGGTAACCTAGAGGTTGTTCTTGTCTTACTTGTAGAATCCTGCTTGTACTTGCCTTTCTCAAGCAGTGATCCCCATACTAGCTCCCTCAACTCTTCACCTTGAATGTCTTATCAATAGAACTTATGTAGAGATTGAATTTAGTGGATACTAATTAAATGTTTATTAAATGAATGAATGGAAGGATGCCTCAAGGGTACAGAGGTAGACAATTTAATATACTGAATCAAATAATCTCATAGTTATGACTTGGTATGCTCTTTTGCTCAGGTATAATATTAATATTTAACAGAGACTTATATGGTGGGAAATTTAGACACCATAGATATCCCCAAGGTGGACCATAGCTATCCCCAAGGTGGCATCAAGATTATATCCCATATGTAAATAACCTGTGTGTGATTTGGACTTGTCCTGTTTTTAAGTCTTGTCTTTATTTACATGTGAACCTTGTTTTGGAAGGGGAATGGAGGGTGGGTTAAATGCAGCCAGAGTTCAGTGAATACTAGACAGATAATTCAGACTCAAAAGCCAGCTATTGGTAACCTAAGGTAAATTGGCTGCTTTAACCCTGGGCTGCTTAATGATCCAGAAAAAGGCATGATTGATATGATTCATATCAATTTGAATTTTCAAACAGTAAAGAGCAAGGACTTGGCCACACCATTTTAATATAGTGCCAACACAAGTGGCTAATTAGGGCAGCTCAGTGAGCAGACATTGGTGGCAACCCAGTAAAACTGGTTGTTTGCAACATACAGAACAATGAAACAGAATTGAAAGCCCAGAAATTAGCCCATGCATATACAGTCAACTAATATTTGACAAGGAAGCTAAGAATATTCAATGAGGAATGGATAGTGTCTTCAATAAATGGTATTTAGAAAGCTGGATATTCACCATGCAAAAGAATGAAGTTGGACCCCTGTCTTATATCACTCACAAAAATTACCTAAAATTAAATTAAAGACTTAAATATAAACCCTAAAACAGTAAAACTCCTAGAAGAAAGCATAGGGGAAGTTTTCCTTGATATTGATCTTGACAATGATTATTTGGATATAGCACCAAAAATACAAGCAATAAAAGCAAAAATAAATGAGTGGGACTACATCAAACTAAGCAGCTTCTGCACAGTGAAAGAAAACAGTCAGCAAAATGGAAAGGCAGCCTACAGAATGGGAGAAAATATTTGTAAGCCACATACCTGATAAGGGTTTACTATCCAAAATATATAAGGAACTCATACAACTCAATAGTATAAAAACAAACAATCTGAGTAAAAAAAATGGGCAGATGATTTGAATAGACATTTTAAAACAAGATATACAAATGTCCAAAAGGTACATGAAAGGTATTCGACATTACTAATCATCAGAGAAATGCAAATCAAAACCACAGTGAGTTGTCACCTCACACCTGTTAGGTTGGCTATTATCAAAAAGACAAGGGATAACTAGTGCTGGCAATGATGTGGGGAAAAGGGAACCCTTGCAAAATGTTGGTGGGAATGTAAATTGGTACAGGAACTATGGAAAACAGTATGGAGATTCCTCGAAAAATTAAAAATAGAACTGTATGATCTAGCAATTACACTAATGGGTGTATATATCTTAAAGAAATGAAATCATTATGTTTAAAACGTATCTGTACCTCCATGTTCATTGTAGCATTATTCACAATAGCCAAGGTATGGAAACAACCTCAGTGTCTGTCTACAGATGAATGGATGAAAGAAAATCATATATATATATATATATATATATATATATACACATACACACACACACACACACACACACACACACATATAATGGAGTATTTTGTATTTAAATTAAATTAGCCAACATATAGTACATCATTAGTTTCAGACGTAGTGTTCAATAACTCATCAGTTGCATACAATACATCATGGGCCCTACTTAATGCCCATCACCCATTTACCCCATCCCCCCACCCATCTGTCCTCCAGCAGCCCTCAGTTTGCTTTCTATAGTTGAGAGTCTCTGATGGTTTGTCTCATTCTCTGATTTCTTTCCATTCCTTTTTCCTCCCTTCCCCTATGATCCTCTGTGCTGTTTCTTATATTCTACATATGAGTGAAACTATATGATAATTGTCTTTCTCTGAATGACTTATTTCACTCAGCATAATACACTCCAGTTCCATCCACGTCGATGTAAATGGTAAGTATTCATCCTTTCTGATGGCTAATATTCCATTGTATATATATACCATGTCCTCTTTATCCATTCATCTGTTGATGGACATCTTGGCTCTTCCCGTAGTTTGGCTATATTATGGACATTGCTGCTACAAACATTGGGGTGCATGTGGCCCTTCAGATCATTAATTTTGTACCTAGTAGTGTTTTACACTACTAAATACCTAGTAGTGTAATTGCTGGGTCATAAGGTAGCTCCATTTTTACCTTCTTGAGGAACCTCCATGTGGTTTTCCAGCATGGCTGCACAAGTTTGGATTCCCACCAGCAATGTAAGAGGATTCCCCTTTCTTTGCATCCTCACCAACGTTTGTTGTTTTCTGTCTTGTTAATTGCAGCTATTCTGACTTGTATGGGGTGATATCACATTGTGGTTTTGATTTGTATTTCCCTGATGCTGAGTGATGTTGAGCATTTTTTCATGTGTCTATTGGCCATTTGTATGTCTTCTTTGGAGAAATGTCTGTTCATGTCTTCTGCCCATTGCTTGACTAGATTATGTTTTTTTGGGTGTTGGGTTTGAGAAGTTCTTTGTAGATCTTGGATACTAACCCTTTATCTGATATGTCATTTGCAAATATCTTCTTTCATTCCATAAGTTGCATTTTAGTTTTGTTGAGTGTTTCCTTTGCTGTACAGAAGTTTTTATTGTGATGAGGTCCCAATAGTTCATTTTTGCTTTTGTTTCCCTTGCCTTTGGAGATGTGTCTAGCAAGAAGCTGCTGCGGCCGAGGTCAAAGAGGTTGCTCTCTGTGTTCTCCTCTAGGATTTTGATGGATTCCTGTCTCATATTTAGGTCTTTCATCCATTTTGAGTTTATCTTTGTGTATGGTGTAAGAAAAATGTTCCAGTTTCATTCTTCTGCATGTGGCTTCCAATTTTCCCAACACCATTTGTTGAAGAGACTGTCTTTTCCATTGGATATTCTTTCCTGCTTTGTCAAAGATTAATTGACCATAGAGTTGAGGGCCCATTTCTGGGTTCTCTATTCTGTTCTATTGATCTATGTGTCTGTTTTTTGTGCCAGTATCATACTGTCTTGATGATTACAGTTTGTAATATAGCTTGAAGTTCAGCATTGTGTTGCTACCAGCTTTGGTTTTCCTTTTCAACTCTCCTCTGGCTATTTAGGGTCTTTAGTGGTTCCATACAAATTTTAGGATTGTTTGTTTCATCTCCGTAAAAAATGTTGATGGTATTTTGATAGGGATTACATTGAATGTGTAGATTGCTCTGGGTAGCATAGGCATTTTAACAGTATTTATTCTTCCAATCCATGAGCATGGAATGTTTTTCCATTTTGTTGTCTTCCTAAATTTCTTTCATAAGTGTTCTGTAGTTTCTACAGTATAGATCCTTTACCTCTTTGGTTAGGTTTACTCCTAGGTATCTTATGGCTTTGGGTGCAATTGTAAATGGGATCAGTTTCTTAATTTCTCTTTCTTCAGTCTCATTGTTAGTGTATAGAATGCAACTTATTTCTGCACATTGATTTTATATCCTGCCACATTGCTGAATTGCTGTATGAGTTCTAGCAATTTTGGGGTGGAGTCTTTTGGGTTTTCCACATAAAGTATCAGGTTATCTGCAAAGAGTGACAGTTTGACTTCTTTTTGAATTTGAATGCCTTTTATTTTTTTAAAAAGATTTTATTTATTTATTTGACAGAGATAGACAGCCAGTGAGAGAGGGACCACAAGCAGGGGGAGTGGGAGAGGAAGAAGCAGGCTCCCAGCAGAGGAGCCTGACGTGGGGCTCGATCCCATAATGCCGGGATCACGCCCTGAGCTGAAGGCAGACGCTTAACAACTGAGCCACCCAAGCACCACTTGAATGCCTTTTAATTCCTTTTGTTGTCTGATTGTGGAGGCCAGGACTTCTAGTACTGTGTTGAACAATAGTGGTGAGAATGGGCATCCCTGTTATGTTCCTGACCTTAGGGTACAAGCTCTCAGTTTTTCCCCATTGAGGATGATATTTGATGTGGGCTTTTTGTAGATGGCTTTTATAATATTGAGGTATGTTCCCTCTATCCCTACACTGTGAAGAGTTTTAATCAAGAAAGGATGCTATACTTTGTCAAATGCTTTTTCTTCATCTTTTGAGATGATCATATGATTCTTTTCCTTTCTTTCATTAATGTGGTGTATAACATTGATTTGTGAATGTTGAACCACCCTTGTAACCTAGGAATATATCCCACTTGGTCATGGTGAATATACTTTTAATGTACTGTTGGATCCTATTGGCTAGTATCTTGGTGAGAATTCTGGCATCCATGTTCGTCAGGGATATTGGTCTGTAATTCTCCTTTTTGGTGGGGTCTTTGTCTGGTTTTGGGATCAAGGTAATGCTGGACTCATAGAACGAGTGTGGAAGTTTACCTTCCAATTTAATTTTTTGAAACAGCTTCAGAAGAATAGGTATTAGTTCTTTAAACGTTTGGTAAAATTCTGCTGGGAAGCCATCTGGCCCTGGACTCTTGTTTGTTGGGAGATTTTTGATTACTGCTTCAATTTTCTTTTCTTTTTTTTTTTAAGATTTTATTTTTTTAATTGACAGAGAGACAGCCAGGGAGAGAGGGAACACAATCAGGGGGAGTGGAAGAGGAAGAAGCAAGCTCTCAGGGGAGGAGCCTGATGTGGGGTTTGATCCCAGAACACCAGGATCACGCCCTGAGCCAAAGGCAGATGCTTAATGACTGCGCCACCCAGGCGCCCCAACTGCTTCAATTTTCTTGCTGGTTATGGGTCCATTCTGGTTTTCTATTTCTTCCTGTTTCTGTTTTGGTGGTTCATAAGTTTCTAGGAATGCATCCATTTCTTCCAGATTGCCTAATTTGTTGGCATATAGTTGCTCATAATATGTTCTTAAAATTATTTGTATTTTCTTGGTGTTGGCCATGATTACTCCTCTTTCATTCATCATTTTATTAATTTGGGTCCTTTCTCTTTTCTTTCTGAAAAGTCTGGCTAGGGGTTTATCAATCTTATTAATTCTTTCAAAGAGGCATTATAAATAAATAAATATATATATTTAAAATGAAAGGAAGGCAATAATGAAGAATATGTCTATAAAATGTATGGGATACCTGCATGGCTCAGATGGTTAAGCGTCTGCCTTCAGCTCAGCTCATGAACCCAGGGTCCTGGGATCGAGCTCCAAATCAGGCTCCCTGATGAGCCTGCTTCTCCCTCTCCTCTGCACTCATGCTCTCTCTTGCTATCTCTTTTTCTCTCTCTCTCAAATAAATAAAAAAATGTTTAAAAATGTAAATGTAAAAATGAAAATTAAAAAAGACTTAAAAAGAGACATTAGATAATAACACAATAATAGTAGGGGACCTCAACACTCTGCTTTCAGCAATAGACAGATCACCTAAGCAGAAAATCAACAAAGAAACAAGAGCTTTGAACGACATACTGGAACAGATGGACCTCATAGATATATATAGAACACTGCACCCCAGAACAACAAAATACTCATTCTTTTCAAATGCACATGGAACTTTCTCCAGAATAGACTATATACTGGGTCACAAAACAGGTCTTAACCAATACCAAAATACTGAGATTATTCCCTGCATATTCTCAGACCACAATGCTTTGACACTGGAACTCAATCACAAGAAAAAAATTGGAAGAAACTCAAACACTTGGAAACTAAGAACCATCCTGCTCAAAAATGATTGGGTAAACCAGGAAATTAAAAATCGGTTTAAACAATTTCTGGAGACCAATGAGAATGAAAACACATTGGTCCAAAACCTGTGGGACACTGCAAAGGCGGTCCTAAGGGGAAAATACATAGCCATCCAAGCCTCACTCAAAAGAATAGAAAAATCTAAAATGCAGTTTCTATATTCTCACCTCAAGAAACTGGAGCTGGAACAGAAGAATAGGCCTAACGCACGCACAAGAAGGCAGGTGATCAATATTAGAGCAGAGATCAATGAATTAGAAACCAGGAGCACAGTAGAGCAGATCAACAGAACTAGAAGCTGGTTCTTTGAAAGAATAATAAGATCTATAAGCCACTGGCCAGACTTATTGAAAAGAATAGAGAAAGGACCCAAATTAATAAAATTATGAATGAAAGGGGAGAGATCAGGACCAACACCAATGAAATAGGAAGGATCATTAGAAACTTTTATCAACAGCTTTATGCCAATAAATTAAACAACCTGGAAGAAATGGATGTCTTCCTGGAAACCTATAAACTACCAAGACTGAAACAGGAAGAAATTGATGACTTAAACAGACTGATTAACTATGAAGAGATTGAAGCAGTGATCAAAAACCTCCCCAAAAACAAGAGTCCAAGGCCTGATGGATTCCCCAGGGAATTCTACCAAACATTCAAAGAAGAAATAATACCTATTCTCCTAAAGCTATTTCAAAAAATAGAAACAGAAGGAAAGCTACCAAACTCATTCTATGAGGCTAATATTACCTTGATCCCCAAACCAGGCAAAGACCCCCTCAAAAAGGAGAATTACAGACCGATTTCTCTAATGAATATGGATGCCAAAATCCTCAACAAGATCCTTGCTAATAGAATCCAACAGTACATTAAAAGGATTATCCATCATGACCAAGTGGGATTCATACCTGGGATGCAAGCATGGTTCAACACTCGCAAATCAATCAATGTGATACATCATATCAACAAGAAAAGACTCAAGAACCATATGATCCTCTCAATTGATGCAGAAAAAGCATTTGACAAAATACAGCATCCTTTCCTGATTAAAACCCTTCAGAGTGTAGGAATAGAGGGTACATTTCTCAATCTCATAAAAGCCATCTATGAAAAGCCTACTGCAAGCATTATTCTCAATGGGGAAAAGCTGGAAGCCTTTCCCTTAAGATCAGGAACACGACAAGGATGCCCACTCTCGCCACTATTATTCAACATAGTACTAGAAGTCCTTGCAACAGCAATCAGAAGACAAAAAGGGATCAAAGGTATCCAAATCGGCAAAGAAGAAGTCAAACTGTCTCTCTTTGCAGATGACATGATACTCTATATGGAAAACCCAAAGGAATCCACTCCCAAACTATTAGAAGTTATAGAACAATTCAGTAAGGTGGCAGGATACAAAATCAATGCCCAGAAATCAGTTGCATTTCTATACACGAATAACGAGACTGAAGAAAGAGAAATTAGGGAATCCATCCCATTTACAATAACACCAAAAACCATGCGTTACCTTGGAATTAACTTAACCAGAGACGTAAAGGACCTATATGCTAGAAACTATAGATCACTTTTGAAAGATATTGAGGAAGACATAAAAAGATGGAAAAATATTCCATGCTCATCGATCAGAAGAATAAACATAGTTAAAATGTCTATGCTATCCAGAGCAATCTACACTTTCAATGCTATCCCGATCAAAATACTGAGGACATTTTTCAAAGAACTGGAACAAATAGTCCTTAAATTTGTATGGAACCAGAAAAGGCCCCGAATCTCCAAGGAACTGTTGAAAAGGAAAAACAAAGCTGGGGGCATCACAATGCCGGATTTCGAGCTGTACTACAAAGCTGTGATCACAAAGACAGCATGGTACTGGCACAAAAACAGACACATCGACCAATGGAACAGAATAGAGAACCCAGAAATGGACNCTTCAAGCTATACTACAAAGCTGTGATCAAAAGACAGCATGGTACTGGCACAACGCAGATGCATAGACCAATGGAACAGAATAGAGAACCCAGAAATGGACCCTTGGCTCTATGGGCAACTAATTTTTGACAAAGCAGGAAAAAACATCCAGTGGAAAAAAGACAGTCTCTTCAATAAGTGGTGCTGGGAAAATTGGACAGCTACATGCAAAAGAATGAAACTTGACCACTCTCTCACACCATACACAAAAATAAACTCCAAATGGATGAAAGANCACACAAAGATAAACTCCAAATGGTTGAAAGACCTCGATGTGAGACAGGAATCCATCAAAAGCCTAGAGCAGAACATTGGCTGAAACCTCTTTGACATCGGCTACAGCAACTTTTTTCATGACACATCTCCAATGGGAAATGAAACAAAAGATAAAATGAACTTGTGGGAATTCATCAAGATAAAAAGCTTCTGCACAGCCAAGGAAACAGTCAAAAAAACTAGGAGGCAGCCCACACAATGGGAGAAGATATTTGCAAATGACACTACAGATAAAAGACTGGTATCCAATATCTACAAAGAACTTCTCAAACTCAATACGCGAAAAACAAATAAATCATAAAATGGGCAGAAGATATGAACAGACACTTTTCCAATGAAGACGTACAAATGGCTAACAGACACATGAACAAATGTTCAAAATCATTAGCCATCAGGGAAATTCAAATCAAAACCACACTAAGATACCACCTTACATCAGTTGGAATGGCAAAAATGGACAAGGCAGGAAACAACAAATGTTGGAGAGGATGTGGTGAAAGGGGTTCCCTCTTACACTGTTGGTGGGAATTCAAGTTGGTACAGCCACTTTGGAAAACAGTGTGGAAGTCCCTTCAAAAGTTAAAAATTGACCTACCCTATGATCCAGCCATTGCACTACTGGGTATTTACCCCAAAGATACAGATGTAGTGAAGAGAAGGGCCATATGCACCCCAATGTTCATAACAACATTGTCCACAATACCTAAATCGTGGAAGGAGCCGAGATGCCCTTCAACAGATTAATGGATTAAGACAATGTGGTCCATATATACAATGGAATATTACTTAGCCATCAGAAAGAATGATTTCACAACATTTGCAACAACATGGATGGGACTGGAGGAGATTATTCTAAGTGAAATAAGTCAAGCAGAGAAAGACGATTATCATATGGTTTCACTCATTTATGGAACATAAGAAATAGGAAGATTGGAATGAGAAGGAAGGGAAGAATGAAGGGGGGGTAAACAGATGGGGGAATGAGCCATGAGAGACTAAGTACTCTGGGAAACAAACTGAGGGCTTCAGAGAGGAGGGGGGTGGGGGATTGGGATGGGCCAGTGATGGGTATTAAGGAGGGTACATATTGCGTGGTGCACTGGGTGTTATATGCAAGTAATGAATCATGGAACATTGCATCAATAACTGGTGATGTACTGCATGGTGACTAATATAACAAAATAAATATTAATAAAAAAAATAAAGTTCACATGGAAAACAAAAAAAGACTTAAAAACAGAGTTGATAAAATGAGAAACTTGTTAAAAAGATAAAAAAGGAAAAAAGAAAAAAAATTAAACTGAAAGGCTGAAGTCTCCTGAGAAAAAAACCTCAAATTCCATATAGTATTTTCCCCTAGTATAAGAGTTTTTCAGTTCTGAGTTATCCACAAACTTTGTATTTGACTGATGTTCCTTCTGGTCCTCTGGGGGAGGGGTCTGCTGCATTGATTCTCAGCTGTCTTTGCCTGGGCAGAGTCACACCACCCTGGCCCCTGGGTTGGGCTTGGCTACTTTGGGTTGCTCTATGTGGCTTTTGTTCCCTGAAGGCTTCTCACTGCTTGTTAAAAGTGGTTGCTTTTCTACTTGTAGAATTTCAGCGATTCTTCTCTTAGATCTCAGGCTGAATTCACAGGTGTTCGGAATGATTTGACACTGACACGTATCTAGTTGAATTCAAGGGACCAAATGAAAGGAGGTCCCCTACTCTTCTGCAATCTTCCCTAGCTCTCCTACATACAATAGAATATTATTCAGCTGTAAAAAGATAAAAAGAGTGAGTTCCTGCCATTTGTGACAACATGGATGACCTTGAGAGTATTACCCTATATGAAATAAATCAGACAGTGACAAATGCTGCATGTTCTCACCTACACGTGGAATATGAAAAAGCCAAACGTGTAAAACAGACAGTAAAGTGGTGGTTGCCAGAATCTGGGGAGTGGGCCAAATGGTAAGATGTTGGTCAAAGGGTACAAACTTCCAGTTATAAGATGAATAAGTTCTGGGGATCTAATGTAGATCATGGTGACTATCATTAGCAATATTGTATTATATAATTGAAAGTTGCTAAGAGTAGATCTTAAATGTTTTCACTGCAGGAAAAAAGTAATTATGTGAGGTGATGGAAGTGTTAGTTAACCTTATTGGGGTAATCATTTTGCAATGTATCTGTGTACTTTTGTACACCTTAAACTTACATATGCTATATATCAATGGTATCTCAATAAACCTGTGGAAAAAGCCTGATTGATTGCATGACATATAGACAGAACTACCAGTTGATTGACTTCTTTTCATTTTAGTTGCTTGTAGTATTGTCAAATAAGGCCAGCGGGTATTCTTGTGGGGCCAGAGAGTAACCAGCATAATGAGAAATTTAGTTCTTCATTGAAGTAATGATTTGAAGTCACAGCAGGTGATGCATACCAGTGAACCCTGAACCTTTAACTCAGACCCTTATTTACTCCTTAAACAGCTAGTCAGGAGATTGATTGTGGTAGTCTCATTTGAATCTTGTCTGGATTATTTAATGTCAATAGAAATACTCCTATATTTACCAGAGCATCAGTTGTAGTTACAACATTTTTTTTTTCTAGAAGCATCTACAGTCTCTATTTCAGTACAACTCCCTATCTCCTGACCTGTCTTACTTAGTGCATTTCTCTTGACTTACTGTCTGGACCATTACTTTGCCACTGACTCAGCTGCCTTTTGACGTCACCTATATTCCATTCTTTTGTGGTTATTTAACATTGTTTTTGGTAGGCTTTGTTTCTCTCAACTCTAGTAAATGCCCTTGAGGGCTGAGACTGTGTCATTCCTTGTTAACCCCTGTGACCAATAATATCTGTTGAATTAATATTGCATCTGATTAAAAAACATTGCAATATTTTGTGTTAGTATTTCAAGGAGTAATATTGCCCTTAAATGGATTTAATATGCACAAAATAATAATGGTCATTAATTGAGTCTTTACTACGTATCATTCTAGAAACTTTGCATGTGTTATCCCATTTAATCCTTGAAATGATTCCATGAAGCAATGCCTTTAGTATTGCTATTTTGTAGATGAAGAAACTAAGGTTCAGAGATGTTAAGCCATTTGTCCAACATAGCCCAGCTAGTAAGTGGTGAACCTGGGAACTCAGGTTTGTGTGACATGAAAGCTCATGATAAACTCCTCCTCATACCAGCTATTCATGAATTCCTGCATAAACTGTTTTGAGACAACCTCCCTCCCCACCTACCCATAACCCAATCCTGTCACCTTCTCCACTTACTCTGTATTGGAAGAAATCCTTCAGCTTCTACCACGGTGAACACACTCTTTCCAGGAGCCACAGTCTATTCCATGGCTGAATAATGACTATTACAATGAAGTAAGAGGCCAAAGAATGAAGACAGGCCCCAAATAAATATAGAATATGTACACCTGTTTATTTCCTTCTGTGGAACTATCAAGCTCCAGAAGGTTAACACAATAAAATATTGGGTATTGAGAGTGGCAGTTTAGAAGTCATCACAAGTCTCTTATAAATAATGAGTCTCATAAATAATAATAACAAAGTTGAATTTTCCTAACTGAAAGAACCTCCATGAGTGTTCAGTGTTGAAGGGAATGGAGATGTGTACCCTGGCAAAAAGGTTCCTGTCAAGAAGGCTGTATAATCTGTATCATTTGCTTCTTTTGGAAACAATGAGTTCTGGAATTGTATTTAGTAGTGTGTATGTTTTTATCAGCTTTATTGAGATATAATTTACATACTAAATAATTTATCCATTTAATGAGTACAGTTCTATGTTTTTCAGTATATTCACAGGGTTATGCAATCATCATCATAAGCTACTTTTAGAGAACACTTTTATCCTCCCCAAAATAGACCCTGTGCCCCTTAGTGGTCACTATTTTCCCACAGACTCTGCCTCTAAGTCCTAGGCAATTACTAATCTACTTTCTATCTCTTTAGATTTACCTATTCTAGACATTTCATATAAAAATAATTATACAATATGTGATCTTTTGTCATTAGCTTTTTTCACTTGCTCTATTTTCAGGGCTCATCTGGGTTAGAGCTTATATCGTACTTCATTCCTTCTTATATCTGAATAACATTCAGTTGTATGGATATACTGAATTTTATATATCTACTCATCAGTTGTTGAACATTTGTTTTTTTTCTATGTCTTTGGCTATTATGAAAAATACTACCATGAATATTTGTATACAAGTTTTGGTGTTGATGTATGTTTTCATTTCTCTTGGATATATACCTAGGAGTGAGATTGGTGAGTCACTGGGTAACTGTGTGTTTAACATTTTGAGGAACTGCCAAACTGTTTTCCAAGCCGCAACATCGTTTTACATTATAACCAGCAGTGGATGTGGGTTCCAGTTTCCACATTGTCACCAAAACGCTTCATCTGCCTTTTTACTTTTAGCTATACCAGTAGATGGGAACTGATATTTCATTATGGTTTTGATTTTCATTTCTCATAGACTAATGATGTTGTGGACTGAGTATGCCCCCCCCCGACAATTCATATGTTGAAGCCCTAGCCTCTAACATTATGGTATTTGGAAATGCAGACTTTGGGAAGTAGTTAGGGTTAAATGAGGTCATAAGGTTGTGGGCCCCGTGATGGGTTTAATGCCCTCATAAGAAAAGGCACCAGAGAGCTTTCTGTCTCTCTACATGCATGCCCATGCACTTAGGAAAGGACGTGTGAGGAAACAGCAAAAACGTGGCCATCTGCAAACAAGGAAGAAAGCTCTTGGCAGAATCCGACCATGTTAGCATCTTGATCTTGGACTTCCCAACATCCATAACTATGAGAAATAAAATTCTGTTGTTTAAGCCACCCAGTCTATGGTATTTTGTTATGTAAGCCAACTAAGACAAATGTTGAGCATTTTTTCATGTGCTTTTGGACCATTTGTGTGTTTTCTTTGGAGAAATACCTGTTCACGTACTTTGTCCCTTTTTAAATTGAGTTTTTTTTTATTGTTAAGTTATACTAATACTTTATATATTTTGTGCACAAGTCCATTATCAGTTACATAATTTTCAGATATTTTCTCCCATTCTGTGAGTTGTCTTTTAACTTTCTTGATAATGTCCTTTGAAGCACAGTATTTTTAATTTTGATTAAGTACAATTTATCAATTTTTGTTGTTGTTGTTGCTTATGCTTTTAGTGTCATATCTAAGATTCCACTGCCAAATCCAGGGCAATGAAGGTTAATCCCTATGCTTACGCTGAGAGTTTTATGGGATTTGTCTTTTATTCAGTTCACTGATAAGTTTGAATTAATTTTTGCATATGGTGCAAAGTAGTGGTCCACCTTCATTTTTTTGCATGTGGCTATCTAGCTGTCCCAGCATCTTTTCCCCATTGTATTATCTTGGCACACTTGGGTAAAATTAACCAAAAATGTAAGGTTTATTTCTGGGCTGTCAGTTCTATTTCATTGATCAATATCTATCTATCCTTTCTAGTACCATACTCTTTTTTAAAACACCTTTATTGATGTATAATTTATATATAAAGAACTATATATATTTAATATGTACAATTTGATGAGTTTGGATAAATGCACACACATGTGATACCATCACCACAATGTGATAGGCATATCCAACTCGTTCCAGAGTTTTCTTTTGTCCTTTTGTGTGTGTGTGTGTAGTAAGATCCCTTAACATGAGATCTACCCTCTTAACAAAGTTTTAAGTACACAATTCCTTAATATGAATTATAAGAACTATGTTATATAAAAGATCTCTAGAACTTATTCATCTACCATAATGGGATATTTATACTTGTTGAATAACAACTCCCCATCATCCTCAGTCCCAACCCCTGGCAATCACTATTGTATTCTCTGCTTCTATGACTTTGACTATTTTAGATACTTCATATACATGGAATCAAGCAATATTTGTCCTTCTATGACTTATTTAACTTAGTATACTGTCTTCAAGTTTCATCCATTTTGTTGCAAATGGCAAGATTTCCTCCTTTTGTGGCTGAATAATATTCCATTGCATGCATATACCACATTTTCTTTATTCATCTGTCTGTTGATGAACACCTGACTTGTTTTTATATCTTAGCTATTGTGAATAGCACTGCAATGAACATGTTAGTGCAGATTTTCTCTTCAAGATACTGATTTCAATTCTTTTGTATATATACCCAAAAGTGGGATTGCTGGATTATATGGTAGTTTTAATTTTTGAGGAATCTCTATACTGTTGTCTATAGCCAATGTATTTCCAACAGCAGTGTATAAGGGTTCCAATATTTCCACAACCTTACCAACACTTCTTATCTTTTGCTTTTAAAATAATAGCCATCCTAATAGGTGTAAAGTGATATTTCATTATAGTTTTGATTTGCATTTCCCTGATAATTAATGATGTTGAGCATCGTTTCATATACCTGTTGCCATTTGTATGTCTTTTTTTTTAGTTTAGGGTTTTTTTGTGTGTGTGTTTTTGTTTTGAGATGGAGAGAGAGGAGGGGCAGAAGGAGAGGGAGAGAGAGAGAATCTTAAGCAGACTCCATGCCCAGCATGGAGTCCAACGCGAAGCTCAGTCTCACAACCCTGAGATCATGATATGAGCTAAAATCAAGAGTTAGATGCTTAACCAACTGAGCCACCCAATTGCCCCTGTATGTCTTCTTTAAAGACATGTCTGGTCAAGTCCTTTGCCCATTTTGAATCTGGTTATTTGCTTTTGTTGTTGTTGTTGTTATTGAGTTCTAGGAGTTTCTTATAGATTTTGGAAATTAACCCCTTATCAAAGAGATGGTTTGCAAATATTTTCTCCCTTTCTGCAGATTGCCTTTCCATTCTGTTGTTTCCTTTGCTGTGCATAAGCTGTTTAGTTTGATGCAGTCCCACTCATTTATTTTTGCTTTTGTTGTCTATGTTTTTGGTGTCATATCCAAGGAGTTATTACAAGACCAGTGTTAAGAAGCTTTTCTATTATATTTTCTTCAAAGGTTTTTAGCTTCTCATTTTACATTTAAGTCTTTAATCCATTTTGAGTCAAGTTTTTTATATGGCATAAGGTAGGGATCCAATTTCATTTTTTTTCAATGTGGATATCCAGTTTTCACAACATCATTTATTGAACAAACTATCCTTTCCTCATCGAGTATTCTTGGCTTCCTTGTCAAATACTAGGCTATCATTTCCCCATTGTGTGTTCTTGGTACCCTTGTCAAAGATCACTTGACTCTATATGTGTTGGTTTATTTCTATGCTCTCTATTCTGTTCCTTTGGTTTATATGTCTGTCTTTATGCCAGTACCATGCTCTTTTAATTACCATAGCTTTGTGATATATTTTGAAATCAGGAAGTGTGATGTCTCAGGCTTTGTTCTTCTTTCTCATGATCACTTTGGCTATGCTGGGTGTAGTGGTTCCACATGCATTTTAGGATTTAAAAAATTCTATAAAAAATGCCACTGGGCTTCTGATGGCAATAACATTGGCTTGGAATTGTTTTTGGTAGTATGGACATTTAAAAATATTTAATTTTCCATTTAATGAACATGAGATGTCTTTACACTTATTTTTGTCATCTTTAATTTCTTTCATCAATACATTGCAGTTTTCAGTGTACAAATCTTTTACCTGCTTGGTCAAGGTTTTTTTTTTTAATAAGTGTTTCATTCTTTTTGATGCTTTTATAAATTGTTTTCTTAATTTTTTTGAATGGTTTGTTGCTAGTGTATAATAACTTAATTTTTATATATTGATATTGTATCCCGCAACTTTACTGAATTTGTTTACTCTAAGAATTTTTTTTACATTCTTTAGTTTTGTACAAATAGGATCATGTCATCTGATAATAAATAATTCTATTTTTTCCAATTTGGATTATTTTTATTTATTTTTTCTTATCTATTTGTTTTGGCTTGAACCTCTAATTAAGTGTTGGATTGAAGTGGCAAGAGTAGACCTTCTTGTATTTTTCCTGATTTTAAGAGAAAGGTATTCAGTTTGTCATTATTATTATATTAGCAATGCATTTTGTATAGACCCTCTTTAACAGTTGAGGCAATCAATCCCTTCTATTCTTGTTTGGTTACTGTTTTTCTCATGAAGGGGTATTGGGCTTGTGAAATCATTTTCTGCATCTGTTGAGGTGATCATGTGGATTTTGTCCTTCATTCTATTAATATTGTGTATTACATAGGTTTTCATATGTTAAGTAAAATTTCCATTCCTAGGTTAAATCTTATTTGAGCATGATGTATAAGCCTTTGTATATGTTACTGGATTTGCTTTGCTAGTATTTTGTTGAGAATTTTTGAGTCTATATCCATAAAGATATTGGTTTGTACTTCTTTAATCTTGTGATGCCTTGGATGGTTTTGGTATCAGGATAATGCTTGTTCTGTTGAATTAGTTGGGACAAATTCTCTTCTGTATTTTTTTGGCGGGGGGGGGAGAACCTGTGAAGGATTGGTATTAATTCTTTGCATGTTTGATAGTCTCAGTGAATCCATCCGGGCCTGGGCTTTTCTTTGTGGGAAATTTAAAAAAATCCTATTTCAATTGCTTCACTTGTCATAGGTCTATTCAGATTTTCTATTTATTCTTAAGTTTCAATGGTTCATGTCTTTCTAGAAATTTATCAAATTCATGTAGGTTATCTAATTTGTTGGCATACAGTTCATAGCATTCTCTTATAATCCTTTTATTTCTGTAACATCAGTAGTAATCTCCCCTTTTATTTTTCATTTTAGTAATTCTTTTTTGTTTCATCTCAAGAGTACTTTTTAAGTGATGGAAATCGGATATTTTATTGAATCAGTGAAGAAAGATGATTTACTTATAGTGATATTTATTTTAGTTGTAGTTAGGGTTGACCTTTGTGGATATTCATTCTGATACAACATAGCATAGTTTATGTGGGCTTTTAAAAGTGAAGACAAAAGTATTCTTGCCTTTCTTTCCTAATTATCTGAGGTCATGTGTATCATCTAGGTCCTATTTGGTTGTTTGGCCAAGTTTACAGATTCCCTTATGGTTATGAGATATTTCTATGTATTTGGGAACAGTTAGGAAATACGGGACTGGTACCTGCATTTGGGGGCAGAGTAATTAGAGAGAAGATTATTTCAGAGACTGCAGTCACTATCATTTATTATTCCCATCTCATAATTGATAATAATGAAATCAAGGGAAATAAAGTGACTTTTGCAAGGTTTTACAGAAATTTACTGAGAAAGATGAAACTAGAACACAAGTCTCTTACATCTGTAGTCACATAGGTACAGCTAACTGCATGAAAGGTTAGATAATGTAGTTTCTGTCTCTGTTGCAGAAAGAAGAAAAGAATGGATTTTGGTGGACACCTAATAATATCTAACATACTCTGGTAGTTCAAGTTAGGAAGGCAAGATGGAAGACATATGGAAGCAGGAAATAAAACAAGGAAAAAGAAGCCTCAATTAAATACTGCAGGATCCTCATAGAATTGTTGTGAAAGCATGCATACAATAATAGCTATTATTCATTCAGGCACTTGATTAGTGCTTTCTATGAATTATCTTATTTAATGCTTACAACTTTGTGAGATAGTTACTATTATTATCTACCTCTTAAACATAAGGAAAATAAGGTCCAAAGAGATAGGCTACTTATCCACATTCACACAGTTCATAGAAAATGACAGAAGATGGTTATGAAGCCAGACCTGTCCAACTGTAATCACTGTGTGGTATTGTATTTTTCTGCATTTTAGTTATAATACAGGAATGCAAATATGTATTTGGTGAAAGACTTTTTTTCTTGAGATGCCTAGGGAACATTTTATAGAGGAGGTAGGATTTGAGCTGTGCCTTGAAGAATGAGTGGGGTTGAAGTTGGAAGAATCCAGTTTCAGGGAATTCTAGGGAGAAGAAGCGTCATGAGAGCAAAAATTAGTAGGTGAAGGAATGTTTGGGAGATATTGAGTGGAGTAAAAAAGTTTTACAGAGGAACATTGGAAAATGACCCTGGAAAAATTGTGAAGATTTGAATGTTACACTAAGGAGCACAGACTTGATTTTATAGACAGTGGGGACAAATGAAGTACTTTGAGAGGATGTCAACATCATGTTGTTTTTACATATAAGCAAGAAAAATTATTTGTGTAATTTGAAGGATGTTGGAAACCCTCCTCCACCTATTTGCTTACTACTTATAACTTAATTACTCAACTACCATATTTCTGAAATTCCAGTATTAGGGATTCATTCCTTAGGATTATATTATCTATTCTCTTTTTAAATACAGACATCCTTGGAAAGAATAACATGTCTTTAAGCTTTCAGTCTGAACGTCTTCATTAGCTCCTTTCATTCCTCAGAGTTGAGGTTCTCCCAAGAGTATGGAGAGCCTGAGCAGGAAGGAGGATGGTTCTCTGTAGGAGAAAAGAAAGGGAGACTGTTGCCACAAAGCCTCTGCCTGCCTCCGGCTTTGAATTACTAACCAATTAGATGTTTGCACCTTCTCTTGAAGAAGAATAGACAAGAGTTGTATTTTTCTCTCTGAACAAAGGTTTCCTTTGAGAATAAGTCACTACCCACTGTGAGAATCCAAATCCCCAGATTGGCCTAATCTCATTCTTTCTCTGAATCAGTTCTTAAATTTATTTGCTGTGCAATAGTCATAGAAATAATGCTTATGTGTTTGCATGAATGTATATGCACATATAGTCATCATTTCTATGGCCATATTTCTATGCCCATATGTTTCTATTTTGGGAGTAAGTGTGAAAGTATTGCAACGGTCTAATTAGTTAGCTTTCAACTTTGGTGCTGAGTTAGCTGAAAATTTCTCTCCATTGTCCTTTGATTGGAAACAGTTCCTCTGCTGAAAGAGATCAATTTTAGCTTTGAGAGGTAATGGCAGTAAGCAGGAAGAAAAGGGGTGACTAGGGTTGGGATTGTGGGAGTTAGGGTGGATGGTGCAGAAGGAAGATCCTCAGATGTCTTAATTGCAAGTGGGTAGACTACAGTGGGAGAGAAGGGAAGACAGAGTGAAAAGGGGCAATCAGGCAGGGAATTAGACTCTGACATGTGTCCTCAGGACTCTATTCCAGGAAACAGGGATTTTACAGACCACAGACAGTGCCAGCTCTAAAAACTCTGTGTGGTTCCACATGAAAGCCACTGTCTGTGACAGCAAATGCCAGGCAATAGCTTTGGGTGACTCTGTGTGGTTCCACATGAAAGCCACTGTCTGTGACAGCAAATGCCAGGGCAATAGCTTTGGGTGACTGTCTGAGTTGATTTTTTTCCCTCAAATAAAATGTTGTTCTGTTGACAGAGTGAGAGAAAAAGAAGGAACGAATGGGATTTTGAAAACTTTTCTAGTCAGGGAGAGCTGGAGGGCCAGGTTTGCTTTGTTAAAACAATTTCTCAAATGGTAACTATCACTGAATGTGTTAACTGATAGGATTGAGAGAATGACAGAGGAGTGTTGTATACCGAAAACCAGCTCTATAGGCATGGCCTGGGCAAATGTTCCCTCAGTCCATAATAATTTCAGTTGGATTGTCCTCTCTTTCTTCTTGTTACTGACTCATAGTCACAGATTACCATCATTGAAGTAATGTTTTAGCTGTTTGTGGGATGATGGAGTAGATGTAGTAGGTGGTGGTATGGGAAGGAGAAAGAAAAATAGCTGAGATGTGCGTATGAAGTGCTGGGAGAAGGCCAAGTCTTGGGAATCATGTGGCTTTTTTTACCCAATCTCACTAGGTGACCTGATACGCTTTTTTAAAACCCCCAGCCTAATGTCTCAGAGTTCACATTGTCCCAGGCTAGAGATTCTTTTGCAATCCCTATGTCCCTGATTCCTAATTATGGCTTTGTTGTGCCTTGTGGAGTTCTCCAGAATAGCCTGGAATCTAAAACTAGTGACTTAGTCACTGGAATACTAAACAAACCCACCTGGAACCTGGGAGGTGAGTAAAGAGCTGTAGTGATCAAATAGATGATGATCTGTTAGGGAATTTTGGGTCAGAAACAGGATGTCATGAATTACATTTATTCAACCAGACTTTTTTACAGTATGACCAAATGCATGCCTCATGCTGAGTTTCTGGGGCATGTTCTTTCTCTTCCAACTCATTCTCTGCACAGCTGTCAGAGTGATCTAGAACATAAATCAGATTATACCATATTCTACATAGAACCGATTTTCTTATATGTCATTCAAGGACTTTCATGATCTTGTCCCTGCCTACCTCTCCAGCCTCATTTTAAACATGTTATCGCTCTTCTTTAATGCTCTTGGAGATGCTCAGATACACCATTCTGTTTCATATGTCCATGTCTTTATTCGTGATGTCCCCTCTGCTTGGAATACCTTTCCTGTTAACTCTTTTTTCAGTAACATTCTTTGAACCTCCCTTTCCCTTCTCCTGCTCTGATGCAACCATAAGTTTACCTCTTTTTAAAAATACTTAACCATATTACATTCAAATTATCTCAAAAAATTATCTCATTATATGTTCGTCTCCCCACCTAGATCGCAGTAGGGTTGATAGGCTCAGGGGTGATCATCTGACCTAACCTGGACCACAGGCTAGGCTACAGAGATTTGAATTGAGGCTTTGGGAAAGATCCTGTCTTTGCCTGGCCAGATTAGTAATGTATGCTCAGGGATTATCTGAAACTATGTTTTTTTTACCCTGTCGTTCCCCGAGGTAAAGGAAACTGGTTTGCAAGAAAGATAGAGGGACAAAAGTCCATTCCTTATGTCCAGCTCTATTTCTTTCAGTGGGTCGCATAAGATACTTCCATGTCCTTTAATTAAGTCACCATTTATGCTTAAGCTCCTCAAGTGGGTTTCTGTGGTTTGCAACCAAAAGCATCCTAACCAATACAATATAGAATATAGTAAGTGCTAGAAGACATTTGTTAAACTGAGCTCAAATGGGAAGTCTTGATTTCTACCCTAAGGGATCTTCCTACCACTCTCTTTTGGGAAGAAAAAAATATCCTACATGAAACAGTTGGAAAACAATGCACAGCACCATATCATCAAACCTTCAGTCATGGGACATAGACTATTAGCACCGTAAAAATGCAGAAAGTTTTGTTTAGATAGGAGTGGAATTAACTAGGAAAGCTTCATGAAGGTGACAGAACTTGGCTTGGCCTTGAAGAAGGGGTAGCGTTCGGCTTTGACCCCTGGTGTTCCAAAAAAAAAAAAAAAGGTTCCAGAGAGACTCCTTACAGACCTCAGCAATGCCCTAGATAAATCTAGATGAATATGATCTAAATAACTTCAACATCACTAGGGTGAAGATGAGGATCCCCAAATGAGCTAAATCTTGACTGTGCCAAAAAGGCCTTTAACAGAAATAATTTAATGCTGACTAGGCCTAATAGTGATGAATGATTTGGTATACTTTGGAGAGCCCCCAGGAAGCCAGAAAAGGCTTTAGTTATTATTTTATTAACCTCTCTGTGCACCTGGGGGTTGACCCTAGTGATCCTTAATATAAATACTGGTACTAAATGACAGTGGCTAGCTAGGCTTTGCTAACTCAAAATTGGTATCTGTGAGTTTGAAAGCACCTATGCAGAAAGAAAAGCTATTTCTGCTTTTCTTTTTTTCCCCTGTTATTAGCTATGCTAGGCCCAATTCCTTCATGTGACCTGAAAAGATGGCATGGAATGCTTGCATGGGCACCAAATGGCTGGTTTGTTCACTGCTGTTAAATTGCATAGTCTGTAAAGGCCACTTGCTTTGCCTTCCTTGCCACATGGATTTGAAACCTTAGATGTGAGAAAAAAGGTCTGTTTGCCCTAGATTTGGCTGTGTCCCAGGGAGACAAAGCTTTATACAGCTTTTCAACCAGCAACATGAAGGTTTATTAGATGTAAAAAACTATGCATTTGCTATTCTTTCAGGGCAGTTAATGGAGTTACTACATATAAAATCTTGATAATATTTTCTATTGCCCAGGAAAAATTATACATAAGCATGCAGGTATTATAGATATACTGTAAATAGTTTATACTCACACACACAATCCATATTCAATTCACTTCAGGAATTTAGTGTTTACTATGTACTAGTTATGTGTTAGGTATTAGAGGAAAAAGATAAGTAAGACAAAAAATTCTTACCTGGAGAATGTTCACAGTATGAGAAATGCAATAAAAAGAGAGAACGTACAGTGTATAGAGTAAGCACAGAGGAAGCATGAATGAACTTTATTTAGGAAATCAGAGAAGACTTCTTTGAAGAGATACTTCTAGCTACTTTTTATGAATGAGTGTGTATTCAGTAGGTATACAAGAAGGAGAAGAAAGGAGAGATAACTGATGCACCAGTATCCTATATACAAAGGGGCAAGGAGAATTAGTAAGTTTTGTTATCAGAACTTTGTAATTCAGTTTGCCAGAGCATAAGCTGCAAAGGCTTAGGTTAGTGAAGATGAGCCCAGTGTGGCAAGAGGAGCCCAATCATTAATTCAAGTCATATACTTCTTCTTTTTTTTTCACATGGTAAGGAGCCAGTGATGGGATTTAAACAATTTGCATTCATTTATTCATTCAGGCTGTCAGCCAGTTAATAATATATTGAGCTGCTACTATGTGCCAAACTCTCAGTCAGGCACTGTGGGTTTCTCTTAATGGAAGTGGAGAAGACGGATAAGGAAAAAACAAATATAAGTGTGATGAGTGCTCTGAAGGATAAGCGAAAAATGCTATGGGTGCTGTCCTAATCTAAGGGGTTGGGGTAGAAGTGATGAAATAGTAACAGAAGTTAACTAAAAGCAAGTGCGGAAGGGGAGAATATCAAAGAAGTGAGGGATATATGTAAAATCACTGAGGAAGAAACTAATGAGGTGCTTCAGGTAAATGAAGGTACACCGGGATGACTGAAATGTAAAGGGTCATGGGAAAGAGTAGCAGAAGAGGCTGGTTTGGTTTGTTACTCTTTGTTTTGGAAGAGTTAGATTGGAAGATTATTCTAGCAACAGAATAGGGGATGGGTTGTAGGAGCAGAAACTGGAAGCAAGAAATAAAAAGAGTATTGCAGTAGTCCAAGGGAGATAAGATAAGGAGCTGATTTAGGACAACAGCAGTGGGCATGATGAGGAAAGAATGGAATGGAAAGTAGTTTAGATAATAGGCCAATAGGACTTAACTGATTAAATCTAAAGGCCAAGAAAAAGGAGTAAAAGATTACTTGGTTTTCTTTTTTTTCTTTTTTTTCAGGTGTTACATACTTTTATTTTTATTTTATTTTTTAAATTTTTTAAATTATATTATGTTAGTCACCATACAGTACATCCCTGGTTTCTGATTACTTGGTTTTCTGGCTCCGTTACTGGGGAAATGGTAGCCACCAATCAAGAGACAGAGAATATAGTAGATTGTTTCAACTCTTTATGGCTTCCAGTTGCTGACTGCTTGCAGGGACTTTTACCTTCTTCTCTCACTCTGCTGGTCAGCATTGTGCCCTGTCAAAAAGCATGCATTTTTATTAAGTTGAAAATAGCACATGAATGTAGTAAAACAATACAAGCAGTATAGAAATGTTTAAAAGGGAACTTAAAAAATCTTCCTCCCCTTAACTCCTAGTCCATCTCCCCAAAGGCAACCTCTGTTAATAATTTCTTCTTGAAAAATATTTTATGCACCCACCAGCATACACATGTAGTCTTTGAACAAATAGAATCTTATAGAATTTTTGGTACCTAGCTTTTTTTCCTTTTAATATATCTTGAAAATCATTCTGTATCAGGGCATAGCTCATTTTTTTTAAATGGCTATTTAATACTATGGACGCTGGGTACTTTCTAATTTTTTATTCTTATTCTTTAAATAGATATTTATTGAGGGACTACTCTGTGCAAGATATAACTTCTGCCTCTGTGAAGTAAATGGTCTAGAGGGGACGGTAGACATTAATTAAATTACAGAAAATGTAGAATTGAACCATGATACCTGTTCCAAAGGTGTGATGAGAACCTGTACTAGGACATTTGACTGAGTCAGAGGCCAGGAAAGGCTCCCTTGTGGAATTCACGCTTGAACTGACGCCTGAAAGATGAGCAGGAGTTAACAAAGTGGGAAAAGAACATTCTAGGCAGAGTACAAAGGGTAGATGCATTTTAAAATTTTGATATGTAACAGGAAACCCTTATTATCTAAATATTCATTATCTCATTCCCCACAACTACAAGATTTTATGGAGAAGCAAAAGTCATTAGATGACAACAATATTCTTTAGTGAATTGACCACTTAGGAAACGGTTTCTCACTTAACACTCTACCCTGCTCATCACTGCAGCCTATCCTGGCCTATCGTATACATGTCTTCGACAATCTGTATTATGAAAAGAGAGTACAAATCAAATGCAAAGTGAAATTTCAAATTTTGTAAAAGACACTAGACTTACTGAGGTTGGTGAAAGTAATGGAGATTTGCTTGAGTTCCATAAAGCCATTGGAAGGTGAAGACGTGGCAAAGTTAACTTTTGAGGAAAAGAATAAATTTGCACAGAGTGATAAGATAGGTAGGATGAAAGAGAATAATTGTAATATTAGGAATCAAGAGACGTCCTTGGGAAAATTGAAACTCTTCAATATTTTGTACAACTTACTCTTAATGATCCTGTTATGAAATGATGAGGATGACTTACTGTGCTCTCATGCCATTTTTGTCATAAGTCACACTAAAGAAAGTGACAATCAACATTTGATTTATTTGTTGTTTGAACAATGCACTCATAGTTGCATGAAAACTTTCTTTAAAAAAATAAGATATAGGGGCGCCTGGGTGGCACAGCGGTTAAGCGTCTGCCTTCGACTCAGGACGTGATCCCGGCGTTATGGGATCGAGCCCCACATCAGGCTCCTCCGCTATGAGCCTGCATCTTCCACTCCCACTCCCCCTGCTTGTGTTCCCTCTCTCGCTGGCTGTCTCTATCTCTGTCAAATAAATAAATATTTAAAAAAAAATAAGATATAGTAGACTTTTGTAAGTGTAATTTGTTTTTGAAAGATAAAATTCCAAAAAATTAAAGAACGTATGATATTCTGGTTCTTATTTATTTTTTTACTTTTTATTTATTTTTTTTTGATGTAGTGTTCCATGATTCATTATTTCTGTATAACACCCAGTGCTCTATGCCATACATGCCCTCCTTAATACCCATCACCAGCTTATCCCAATCCCCCACCCCCTCCCCTCTGAAGCCCTCAGTTTGGTTCCCAGAGTCCATAGTCTCTCATGGTTCATTCCCCCTTCTGTTTACCCCCCCCTTCATTCTTCCCTTTCTTCTCCTACTGATCTTCCTAGTTCTTATGTTCGATAGATGAGAGAAACCATATGATAATTGTCTTTCTCTGCTTGACTTACTTCACTTAGCATAATCTCCTCCAGTCCCATCCATGTTACTGCAAATGTTGGGTAATTGCTCTTTCCGATGACTGAGTAATATTCCACTGCATATATGGACCACATCTTAATCCATTCGTCTGTTGAAAGGCATCATGGCTCCTTCCACAATTTAGCTATAACGGAAAATGCTGCTTGAACATTGGGGTGCATGTGGCCCTTCTCTTCACTACATCTGTATAATTGGGGTAAATACTCAGTAGTGCAATTGCTGGGTCTTTGGGTAGCTCTACTTTTAGCTTTTTGAGGGACCTCCACACTGTTTTCCAAAGTGGCTGTACCAACTTGCATTCCCACCAACAATGTAGGAGGGATCCCCTTTCTCCACATCCTCTCCAACATTTGTTGTTTCCTGCCTTGTCAATTTTTGCCATTCTAACTGGAGTAAGGTGGTATCTCAATGTGGTTTTGATTTAGCCATCCCTGATGGCTAATGCTGTTGAACATTTTTTCATGTGTCTGTTAGCCATTTGTATGTCTTCACTGGAAAAGTGCCTGTTCATATCTTCTGCCCATTTTTTGATTTGGTTATTTGTTTCTCTTGTATTGAGTTTGAGAAGTTCTTTGTAGATGTGGAATACCAGTCTTTTATCTGTAGTGACATTAGCAAATAGCTTCTCCCATTCTGTGGGCTGCCTCTTAGTTTTTTGACTGTTTCCGTGGCTGTGCAGAAGCTTTTTATCTTGATGAAGTCCTACAAGTTCATTTTTTTCTTTTGTTTCTCTGGCTTTTGGAGATGTGTCATGAAAAAGTTGCTGTGGCCGATGTCAAAGAGGTTGTAGCCTATGCTTTCCTCTAGGATTTTGATGGATTCCTGTCTCACATCGAGGTCTTTCATCCATTTGTAGTTTATCTTTGTGTATGGTGTGAGAGAGTGGTCAAGTTTCATTCTTCTGCATATACCTGTCCAATTTTCCGAGCACCATTTATTGAAGAAACTGTCTTTTTTCCACTGGATGTTTTTTCCTGCTTTGTCAAAGATTAGCTACCCATAGAGCCGAGGGTCCATTTCTGGGTTCTCTCTTCTGTTCCATTGGTCTATGTGTCTGCTTTTGTGCCAGTACCATCCTGTCTTGGTGATCACAGCTTTGTAGTATAGCTTGAAATCTGGCAACGTGATGCCCCCAGCTTTGTTTTTCCTTTTCAACAAATCCTTGATGATTCGGGGCTTTCTGGTTCCACACAAATTTAAGGGCTATTTGTTCCAGCTCTTTGAAAAATGTCCTTGGGATTTTGATCGGGATGGCATTGAAAGTGTGGATTGCTCTGGGTAGCATAGACATTTTAACTATGTTTATTCTTCCGATCCATGAGCAAGGAATGTTTTTCCATCCTTTTTTGTCTTCTTCAGTGTCTTTCAAGAGTGATCTATAGTTTCTAGAGTATAGATCCTTTACCTCTATGGTTAAGTTACTTACGAGATATCGTATGATTTTTGGTGCTATTGTAAATGGAATGGATTCCCTAATTTCTCTTTCTTCAGTCTCATTGTTTGTGTATAGAACTTCAATTGATTTCTGAGCATCAATTTTGTATCCCGCCACATTACTGAATTGCTCTGTAAGTTCTAGTAATTTGGGGGTGGAGTCTTTTGGGTTTTCCATATAGTGTATCATGACATCTGTGAAGAGAGATGGTTTGACTTCTTCTTTGCCGATTTGAATACATTTTATCCCTTTTTGTTGTCTTACTGCTGTTTCAAGGACTTCTAGTACTATGTTGAATAATAATGGGGAGAATGGGCATCCTTGTCATGTACCTGATCTTAAGGGAAAGGCTCTAGTTCGAGTGTGCACTCTGGAGTTCCAGTTTTCACTCTGGTCATGTGCGCATTCTTGGGCTTCTGGTCTCAGCCTGCTTTCTCATGGGTGCCAGTCTGCGAGTCCGGCCTGCTCCCAAGTGCAGGTGGCTACTGCTTCCTGGCACCGGAGCACAATGGTTCCCTCCCCCTTTTGTTTATTTTCCAATATCTGTGCGCGGATTCATGGCTCCCTGCTTCGTACCTCAATACTCAGTGCTGGAGATGTTCATTTGTAGAGATCCAGATGTATCTTCCTATGTCTCAGGCTGATTACGTGGGTGTTCAGGATGATCTGGTAGATATCCACCTCGATTCAGGGGACCAGCTGAATAAAGGTCCCCTACTCATCTGCCATCTTCTACCCCCATTCTCTGGTTCTTATTTTAAGTAGATTTCCTTTAAGCAGCCCCTTTTCTAGTAGTGGTTATTCCTGATACAGGGCTTGTCTCTATTGCCCAATTATCCTCCCCTGAGGTGGGACCAATTTGCATTCCTACCAACAGTGTATGAGAATTATAAGAATGCCTGTTACTTCTCATCTTGATGAGCTTTTGAATTATTGAGAATTTAATGGGGGAAAAAAGGTATCTTCGTTGCTGTTTTTATTTGTATTTCATTAATCATGGATAAGGTTGAACATCTTTTCATGTGTTTAATGGCCATTTGTATTTCTTTTTCTGAGAGATGCCTGATACTATTCTTTGCCTGATTTTCTTTTGGGTTGTTCATTCTTTTGTCCTTGGTTTGTACAACCTTATTGAAAATGAAGGAGCATAGTTGTTTATCATATATACTGCAACACTTTTACAGTCTGTCTTTTTTTTTTTTACATTTTCAATAAAAAGACTTACATGTATATGGAGTCAATTTTGTCTTTTTGCTTTGTCTTGCTTTTGCAATCTGAGGTTTGTATCCTGCTTAGAAAATGCTTCCAACTTCAAGTTTATATATTAAACCCCCTATATATACATTGAGCAATTTTATGGTTTTGTTTTTTATACTGTTGAAATCTTGATCCATTGAGGATTTATTTTAATGAGGAAGAAATTCAGTCTTTTTCTGAAACAGTCACATGTCCCAACATCATTAATTGAATTATCTGTATCTTCTTTGCTTATGTGAAATGCCACCTTTGTCATATGTGTATCAGGCTAATTCTGGACTCCATTGGATTCCATTTATCTACCTATATTTTATCCCTTATTAAACTTTTATTCTTTGCAGCTCATAATATTCCTTTTTCCTTGCCTTGCAATTGTACTTTATTTTTTTTCTTCCAAGGTTTTTTTTAATTAAAAAAATTATTTTTCTTTTTTAAAAATTTTTACTATTTATTTATTTATTTGATGTAAAGTTCAATGATTCATTAGCTGCATATAACACCCAATGAACCATGCAATACATGCCCTCCTTACTACCCATCACCAGCCTATCCCATTCCCCCAACCCCCTCCTCTCTGAGGCCCTCAGTTTGTTTCCCATAGTTCATAGTCTCTCATGCTTTATTCCCTCTTCTGATTAACCCCCTTTCTTTAACCCTTTCTTCCCCTACTGATCTTCCTACTTCTTATGTTCCATAGATGAGAGAAACCATATAATAATTGTCTTTCTCTGCTTGACTTATTTCGCTTAGCATTATCTCCTCCAATGCCGTCCATGTTGCAGCAAATGTTGAAGAAATCGTTCTTTTTGATAGCTGAGTAATATTCCATTGTATATATGGACCAGAGCTTCTTAATCCAGTCATCTTTTGAAGGGCATCTCAGTTCCTTCCATGATTTAGCTATTGTGGACAATGTTGCTATGAACATTGGGTGTATATGGCCCTTCTCTTCATTATGTCTGTATCTTTGGGGTAAATACCCAGTAGTGCAATGGCTGGATCATAGGGTAGCTCCATTTTTAACTTCTATGGGACTTCCACCCTGTTTTCCAACTTGCTGTACCAACTTGCATTCCCACCAACAATGTAGGAGGGATCCCCTTTCTCCACATCCTCTCCAACAATTGTTGTTTCTTCCCTCGTCAATTTTTGCCATTCTAACTGGCGTAAGGCGGTATCTTAGTGTGGTTTTGATTTGAATTTCCCAGATGGCTAATGATGTTGAACATTTTTTCATGTGTCTGTTAGCCATTTGTATGTCATCATTGGAAAAGTGTCTGTTCATATCTTCCACCCATTTTATGATTTGTTTATTTGTTTCTCGTGTATTGAGTTTGAGAAGTTCTTTGTAGACCTTGTATACCAGTCTTTTTTCTGTAGTGTCATTTGCAAATATATTCTCCCATTCCGTGGGCTGCCTCTTAGTTTTTTTGACTGTTTCCTTGGCTGTGCATAAGCTTTTAATCTTGATGAAGTCCCACAAGTTCATTTTATCTTTTGTTTCTCTTGCCTTTGGAGATGTGTCATGAAAAAGGTTGCTGTGGCTGATGTCGTAGAGGTTGCTGCCTATGTTCTGCTCTAGGATTTTGATGGATTCCTGTCTCACATAGAGGTCTTTCATCCATTTAGAGTTTATCTTTGCGTATGGTGTGAGAGAGTGGCCAAGTTTCATTCTTTTGCATGTAGCTGACCAGTTTCCCAGCACCATTTATTGAAGAGACTGTCTTTTTTCCACTGGATGTTTTTTCCTGCTTTGTCAAAGATTAGTTGCCCAAAGAGCCGAGGGTCCATTTCTGGGTTCTCTATTCTGTTCCATTGGTCGATGTGTCTGTTTTTGTGCCAGTACCATGCTGTCTTTGTGATCACAGCTTTGTAGTACAGCTCGAAATCCGGCATTGTGATGCCCCCAGCTTTGTTTTTCCTTTTCAACACTTCCTTGGCAATTCATGGCTTTTTCTGGTTCCACACAAATTTAAGGACTATTTGTTCCAGTTCTTAGAAAAATGTCCTCGGTATTTTGATCGGGATAGCATTGAAAGTGTAGATTGCTCTGGGTAGTATGGACATTTTAACTATGTTAATTCTTCCAATCCATGAGCATGGAATATTTTTCCATCTTTTTATGTCTTCCTCAATATCTTTCAAAAGTGATCTATAGTTTCTAGGATATAGGTCCTTTACGTCTCNTATTTGTAGTTTGTAGAATATAGATCCTTTACGTCTCTGGTTAAGTTAATTCCAAGGTATTGTATGATTTTTGGTGCTGTTGTAAATGGGATGGATTCCCTAATTTCTTTTTCTTCAGTCTCATTGTTTACGTATAGAAATGAAACTGATGGGGCGCCTGGGTGGCACAGCGGTTAAGCATCTGCCTTCGGCTCAGGATGTGATCCCGGCATTATGGGATCATGCCCCACATCAGGTTCCTCCACTATGAGCCTGCTTCTTCCTCTCCCACTCCCCCTCCTTGTGTTCCTTCTCTCGCTGGCTGTCTCTATCTCTGTCAAATAAATAAATAAAATCTTTAAAAAAAAAGAAATGGAACTGATTTCTGAGCTTGATTTTGTATCCCGCCACATCACTGAATTGTTCTATAACTTCTAGTAGTTTGGGAGTGGATTCTTTTGGGTTTTCCATATAGCGTATCATGTCATCTGCAAAGAGAGACAGTTTGACTTCTTCTTTGCTGATTTGGATACATTTTATCCCTTTTTGTCTTCTGATTGCTGTTGCAAGGACTTCTAGTACTATGTTGAATAATAGTGGCGAGAGTGGGCATCCTTGTCGTGTTCCTGATCTTAAGGGAAAGGCTTCCAGCTTTTCCCCATTGAGAATAATGCTTGCAGTAGGCTTTTCATAGATGGCTTTTATGAGATTGAGAAATGTACCCTCTATTCCTACACTCTGAAGGGTTTNTGCTCTGAAGTGTTTTAATCAGGAAAGGATGCTGTATTTTGTTAAATGTTTTTTCTGCATCTATTGAGAGGATCATATGATTTTTGGTTTTTTTCTTGTTGATAAAATCTATCACATTGAGACATTTGCGAACGTTGAACCACCCTTTCATCCCAGGGATGAATCTTGCTTGTTCTTGATGGATAATCCTTTTAATGTACTGTTGGATTCTATTAGCCAGGATCTTTTTGAGGATTTTGGCNGTTGAGGATTTTGGCATCCATATTCATTAGAGAAATCGGTCTGTAATTCTCCTTTTTGAGGGGGTCTTTGCCTGGTTTGGAGATCAAGGTAATATTGGCCTCATAGAATGAGTTTGGTAGCTTTCCTTCTGTTTCTATTTTTTGGAATTGCTTTAGGAGAATAGGTATTATTTCTTCTTTGAATGTATGGTAGAATTCCCTGGGAAAACCATCAAGCCCTGGGTTTTTGTTTTTTGGAAGGTTTTTAATTACTGTTTCAATCTCTTCATAATTAATTGGTCTGTTTAAGAAATCAATTTCTTCCTGTTTCATTCTTGGTAGTTTATAGGTTTCCAGGAAGGCCTCCATGTCTTCCAGATTGCTTAGTTTTTTGGCATATANTATTGCTTCATTTATTGGCATATAGCTGTTGATAACAGTTTCTAATAATCCTTCCACTTTCATTGGTGTTGGTTGTGACCTCTCCCTTTTAATTCATAATTTTATTAATTTGGGTCCTTTCTCTATTCTTTTGGCTAAGTCTTGCCAGTTGTTTGTCAATGTTATATATTCTTTTAAAGAACCAGCTTCTAGTTCTGTTGATCTGCTTTACTGTGCTCCTCGTTTCTAATTCATTGATCTCTGCTCTAATCTTGATCCACTGCTTTCTCGTGCATGGATTAGGCCTGTTCCTCTGTTGCTGTTCCAGCCTCTTGAGGTGAGAATATAAAAACTGCATTTTAGATTTTTCTATTCTTTTGAGTGAGGCTTGGATGGCTATGTATTTCCCCCTTAGGACTGCCTTTGCAGTATCCCATAGGTTTTGGACCGTTGTGTATTCATTCTCGTTGGTCTCCATAAATTGTTTAATTTGTTTTTTGATTTCCTGGTTTATCGAGTCATTCTTGAGCAGGATGGTTCTTAGCCTCCAAGTGTTTGAGTTTCTTCCAAATTTTTCCTTGTGGTTGAGTTCCAATTTCAAAGCACTGTGGTTTGAGAATATGTAGGGAATAATATCAGTCTTTTGGTATCAGTTGAGACCTGTTTTGTGACCCAGAATATGGTCTATTCTTGAGAATGTTCCATGGGCATTAGAATAGAATGAGTATTCTTTGGTTCTGGGGTGTAGTGTTCTATATATATCTATGAGGTCCAACTCGTCTAGTATGGAATTCAAAGCTCTTATTTCTTTGTTAATTTTATGCTCAGGTGATCTGTCTATTGCTGAGAGCAGAGGGTTGAGGTCCCCTACCATTAACGTATTTTTATCTATATGTGTCTTTATTCTGGTTAAGAGTTGGCTTGTGTATCTTGCTGCTCCCCTTTGGGGGCCTATATATTTATAATTGTCATATCCATTTGTTGGATACATCCTTTAAGAATAATATAGTGCCCATCTGTATCTCTAACTACATTCTTTAGTTTAACATCCAATCTGTGTGATATGAGAATTGCTACCCCAGCTTTCTTTTGAGGTCCATTGGCGTGAAAGATGGCACTCCATCCCTTTACTGTCAGTCTGAATGTATCTTTGGGTTCAAAATGAGTCTCTTGTAGACAGCAAATGGATGGGTCATGTCTTTTTATCCAATCTGCAACCCTGTGGCGTTTTATGGGAGAGTTTAAGCCATTTAGATTGATAGAGATTATTGACAGATATGATTTTAATGATGCCATTTCTCTTTAAAGTCTTTGTATCGGTTGTGACTTGCTGCTCTGTATCACTCTTGGGGCCTTTTTACCTTTATAGAGCCCCCCTTAATATCTCCTGTAGGGCTGGTTTCGTGGTTACGAAATTGGTCAATGATTGGCGATTCTGGAAGGTCTTTATTTCTCCATCAATTCTGAATGAGAGCCTTGCTGGATAAAGGATCCTTGGNTTGACGATTCTGGAAGGTCTTTATTTCTCCATCAATTCTGAATGAGAGCCTTGCTGGATAAAGGATCCTTGGCTGCATGTTTTTCTCTGAAAGAGCTTTAAAAATGCCCCCCCAAGCCTTTCTCTCATTCCAGGTCTCTGTAGACAGGTCTGACGTAATCCTGATACCTTTGCCTTGGTACGTGAGAAATTTCTTTGCCCTGGCCGCTTTCAATACTGTATCCTTGGATCTAATATTTGCGAATTGCACTATGACATGCCGTGGCGTAGGTTTGTCCTGGTTGAGCTTGGATGGGGTCCTCTCTGCCTCTTGGACACGAATGCTTGTTTCCCTTGCTAGATTAGGGAAGTTTTCAGCTACAATTTGTTCAAATATCTCTTCTAGACCTCTGTTTTTCTCCACCCCTTCAGGGATGCCGATGATTCTGACATTGGATCGTTTCATAGAGTCAGTAATCTCCCGTAATCTACATTCGTGGGCGTGGATTTTTTTAAGACCAGCTTCTATTTTCGTTTTTTCTTCTACTAACCCATCCTCCAATTCGCTAACGCGTTCCTCTGCCTCGGTGACCCTGGCCGTCAGAGCCTCTAGTTTTGACTNGATTCCATTTATGTTCAGGATGGTCTGGTACTTATCCAGCTCCACTCAGGGGACCAGCTGAAAAAGGGGACCCGTACTACTCCGCCATCTTACCTCCTCTCCTGCAGCTTCATAATGTTCTTAATTCTGCTCTCTTATGCTCTTCTTTCAGAATTGTCCTTGCACATTCTTGCTTATTTATTTATTTGTCTGTCTCATCTGTCTTAGATGACAGAAATGTGGTATGCTCTACTACTATTGTTTCTGGATATTTCTCCTTGCATTTTATGTAGTTTATGTTCTGTGTATTCTAATTGCATTAATTGGTGTATGAATATTTATGGTAGTTATATCCTCATTGTGGATGGTGCCCTTTATCAAAACATGCTCTTTCTCCTTGAATTCAATCTTCTCTGATATTAATATCATTACCTCTGCTTTCTTCTTTCATCATTTTCAAAGTATATAGCATGTTTCATAGTTCAGTAATGGTGTTTTGGTTTTCAATATTTTTCTTATCTCTGTAGTCCGCCTTTTCACCTCATTCTTCTCATTCCATTTTTTTTTTTATCATTTGTCTTTGATGTCTTGTTTCAATGACTCTTCATGCTCTTGAAACTTTTCTTTAATGGGGAATGTTTACTTGAAGCGTGGATTCATTATCTGTTTTCCTTTCTCTCCTCAAGGGAGACACTTGCTTTCTCCCCTGCTCTCTCCTGTAGTGTTTTTTTGCAGACTTTCCATTCAACATCTTTTCATTTATTCATGTTTAAGTTAAAGACTTACCTGAGAAATTCTATTTATAGTGTTATGAATTCATCTTCACTCCATTCTCATTTTGTATCTCTTTAAGAGCTTCAGTTTGAGGACTAGCCATTGGGTGTCCTACTCATATTTTGCTGACTAAGGGCAGTCACATTTAATGTATCCTTACTTTCATGTCTGTAACGTTCTTCATATATCTTTAATAAGATTTATTCCACCTAGTTCAGTAATTATCTATCCTCAGTAGTTACTACAATCATCTGGGTAAACTTCTTTAACCTATCAATGCCTGGCCCTTGCCTCCAAAGATTCTGGCTCACCTTGTCTGGGCTGAGGCTCAGAAATTGTCATTTTTTTTTAAAGATTTTATTTATTTATTTGACAGAGATAGAGACAGCCAGCGAGAGAGGGAACACAAGCAGGGGGAGTGGGAGAGGAAGAAGCAGGCTCATAGCAGAGGAGCCTGATGTGGGGCTCGATCCCATAACGCCGGGATCACGCCCTGAGCCGAAGGCAGACGCTTAACCACTGTGCCACCCAGGCGCCCCAGAAATTGTCATTTTTAGCAGCTCCCCAGGTGGTGATTTGAATGCACAGTTAGGACTGGGAACCCCTGACCCAAATGGCAGCACCATTGATTCCACCTTTAGCTTCAGGTTGTCCTCTAACTCAAGACAAGCTGAGAATTGTCCACAATAGCCAAATCATGGAAGGAGCCGAGATGCCCTTCAACAGATGACTGGATTAAGAAGCTGTGGTCCATATATACAATGGAATATTACTCAGCTATCAGAAAGAACGAATTCTCAACATTTGCTGCAACATGGACGGCACTGGAGGAGATAATGCTAAGTGAAATAAGTCAAGCAGAGAAAGACAATTATCATATGATTTCTCTCATCTATGGAACATAAGAACTAGGAGGATCGGTAGGGGAAGAAAGGGATAAAGAAAAGGGGGGTAATCAGAGGGGGGAATGAAACATGAGAGACTATGGACTGTGAGAGGCAAACTGAGGACTTCAGAGGGGAGGGGGTGGGGGAAGGGGATAGCCTGGTGATGGGTAGTAGGGAGGGCACGTATTGCATGGTGCACTGGGTGTTATACGCAACTAATGAAGCATCAAACTTTACATCGGAATCTGGGGATGTACTGTATGGTGATTAACACAATATAATAAAATAAAATTAAAAAAAAAAAGACAAAAAAAAAAAGACAAGCTGAGAACCTTCCCTTCCAATAAATAATCAATGCTAGAGAGAGCAATATGTGAAGCTTTTGGGTTTTAGCCACAGTACTTATTTAATTTTTTTTTTTTTTTACTTTTAGGGAGGGAGAGAGAGAAGCATGGGGGTGGGTAAAGGGAGAGGGAGTGAGAGAATCTTAAACATGTTCCATGCCCAACACAGAGCCCAATGCGGGACTCCATCTCAAAACCCTGAGATCATGACCTGAGCCGAAATCAAGAGTTGGATGCTTAACCAACTGAGCCACCCGGGTGCCCCTGGCCATAGTAATTATTATCCTGTTTGCTTGGGGTGGGGGATTCATCAGGCCATGTCCCTGTGACTCTTCTTTCTGAGCTTCTCCCTCCTCCAAATAATTTTGTCTTACTTCATTTCTTGTTTTTTTTTTTTATATTCTGCCTATTCTCAGCTGCTGCTAGAAAAAATTAGCTGTGGGTGATTATGAGTGCTTTGTCTTCTTACTCCAGCATCTGTTCTAGCCTGCAAAAACCAAAATGAAGCTGCATAGACTTTCCAGTACTTTTCTCAGTATCCTCACAAGACACCAAAGTACGTAGTAAGGAGTAACTTCTCCTCTTGAGATATTTTCCAAATCTCTTCCTTTCAATCTACTTTCAGGAGTTTTATCCACCCACATTCTTTCCACTGTACTAATTCATGGGAGAGAAGGGCTTGATGAAAGCTGTATCAAATCTGAGAAACTTCTATTTCTCATTTCCCTTGTCTGCAATTTTTCAAAGACTGTGGCATGAGTATGAGTATGAGCATTTTTTTGTTTGATTGATTCTTATTTTTTCATAATTTTTCTTTATTACTGTTCTTTTCATTAAATTTTTGGAGCAGATTTTGTGTGACTAAGCCTTGCTCCACCATCTTACCTTTAGAGTTCATTTGTGCTGTCTGGTTTATCTACCTTTATTTTTGTTTATGAAGTGCTACAGTTCTTTGTTCTGTATCTCCACCCATTCCCATGGTCCATTGTAGCGCAAAGCTTACATTTTTAAATCTGTGATGTGGTTTAGGGTACTTACTCCAATACTAGGATGGCTTTACCTTGTGAGGATTAGCCACTAGAAGTTGTTAACAGTATGGACAGTTTAGTTTGTTATTCTGTTAGCAAACATAGAAATATCTCATTGCCATATTTTCTAAATGATAGTGCCAGGATGTAAGACACAGAAATATTTCAGGGAACTTCTCTGGGTAGAACCAATCTCAAAGGTTTGATTTTGGAAGATGAGATAATTCAACTGACATTACAGGGCAGCATAATTCAGACCTGCCCACAAGTGAGTTAGGAAAGGCTACCTCTCTCCTTCAAAAGAATTTTCAAACATACTATCTGCTCTGTATGATATTGGGCTTGGTCATTTGGTCTCAAGGTTAATGTTTCTTGGTTTCAGGTGACCAAAAGAGAGTTACATGAGATGTTTAGTCCGATTTTTTTTCCTTCAACAGGTATTACTGGAAGCCTACTATATGCTAGGCACTGTTCTAGAAACTAGATATATAGAAATTGTACCAAAGAGACACAATCCCTGCTCTTTTGGAACTTATGATCTAGTAGGGGAGATAGACAAAAACAGATGAATAAACAAAAATACCATATTTTCATTGGGTAGTGATCAGTGCTAGAAAATAGATAAAGGCAACTAAAGAGATAGAATGGAGTGAGACTGGGGCTACCCTAGAGAAAATGGTCAGGACAGTCTCTGAGTAGATAGCATTTAAGCAGAACTTGTTTAGGTGGCTGTGGTGTTACATAAGCAAGGGTGAGAAACCACTTGCATTAGATGCTCTATCAAAAAGGAATTGATAGTTATATCAATTTGTGAGATGCTACATGCTGTTTTATTCCTAAAGATTTTCAATGAAGCTTAGTATAATAAAGGCTTTTGGAATTTCTGCAGGAAAGAAATCAGTTAATATTGTATAGCTCAGTGTTTCTCAAACTTGCTTAATGAATTTTAAAAAAGATTTTATTTATTTATTTGACAGAGAGAGAGAGAGAGACAGCCAGCAAGAGAGGGAACACAAGCAGGGGGAGTGGGAGAGGAAGAAGCAGGCTCCCAGTGGAGCAGGGAGCCTGATGCGGGACTCGATCCCAGAATGCTGGGATCACGCCCTGAGCTAAAGGAAGACACTTAACAACTGAGCTGCCCAGGTGCCCCTTACTTGATGACTTTTATCTGTGATACATATTCCAGGGAAGGAGGTATTCATTTTGGGAAACACAGGACAAAGTGTGATAGGCTAAGCCATGTTAGGTCTCAAATACAGAGAAGTCCTTCTTTAACTAAAGCCCAATAATTTAGAACCCATAATTACAGGAAAGTCTGTGTTGAATCTTCTGCTTCCCACTACCCTGCCCCCAACCCACTGTGAGGAAAAAGAGTCAAATAACAATAAAACAGGCTGAGATAGAGGATATAAACACATTCAGAATTGTTTTAATTAAAATAAAACCAACAACTATGTTGTCATGGAATTCATTGGGCTAGAATAATTTAGCCCAGTTTCCTATCTCTGATTCAGATATGGTCTTATGTTATTGGCCATTGATATGCTCAGGAGACCCTGAGGCCCTGCAGAATTATAGATATTCAAAGAGAAGTCAGCTGTATTAACCAGTCTAGATTTTTTCAGATACAGAAAAGTAATCACAGTTTAGAAAGATTTTCCACATTGGTGGTTGAATCTAAATTTTTTCTAATCTGTAGTTAACTAGAAATTATAAATGACCCTATGCCCCCCAGTTTCCAATATCGGTTCCATGAAGCTTTCAGAAGTGACTACTAAGTAAGTGGGTGAGGCCAGGGCCATGGTAGTAGCTTACTTTCAGTCTTAGTCCTGAGCTTCTCTGCTGAAAAGGGCAGAAGCATTTGAAAATACTTTGGGTAATATGTAAGCTCTGTGGATAGGGAGAAGACAACCTGTGGTGCTGAAGTTTCTTTCCAAACTCCTATGCATCTATTCAATTGTATTTCTACAGTCTTGGCTGCTATTTTCAGGTTTTGCTTCATGAGAGAGTATATAGTTGGTTAAAGTCCTTTTCAAATACAAAGAATCCTTGGAAGATCTATACCTTGGGATGTTAGCCCACTTGTAGAAACATCAGTTTAGTGGTTCTGAAACTTTACTATTCGTAATAACTACTTGGGGGTGATCACATAAAACTGCAGTTTTCATGGGGTGCCTGGGTGGCTCAGTTGGTTAAGTGTCTGCCTTTGGTCAGGGTCCTGAGATTGAGACCTGCATGGAGCTCCACATGGGGCCACACATCAAGCTCCCTGCTGTGGGGGGGAGTCTACTTCTCCCTCTGGCTGCCGCTCCCCCTGCTTGTGCTCTCTCTCTCTGTCAAATAAATAAATAAAATCTTTAAAAACAAAATAAACCCTTAAAAACCCCACAGTTTCCAAGGTATTTCCCCAGTTGAGAATCTGTTTTGGTAGATTTGGGGTATAACTCAGGAATCTTCTTTTGTAACAACTCCCTAGGTGATTTTGGTATAATGGTCCAAGGATCACAATAAGGTAAAAGGTAAACATTAGTTTATTTCAGATCTCTCTCATCCCCATCCAGGAGGCCTATGTTCCTTACTTCAAATTTGGCTCTAGGTCTCAGCCCTAGAGCACTGCCATTCAGAATCTTCTGGTTCACCAACACTGGCACTGATGCTACAATTTGCCAGCTCCAGCATTGTTTCTTCCATGTCAAGCTTGCTTCCTCTGCTTAACTGTGTAGTAGAAAAGCTATATCAAAGCTTCTTAATAGATCTCTAATATTTGGAGTCAAGAGGTCTTCCTCCTTGTTTTCCCATGCAATGAATCCTTAAATGGAGACAAATTCATACCACATTTCAAGAATATTTTTTGAGAGCCTACTAGATTTAAGGCCAGATACTTTTACCTATCTTTTATGCTTTCAAAGCAGACTTATTAACGAGGCCTTTAAGACCTTAATAACTGGTAAGATATTTCAAAAGGAGCCATCCTCATGGGTTCAGAATCCAACTTTAGAATAAAGATTGAAAGGTTTGTTTTCCCCTAAAATCTCCAACGCTATGCTTGGTAATTTCTATCTTGTTACAAAAATGACTGTTCTTAACAAGAACATGTTAAGAAAATGACTGGTCTTAACAAGATGGTAGTGATATCTCAGTTTGAACATTGGCTTGGCTGGACCTTGCTCCACTTCTCTATAATCTCTATTCTTTCCAGAAACCACAATTAACTGGACAAAGGAAAACACTAATCTTTTTATTTTCCCCTTTCATTGCGCAATTGGTGGTCACTGCTTGCACTGTGTCCTCCTAAGAGAATATGGAGAAATTAATATAGATGTAAGATTTAGATTAAGATCTTTATTTTCCATAATAAGGAAAACTATGTTTATTGCATTCTAAATCCATATTCATGATGGCAATCCTATCCCTTTTGTTCATTTGTGTGTGTGTGTGTGTACACAAGTATTGTTCTCAGTCACTAAAGTGTTCTTAATTTGATTATTTCATCTTCTTCAATTTAATTGAGGTACTGGACAAACAGATTATTCATATTCATACAGCAAGCTTCCTGGTTTTACTGATTCACCTGGGAATATTATGAAGAAAATATTCAGCATGTTATGAATAAAACTTGAGGTTCTGATTGCATCTTCTCTTCTGTCAAGTATGTTTCTAATATATTTTTGCACTAAAATGTAAACTTTGTAAAAACAACATGTATCAAGTACCAGGCCTGTGTTAAGTATTTTCAAATATATTCTCTCACTTTTAGCTATCAATGGCTCCACTGATGCTCCATTTTATAGGACGTATTCAGTACTCATTCATTCATTCATTCTTTCTTTTAATAAGTAATGTACTCATATAGAGAACCAGTTATATACAGGCTACTCTACCATGCTCTAGGATGGAGACTGTATTGGTGAAACTAAAGAGACATAAAGGAAATGAAAGGTTCAAGCGGAAGGTTATAATTCAACTAATCAAGAAGTACAGGTGCACTTAAATGTACCAGGTATGAGTGTTGTGGAGTGTTAGTATAAACCTCTGTTTAAAGCAAATACATGATTTTACATTTCCTGTCAGTTTCTACCTTCTCACGTATCTCCACCCATATCATCTACCTCCAGTGCTTTACAAATTTGTGTTTTCTTATAGTGGATTTTGTTAATATAGAATAAGTGGGCCATGCAAAGCCCAGATGGAGACCTTTGTGAGGTAGAAATAGGACTTTGTATTTGGGCCATTTTTTATGACCAGTGGTCTTCACATTTTTAGTGTTGGATGGATGTTTTCTCTATCACAAATACTGGAGTTTGTGATTGGGAGTGAGTAGTCTACAAAGTGAAACCCAACTGGGTTGCCAAGAGGCAGGCAGCTGCAAAGGAAAGCTCAGGCAATTATGGGTTTGCAAGAAGAATAAAAGGTTTCCCTAGTGGTTCATGATTATATAATCAAATCTGTGTCTGTCAATTGCTAGAGCGAGATCGTAGAGTTTGCCTATGATTACATAATCTGAAACTGAGGACATGCAAAATCCATTAAAGGGAATACTTGGGAGAATGAGCATGGTACTATACAGACTTTGAAATTGCTTTTCATAAGTTATCTCCAAATAATCAAATAAAGGGAGGAGAGGAGTGAAGCAGGAAGTGACAGGTATTTCACTAAAGAAGAAAATAGGCTTTTTTACTTTATTGTTTCTTCCCTGGGATAATGGTGATAATAATAGTAATTTTAAAAAAATCTAGCAAGAGATCCTTCCACCACTTGCAAGTGAGATATCAATAGGTAATTGTTTCCTAACACCTCCATCTTTGTTCAAACTCCCAAATGTAACCCCTTCTGCCCACCTATCTTCTCTCTTCCTCAAACAGATTTTATTCAGCTAACTCTTTTATTTGGGTTGATGCTGATTTTTGTTCCTTCTCTGGGTTTTTCTACCTATGCAAAATAGATGTGAGAAAGGTACCATATGTAAGATGGTACCTGGCCTGTTTCTTATCTAGTCAAAAGAGGAACACATTTATGCTAATAAATGTGTGCATGAGACAATCACACACTATCCTGTAACTTATATGATTGTCTGTTCTGCACCAAGGAAATTGTTATCTACAACATATAGAGCTCACTCTCTCAATCTAAACAAAACTTTTATGTTAGCCATATTGGCAAAACATTGCTGATGTAAATTTTATGTGGGGATAAAAATATGCTTGGAAGGAGTGTAAATTTTATATGGATATATAGATTTCAGAATTCAAACTTGACAAATTGATGGGATGGCCAGGGAGAGCCGAATTTTCTTTTTTAAAAGGTGATAAAAATAACCCAAGGGCTGTAGACTGAGATAAAAATAAATGTGCTACATAATGTATTTGATTTAATTTATGATGTCTTTCCTGTGGCTGTTCTTAACAGACTGCAAGGAAGTGGGGCTATAAATGCCCCTAGATCGTGCTTTCAGCCAAAAGATGTGGTGTTGATCCCTTACCAAAAGAGACTCTGCCCCTCAGGTGAGTGTAGGGGGTGTAGTGGAAGCTATGAGGCGCTGCCTAGATCCTTCTTCAAGTAAGGACACACTGCTATGCTACTGGGGGTGAGGTTAGCAGACAGGCTGCAGAGACTCGCCTCACCCCAAGTCACACTCCTTCCCAGATCATCCATATACTGTGATGGATGTGGAAATAAAAAGGCCTGTCATCTTGGTCCAACTTGGAACAACTCTGAAGGGCCATTCTAGCTCCAAAGGCTCCACAGTTCCCTGTGGAGCTGGCCTAGTCTGTCCTTGAGCCTGCCTTGCAACTCAATGCCTGCCCCGCTCCCTTCCTTTCAATTTCCTTTCTTTTACAAGTGTTGCTACCACAGGCATTTCTTAAAAAACATCCTGGATGCTAACCACTCAGTGTCTGCTTCCCTGGAAACACAACCTGTACCCAGTGCCACATTATGACTTTTGTGGGCCTTATGCACTTTTGCCTTCATGGGCCTCTTCCTCCATAAAAAATATTAAAAATTAGATCCTATGACTATATTGGTATAAATATGAGTATATTAATATTATATGTTAAAACTTTTTCTTCTACCTAAAAGTTCATGTTTTCCTTTTAATTTTGAAAGAACACAAAGCAGTTTTTTGGGCTGAAGGCACTGTGCCTATTGTGCCTAATGGAGAAGTCCACCCTGTCTGTGACAGGAGACAATTGTATATTAAGCACATTACAAGATTATGATGTCTAGGAAGACTACTTTTGTTGCTCTTTCTTCCAACCTTAGATCATCAGGCCCTTCAAATACCTCCCACTTTCCAGGGAAACCAAGTAGCAGCTAGCCCTCCTTTCAGAAAGGATGATTTGTAGTAAGATGTAAATGATTAATAAAGCTGAGGTTTAATTATTTTGACTCTATAAGAGGGTAGTGGTGGAGGCTTGCTTTGTATGACAGAACAGTTTTTGTTACTGATTGTGTCATTTCCTTTCCACTCCCCACCTTCTTTCTATGTCCACATTTGCTGTTGTTCTGTTAACGCTTCTTAAAGGAACATAGATTGAACCTCTCACCTGGGAGAGACTCAGATGGCTCTTTTCCATAGCATTATCTATGTGTAGATGGGGTAGGGAGCAGTTGAAAGAGGAGTAAGAGGCAGTGCCTAAAGTGAACTAGTTGTCCCCTTCCTCCCTCCTCCTTGAAGATTTTATTCCAGGTTGATCAGCTATCTTCTCTTCTGGTTTGCTTGGGCACTAGAAGTTTCCTTTTGTTTGTTTTTAACAATCTAGCAAACACATATTTTGGACTGCCTGCTGTATACCAAACATTGCTTTGGGGTGCTTTATTTACATGATCTCAATTACATATAGTAGGGTATTCTAGATCAGCCTGATCTTGGATAAGTGATCTGACTGTATGCTGAATCAGTGGTCCACCTGGTTTCACAATGCATTAACTAAAGTGTATAGTGGGAAGGAGACCCAGGAGAAATATGTTTCTCTGCTTAGGTGACTAGAGTCAGAGATAGAGGAGGGTTAATGGTGAGGATGTTATGTCTAGAAAGGCAATAGAACACTGTAGCAAAGAACATGGGCTCTGGAGTCAAGCTGCCTGGATTTGAACACTGGCTCCACCATTTACTTGTTGAGTAACCTTTGACAAATTACTTAACCTTTCTGTGCCTTTGTTGCCTTACATGTAAAATGGGGATGATAATAATAAGTACTAGCTTCATTAAGTTGTAGAAAGGATTAAAAGTACCAATATATATATATATAAACAATTTAAAACAGTGTCCAGCATATAGGTGCCTCAAAACATGGTAACTAATGCTATTATGGTATCTATTTTAGAAGGGTCTTTGTGAGACTGAGTACCAGTAGCACTGTTCTGGGCTCAGGTGACAAAATACAATACACAACTGGGGAGAGGGTGTTTGGCACCAAAAGGTGTCATTTGGTATCTTAGGGGTTTTGCAGCTTTGTGTACACTAAGAAATAGTCTCCTAAGCAGACAAGCTGTATTCTTTTTTTTTTAAGACTTATTTATTTATTAGATAGAGAGAGTGTGTGTAGAGTAAGGGCAGAGGGAGAGAATCTCAAGCAGACTTCCTGCTGAGCATGGAGCCCAATGTGGGGCTCAATCCCATAACCCGTGAGATCATAACCTGAGCTGAGACCAAGAATCAGACCCTCAACTGACTGAGCCACCCAGGCATCCCAGGCAAGCTGGACTCTTATCTGGAATGTGCCTCCATGAGTTCAGGAGATGGAGGCAGAAGTGATTCCTAAGTAGTGACAACAAATTATCAGGATGAAATCAAGTTGCTTTGGCTTGCTAAGCTCCTTCCAGCACTGCCTATTTTATTTACATGACCCAATGTGATTAGGCCCAGAATCTTGGGTGGGGTATGGAAGGGCAGCAGTCATCATCTGCTCAGAAACTGCTTACAGATGAGTCAGATACTTGGCTGCATGGCCATTTGCTTATTGGGTACCAGACCCAGTGTGACCAGTACTGTGGCTCCCCTCTAGTGAGTCGCTATCTGCAAGCAAATGTTTTCTGAAATTCCTTTACTGTTGAGACCTTGTCATAAACAGACTTATTAGACAATGGGAGATGAGGAGAGCTCAGAGGGGGGAAAATGTAGGGGTCAGTGTTAATTTCAAACATGTGTCTTTGCCAAAATGAAATAATTACTGTATCTAGATAAAGCAGACTAAGTTGGAACAAGCAAATGTTCTTGGCAGGAAGTCAATCACATGCTGCACAATTCAATTTATGGGCAGCTACAAACAGCTTTAAAATATTTTTTGGCTTAATGTGATGTTGAATTCTTGAACCCTGTTTTGTTAAACTTTTATTAACAGTCCAAAAATACCAACATGTGGATCACCAATTTATTTGTTTTATTTTTAAATAATCCTTCTTTGTCAACTTTATTTTTCAGAATCATT